>NC_133655.1:108310596-108619155 GCF_009905375.1 Apium graveolens
CTTCAAATCATGCTCGCCCAGATCAATCAACCAGGTGACCACCCCTCCCGAAGCCTCTGGTCTTGTCAAAACTTTCTTGAGTGGCTGGTCGGTCACAATTTGTATTGTTCTCCCTTGAAAATAATGTCTCAATTTTCAGGTAGCCATGATCAACCCATATGTGAATTTCTCAGCATTCGGGTACCTGGTTTCAGCATCTTTAAGAATGTGAGGTACATAGAAAATAGAATGCTGATTACCTTCATATTTCTTTACTAAAACTGTCCCCAGAGTTCGGTCTCAAATAGCAAGGCAGAGCTAAAGCATCTCCTTCGGGTCCGGCCTCATCAACAGAAGGGCCTTAGTCAGGTATTCTTTTACTTGCTCGAAGGCCGTTTGGCATTCGAGTCCCCATTCAAAGTTTTTGAACCTTTCCGCACAGCGAAGAAAGTAAGGACTTTTCCGGTCGATCTCGATATGAAGCACCGAAGTGCTGTCAATCGGCCCGTTAACTTCTGAATGTCTCTGATACACTTCGGGGGCTCCATGTCTATTACTGCTTTTATTTTTTTGGGTTAGACTATATGCCTCGCTCACTTACCATGTATCCCAGAAACTTCCCGCTGGCCACTCTAAACATGCAATTGCTCAGATTAATCTTCATGTCATTTTTCTCAAAGTTTCAAAATAAATCTTCATGTCATTTTTTCTCGGAGGTCTTCGGCATGGTCACAAAAAAGTGACTTAACAATCATGTTGTTCACATAATATTCCATATTACGTCGGATTTGTTCCTTGAAGACATTATTGACCATATGTTAAAACGTTTCCTTGCATTCTTCAAGTCGAAGGGCATTTTGATGTTTGCTTACGTACCCTTCGGTGTGATGAAGGCTGTCTTCGGGATATCCACCGTATTCATGGCTATTTGGTGGTAACTCGAAAAGGCGTCAAGAAGCTAAGGACCAGGTAGCCGGTCGTGGTGCCTATCAACTGGTCAATGCTCGGCAGGGTAGTGATCTTTCAGACAAGTTTTATTAAGGTCAGTGTAGTCTGCATACATCCTCCATTTGTTTTTTGCTTTTTTTACCACAATTACATTAGCAAGCCAATCAGGGTATTCAAATTTTTCAATGAACTTGGCTTCCAAAAGCATCTCAACCTTGGCTTCAATAACTTTATGTCACTCAGAGGTGAAGGTTCTCTTCTTTTGCTTCACGGGCTTGGCCTCGGACTTCACATTAAGGCAATGTTTAGCTATCTTCGGATCTAGCCCGAACATATCTACCAGACCCCATGCGAACACATCATGGTATTGCCCACCTGCTATAACTTTTTCTTTTAGGCCAGGTTACATATTTTTCTCTATACGGACCATCTTTTCCGAACATCCAGCATAGAGCTCAACCTCCTCGACTTAAGTCGCAGGTTCGGAAATTGGGCAGGACAAGTCGGCCCCAAACTTTTCCAGTTCATTATTCAGCAACTGTTTGTTACTGCTTGGTTCGGTTTCCGAACGCTTTCTCTTCCCATTTAAGTCACTCTCCTCATACTCCTTGTATTTGTCGAGGTCCTCGAGCATGATAATCCTCGTTGTTTTCTGGTCCCCTCTTATCTCCCGGACCACCTTTTCTGTGGGGAACTTCAGCTTGAGATGGGGTATGGACTCCACGACTTGGAAAGCGGACAAGAAAGGTCGGCCGAGGAGTGCATTATACTGGCTTTCAACCCTCACAATATAGAACTTGACATGTTTTTCAGCAGTATAGGGTATTTTACCAATAAGAACAGGCAAAGTGATCGTACCTTCACAAGGGATATGGTGTCTGTCGAAAGCCTCAAGAGATGCTTCGCGACATGATTCCGTTTATTGTCCCGCTAAGTTCATTCTAGTGTTTGTCCGATGGAATAATATGTTATTGAGCTTCCTCCGTCCACCATCACTTTCCATATCTTATTTTCTCCAATTATGGGATTGATTACCAACGGGTCCTCATGAGGGCATATGGCATCTTCATAATCCTCTTCGGTAAAAAAGAGGGGCATGGAGTGCCTGGAAGGGATGAACTGATACAGATTGTAAACTTGGCAGGCATACCTCTTCATGGCATTCTTGCTATCAAGACCGAGAGTGCCCCCTCCTGAGATGGTTTTCACCTCTCCTCGATATCTTTCTTCGGTCCTCATATTTCTTGCATCATTCTGTTCCAGCTTATCCCTTAGATCCCTTACAAACTCATTCACTTCTCCAGCCTTAATCATCTGCTTCTTCAAGTGGAAGCATTCATCGATGTTTATGCCCCTTAACATGATGATAGTCGCAGTACTTGTCAGTATTATTCTTGTGATCGGCCAATTTCATTTTGGCAGGGCGGACAAATCCTGGCTTGCCTTTAATCTCATGGAGAATCTTGGAGATCGGCTCATTAAGAGATGTAAACGCGGTTAAATCTCTATCTCGTCACCTCTCCAGGCCCCGATCAGTCTGTTTTTTACCATCATTCCTACAATCGTCCCTTTAGTCACGGTTGGACCCCCTCCAGAGTACTCATAACGGTCGGACTGCCTGCTTCGGTCATCTCTTCAGGGCTCTCTATACCCTTCTAGGATTTCTATTTTCCTCCAGATGTTCTCAACCCTCAAATATATATCATTACGGGATTTAGGGGGATAATCATAAAGAGAAGATAGGAGATTTTTACCTTTGATTGGGTCAATTCGGTGGTTAGATTCCCCATAGCCTTTATTTTGTTCAGGTTGGTGACCATGTCTGCTTCCTCCTTAAACATGGCTAGGTAATCACCCAGGGACTCGTTTATCCTCTACCTACAATGGAATGAAAGTCTCAGAATCATTCTCTCTTCGGCACAGATGTGAGTAGTGCCTTATGAATTCCCCTTCAACTGCTCATAGAAGTGGATCGAACGTGGCTGAAGTGACTTGTACCACATCGAATCCCCTCCTTTCAGGTACGTCTTAAATATCTTACACAACATCGTCTGGCTGTGATCTATGTCATTCATCAATAATTCATATTTGTCACAATGGTCTTTGGGATCCCCCTTCCATTGAACTCAGTCATTTTTGGGAACTGTTTCTCCTCTCCTGGAAGAGGCCGAAATGTCTTTATCTCTTCGGTCACAACAGGTTGACAGTTTAAATTTCTTGGTCCCCAAACATGCCCTTTTCTAGCCTAAACATCCTAGTACCAGACACATCGACTTCAGACTCTGACTTCTTTCTCCTAGTCAGAGTCCGAAGTCAGAACCACTTCGTCCTTCTCCTCATGTGGTGTGAGTCAGAGTCCTTGGACTCATCTTCCTCAACGTGAACTCATTTCTCCTTTCGAGAAATCTGGCCCCTTCTGTTTCTTCCAGTGACCTCTAAGAGCCCTCTCCTCCAGTTCCTTCCGTCGTAGCTTTATGGCCTTGAGTTTCAGCGCATCGGCTTCCTATTTTTTGGCCCTTTCTTGTTCAGCCTCATCGGACTCTTTCGATTTCAACTTTTTTTTAGCCATCTTTTCTGCCCTCACCTTCCTCAGCATTTCCAGTTCTTTAGGAGTCGGGACTATTTCGGCTTCCTCATCGAAATCAGCTCCCAGATTTCGAGGGGTAGTCACATATTGTATCATGAGATTAGTTTTCGGATCGGTGAACCCTGGAGGGTCTTGCTCATCGTTGCTATTAGTCATCATCTCAGATTAATCTTGTATTCCCACAGAGGGCACAAATGTTATAACCACTTTTCTGCTGACCCAATCTTCATCCCAATAAATAGACTTTGACCTGCAAAGAAAATAAAGTGAGAGATGATCTCCCCGATTCACCTCCGGTGTTAGAATAAGTTAACTAGTTTTGGTATGAATAATTCAGAATACAAGATAGTAATGTGATCTGAGTGTGTGTTGATGAATAATCTCATCGTGAATATAACCTGTACCCAGTTAACGGCTCATTCTTGGAGTCTTTGGTCAGTTTCACTTATAGGGGATAGTGGACGTTGTGGGAGGAGACTACATTTTCGCCACTAGGCCCACTACTGGACCGTCCCTAATCTTTGTTATTGGGTCGACTTTCTCTCGACCCATGCAATACATGTTCGTCTTCGGCCCAAACTCGAAACATGAGCCTAATATAGTGCGCCTCTAATTCCGGCTCCAAAGAAAAATTTATACTATATTATAATAGATGAAACATTAAAAATTTGGTAGTCGGTCGGTCGGTACTTGCTTAATTTACATTAATACCCTTGCTTAAATATTTAATCACTGTTTCCAGATTCTTATACATGCTATTACATTTTCAGTTCTCTTTTTACGTTATAAAGAGATTCTAAGTATTAACTCCAATTTGAGGGGTTTTACCTTTACAGGGGCTATAGACATGTTAGATATATTTGTGATGTCATGTCTAATATGATTTGTGTTTAGTTTTCAGATCTTATTTAAATAGGACAAATCAGTACTTAACTGGAAATCAGTACTTATACTGAAGTCAGGACTTAAGATATCAGAACTTAAGTTGTCAGAACTTAAGTTATCAGGAGATATTTATCAGGAGATAATATCAGGACTTAAGGAGACTTTCAGATAAGGAAGGCGGGCAGATTGAAAGGAAAGAAGATCAAGACAAACGCAAGAAGAGATATGCATGAAGAAGGAATTCTATGAAGAATAGAATACTTGGAAGAAAAGGTAACTGATTGATATATTTTAGGAAGCGGAATATATTCGATATCAATTAGGACATTATCTTGTAACTGTGTAGTATATAAACACAGACGTAGGATTTACACTATATGTGTTATCATTATCGAAAATATAATTCATTGTAACCCTAGCAGCTCTCGTGATAATTTTTTCATCACTGAGAGACGACGGTTCCATATTGTAACAGAGTTTATTGTGTTGAATAAAATCTGTGTGTTTAGTTACTTGTGTTCTTAATTTGATTTGATTGTGCTAAACACTGTATTCAACCCCCTTCTACAGTGTGTGTGACCTAACAAGTGGTATCAGAGCAATCTGTCAACACACAAACAGTTAAAGAGCCAAAATCAATCATGTCTGAAGAAACACAAACTCCAACCAAACCCACCAAAACTGTAGAACCTCCAAACACTCAATCCATAGTCGATATGAGACTTTTAGGGTTCCCATACTGAAACCATCTGAATATCCCATATGGAAGGTGAGGATGTCTATGTTTCTGGAAGCTACAGATCCAAAATACCTTGACAGAATAATTGAAGGACAACATAATCCAACCAAGCTCTCTGTTGTAGTTATAGATCAGCCAGCATAGACTGTACCAAGGAGAAAAGTGAATATACAATTGAAGATATCTCATCTATTGCTAAGGATGCATAGGTACGACATTTGCTGCATAGTGCCATTGATAATGTCATGTCAAACAGGGCAATCAACTGCGAGACTGCAAACGAGATATGGGATGCCTTGGAGACAAGATGCTAGGGAACTGATTCAATTAAGAAGAACAGGAAGACTATATTCACTCAATAGTATGAGCACTTTGACTCAAAACCTGATGAGCCATTGACTGGTTTATATGATAGATTTGTCAAACTCTTGAATGATCTGTCACTGGTGGACAAGGAATATGCACTTGAAGATACTAATCTCAAATCCTTTTAGCTCATCCTGAAAGTTGGATTTGAAGGCCACAACTATAAGAGACAACTATGTTCGTGATGAAACTACTCTTGATGAAATTTATGGGATGCTCAAGACTCATGAACTTGAGATGGAACAAAGAAGCAAGAGGAATGGAAGAAAGTCAAGGACAGTTGCTCTCAAGGATGAGGAGGAAAGTCCCCAAAGTAGCTGCCTCAAGAAAAGGCAAGGGAAAAGCTCTCATCACAAAGTCTGATACTGAGTCATCAAGTTCTGATAGTGATGATGACTCAGAAACTGAAAGCTTACCTGAGATGATCCTGATGAAGAGATGATGAAGCTGTGTGCTCTTATGGTAAAAGGAATCACAAAGATTGCATACAGAAAATTCAAAAAGGGAAAGAAGTTTTCCAGGAAAGGTACAAGTTCTGATAATAGAGGTTTCAGAAAATCTGAAGGCAAGGAGGAAAGTCTGACAGAGGAGATTACTCAAATGTCAAATGCTATAACTGTGGTGATAAAGGCCATATATCTCCTGATTGCAAGAAAGTGAAGAGTGACAAAGGCAAATCACTTGTCAAAAAGAAGAAAAGTTGGACGGACACTTCAGATTCTGAAAAGTGAGGTGAACTATGCCTTAATGGAAAATGCTGATAGCATGTCTGATGCTGCTGAGTTAAAGGTACCTCAAACTGCTTATGCCTTTCATACTGATGATATTACTGAGTTGAGAAGATATCTTAAAACCATGTCATTAGTTATAGAGATCAAACTTTAACATGTGAAAGATTAACTTCTGAAAATCTTGCTTACAAAATAGGAATAATTATTTAGAAAAAGAGTTAGTCATGTTCCATCAACTCAGAAAGATAGAGATGATGCCTTTTATGTTAGGGATGAAGTACTTAAAATGAATGAATCTCTAAAAACTGAGTTAGAAAGGAAGAGAGATTATCAGGACTTGGACTAACTCTGGCAGATCAACTCAGAATCTCTTAAGTAGTGGAAACTGGAAAGAGGGCTTAGGTTATGGAGATGATAAGAATGAAAAAGGAACTGTAGAAATTGAGCCTATAGTTGTTAAACAAAAGCCAAAGATAAATCCTATTAAGTTTGTAGCTGTAAAGTCTGATATTGATAAATCAGAAGTTAAAGAGAAATTAACTTCTGAAAAAAATAAAACAGGATAAGCCAATTGAAGTTAACATAGGCTTAATGACTAAGAAGCAGCTTATGCATAAGCTGAAAGATGTTAAGAATGTAAACAAGGTAAAGCCACCTAGGAAAAATAGGAATGGAAAGGAAAATTGTGAATAAAAGCAATGATTATAAGCCTTTTCCTAATGCTCCTAGAAAGAAATGTTTATAACTGTGGAAATTCTAACCATCTGGCTTCTTTTTGTAGGAAGAATAAGAACATAAATTCCTTACCTTCAAAATCAGGAGTTAAGAGTCAGTCTGTTAGATATAGGCCACAAAATCCTTGTTTCATTGTGGTAGTTTATGGCATTCCATTTATACTTGTAAGGAATATCATAGTTTGTACTATGATTATTATCAAATAAAACCTTCTTTAAAGAAAGTTAGCATTGTTCCTTCTAGTGTAAGTTCTGTTGCAAAGTCTGATAATGTAAATTCTGATAAGAAAAATGTTCACATAAACTCTGATGCTAAATCCGCTGCAAATGTTAACAAACTCAATAAGGCCAAAGGATCCAAGCAAATCTGGGTCCTTAAAACTAATCATTAGTGGTCTTTGTGATTGCAGGGCAACAGGAAAAACATCCTAGTTCTGGACAGTGGATGTTCAGGACATATGACTGGAAATAAAGCCCTACTATGAGACTTTGTGGAGAAAGCTGGCCCAGGTGTTTCTTATGGAGATGGAAATATGGAAAAACTCTGGGATATGGCAATATCAATCTTGGGAATGTCGTCATTGAAAAAGTAGCTCTTGTCTCAGGACTTAAACACAATTTGCTGAGTGTTAGTCAAATCTGTGACAGAGGTTATCATATGGATTTCTTTGAAGAACACTGTGAAGTTGTAAGTAAATCTACAGGAAAACTTGTTCTGAAAGGATACATGCATGGTAACATTTATGAAGCGAAGCTTTTAACAAGTTTTGATGGTTCTGCAATCTGTCTGTTAAGTAGAGCATCAATTGAAGAAAGCTGGGATTGGCACAAGAAACTCTCTTATTTAAATTTCAACAATATAAATGAACTAGTCAAGAAAGATCTTGTGAGAGGACTGCCAAAATCAGTATTTGCTCCTGATGGCCTTTGTGATTCCTGTCAAAAGGTAAAACAAAGAAAATCTTCATTCAAGAGCAAGACTGAATCTTCAATTATTGAGCCTTATCACCTACTAAATGTTGATCTATTTGGTCCAGTGAATGTCATGTCTATTGCAAAGAAGAGATATGATATGGTCATAGTGGATGAGTTCACCAGATACACATGGGTGTATTTCTTGCACACAAAAAGTGAAACTACATCTATCTTGATTGATCATGTCAAACAACTGGATAAATTGGTTAAAGACTCTGTGAAAATCAAAAGAAGTGATAATGGCACTGAGTTCAAGAATTTGATAATGGAAGAGTTCTGCAAAGACCAAGGAATAAAGCAGGAATTCTCTACTTCTGGAACTCCACAGCAAAATGGAGTTGTTGAAAGAAAGAATAGAAACTCTTATTGAAGCTGCACGAACTATGCTTGATGAAGCAAAGTTACCAACCTATTTTTGGGCTGAAGCTGTGCAGACTGCTTGTTTTACTCAGAATGCAACACTTATCAACAAGCAAGGAAAGACACCATATGAGATGGTGAAGAAAAAGAAGCCAAATATGAAGTATTTTCATGTATTTGGATGCAAGTGTTTTGTTCTTAAGACTCATCTTGAACAGCTATCCAAATTTGATCTAAAAGCTGATGAAGGAATTTTGTTGGATATCCACTTTCCACAAAAGCCTTCAGAGTCTATAATTTAAGAACAAGGGTTGTCATGGAATCTATCAATGTCTCTTTTGATGATAAAAAGATTACTGGACTTGAAAATTTCAATGATCATGATCAGCTAAGATTTGAAAATAAAGTTTTAAATTCTGATTCTATAAATCCTGACAGTCTAAATCTTGAGAGTCTAAATCCTGATACTGTAAATTCTGATGGATTATACTCTGATGTTATTGAAACTGTGGTGGCTATGCCAAAAGAAAATGCACCTGTGCAGGGGGAACATACTGAAGATCCAACCACATCTCAAGAAGCATCAGAATCTATAATAGGTTCTTCAAGTTCTGATTCATTAAGTTTCGATGGGCCAAGTTCTGATAATTCTGGAAACTCATGTTCTAATATTTCTGGAAACTCAAATTCTGAAGGATCCAACTCAGAGACCATAATTTCAGGGGGAGCATCATAAAATGTTGATGGAGACAGCATGGATCATGGGGGAGCATCCAGTTCTAGAGATAACCTTCCATCTGCAAGGAAGTGGACTAAAGCACATACACCTGACTTAATTATTGGAAATCCTGATGTAGGTATCAGAACTAGAACAGCTACATCAAATGAATGTCTCTATCATTCTTTTCTTTCTCAGACTGAACCAAAGAAAGTGGAAGAAGCTCTTCAGGATGCTGATTAGGTGCAAGAAATGCAGGAAGAGTTAAATGAATTTGAAAGAAATAAAGTCTGGACCCTAGTGCCAAGACCAAAGAACAGATCTGTTGTTGGTACAAAGTGGGTGTTCAGAAACAAAACTGATAGTGATGGCATAATTATAAGGAATAAAGCAAGGCTGGTTGCAAAAGGATACTCTCAACAGGAGGGAATTGATTATGATGAAACATTTGCACCAGTTGCTAGATTGGAAGCCATAAGGATATTTTTGACTTATGCTGCTCACAAAAAGTTTACAGTCTTTCAAATGAATGTAAAAAGTGCTTTTCTTAATGGCGAATTAGAAGAGGAAGTATATGTTGAACAACCTCCAGGCTTTGTAGATCCCAAATTTCCCAATGATGTCTATAGGCTTGATAAAGCACTTTATGGCCTTAAGCAAGCTCCAAGAGCATGGTATGAGACATTAGCTCAGTTTCTTCTGGAAAGTGGATTTAACAGAGGGACAATTGACAAAACCTTATTCTATCTCAACCATGGAAAGGACTTACTTTTGGTGCAGATATATGTTGATGATATCATTTTTGGTTCTACAAATGACAAACTTTGTAAGAAGTTTGTCAATCTAATGCAGTCAAGATATCAAATGAGTATGATAGGAGAACTTAGCTATTTTCTGGGCCTTCAAGTCAAGCAGAATGAAGAAGGAACTTTTATTTGTCAATCTAAGTACACCAGAAATTTGTTGAAGAAATTTGGAATGCAAGATTGTTCAAGGGCATCCACTCATATGGCCACTGCAACAAAATTGGATAAGGATACTGGTACATCAGTAGATATTACTGATTACAGAGGTATGATTGGCTCACTACTCTATCTAACTGCAAGTAGACCTGATATCATCTATGCTACCTGTCTTTGTGCAAGATTTCAAGCAGATCCAAGAGAACCTCACTTAACAGCTGTGAAAAGAATTTTAAAGTACCTTAAGGGTATAGATGATCTGGGATTGTGGTATCCTAGAGAATCAGACTTTAAGCTAATAGGTTACTCAGATGCAGATTTTGCAGGATGCAAAATTGACAGGAAAAGCACAAGTGGACGCTGCCAATTTCTTGGAGGCAGATTGGTTTCTTGGTTTAGCAAGAAACAAAAGTCAATTTGAAAGGCATATGTCATAGCCTACTCGTTTATTCGAGTATTTAACTCAACTCAAATAAGAATGTAATAAGTAAATAGTGGATCTATCATCAGAGAGATCTCACAAAGTAACATCTGTCAAAGAATAAAGAAACATTGTTCATCTGCAGACTTGAAGATTCACTGGAAGAAGTTCAAGAATTTGATCATGCCTCAGTGATATAAATCAAGATCATGGATTTAATCAAGTGACAGAGATCTCGTCAGGGTATCATTGATTACAAGGATTCAATCAGAACATCAAAGTCAAGACATGAAGAAACGTCACGAAAGTTAGTCACTCATGAACCAGACAGTACATCGAGTGTCAGCATTGAAGTGGCGGAATTGATTCATAAGTCTCAGTGACTTTCAGAAGATTGTCAGAAGAATGGATGCTGCTCAACGTTAGTATTAATTCTCTATTAATTAATTAAGTCATATAATTTAATTAAGAAAATAAATTATATCTGCAAGGATTAATTTATTGATTAATTGAATTAAATTGATTAATTAATTCTGAATTAATATTAAGGTTTTTCAGAATTTTAATTGGTTAAAATCTGTTTTAATTCTAAAAAGACAACTGATTGTACTAGTATGACAATCGGTATGACAATTGATAGTCATACCGAATGTCATGCTAATTCAGTTGATTGTCTTGATAGAATTATTATTTAGATTAAAATCACTTATTAATTCAGTAAAACAATTTCATTTGAACTAATATGACAATCGGTATGACAATCAATAGTCATACCAAAAGTCTTGCTAGTTCATTTTAATTGTCTTGCTAGCTCTAAAAGATTGTCACACCGAAAGTATTATTGGACAAAGGATTGTCTTACCAGTTCATTGATCTCGGCTGTGTTGATTAAAAAGAAGCAGAAGCATCCAATTTACTTACTTACACAGAAAAGCAATCAAACAGAAGCCAAGAACAAAACAGAGAACAAGCAGCCAAATATTTCATCTTATCTGCTAATTCAAGATTACAATTTCTAGCTTGTAAAGTTAAATCCAATCAACTAGAAATCACTCTCTTGTTCTTGTGTATCAATCTAGCGGATTAAAATCCCTAGAACTTAATCTCAAATCGCATTTAGCATTTGATCTTTTAATTACAAAAATAGAAAAAGTTCATGTCGAATTTATTCTAGATTTGTAATAATTGATTTGAGATTAATCCCTTGTAACCGATACCGTAGTTGTAACACCTTTCAAGTTTAATAAAAGTTTTATTTAACTTGAATTTTGTTTCACAATTTTATTCCGCATTTTATTCGACTAAACGGTATTGTTTGCATTCAACCCCCCCTTCTACAAACAAATTGGGACCTAACAATTGGTATCCGAGCCTTCTGATTAACGTACAAATCTAGATCCTAGACTTTTGTGTTTCTTTCACTTCTTGAATTTTTTATTCACTCAAAAAAATTCATAATGACTACACAAAAAGTTGGAACCGTTAAAATTCCACTTTTCGATAAAGAAAATTATGTTATGTGGAAGAAGAAGATGCTACTATTTTTACAGGTTGCTAATCCCAAATATTTGCAAGTGTTGAAGAAGGGTCCAAAAATTTCTATGGTTATGGAACCAGAGGTAATAGAAAATGATGTGGTGATCACCAAAGCGAGAACTTATGTGAAGGATCCTGAGGACTTCTCTCCTGCTGAAATAGAAGAAGCTTCCCTGGATGCTAGCCTTCAATTAATCTTAGTAGATTCCCTTAATCCCCTGATGAATAGACATGTGATGAATTGTAAAGATTCCAAACATATCTGGGAAACTATTGAGATTATTAATGAAGGCACAGAGGAAGTTAGGGAGAACAAACTAGAAATCCTAACCTCTGAATATGAATATTTCAAATCAAATCCAGGAGAAGGAATCACTGAAGTGTTTGAGAGGTACAATGCATTGATCAACAACCTGAATATTAATGGTAAATACTATTCCATCAGGGAGGTCAACAAAAAGTTCCTTTTAACACTGCCAACTCATCTCGAACATAGAATCACTGCCATAAGAGAAGCAAGAGATCTGAGTGAGATTTCTTTGGAAAGGCTCTATGGTGTGTTAAAGACTTATGAGCTGGAGCAGATTCAGCAGAAGGAAGTTTACGGGAAAGGAAGAGTGGTCAGCACGTCTACTGCTCTAGTAGCTGATGAACAACAACAACAACCACAATATCAACAACAATCTCAACAGTCAGATAGAATGGTACAGTCTTCCAAGGTTGAAGATAATGTGATAGTAGCAGAATTTGATTCTCCTACTACAAATCAATCAGGAGATGATTATTATTCCTTGGAAGAACTGGAGCAATTGGAGGATGAGTCAATGGCCCTGATTGTCAAGAGATTCTCAAATGTCAGATTCAAAAGGAATCCCAAGTTCAAGTACAAGTCCAACTACAACAGATTCCAGAAAGGTGGATCTTCATCCTCTAACACCAGCAGTGGTGGGTATAAAACAGGGATGGTTGATCGAAGCACCATTCGATGCTTCAACTGTAATGAGTTGGGACACTTTGCCACAGAATGCAGGAAGCCAAAACAAGCTAGGAAGAACTCTTACGATTCTAATCAGAAGAGTAAATCTGAAAGGGCGTACCTGGCAAAGGGAAGAAGCTGGGATGATACTGACAGTGAAGATGAAGAAGTTGGGAATCTTGCTCTCATGGCTAGTAATGCAAGCACCTCATCGTCAAGAAAAGAGGGCATTAAACAGGTACAACCGGTAGTGTGGATTCTTGACAGCGGATCGTCAAGACATATGACCGGAGATAGAGCCCTGCTATCAAATGTGGTTGAGAAAGCTGGCCCAGTGGTTACCTTTGGAGATAACAGCAAAGGTTTAACGGAGGGATATGGCTGTTTGCAAGCTGGAAATGTTATCATTGAAAATGTATATGTTGTGCAAGGACTTGAACACAATCTGCTTAGCATTAGTCAGTTCTGTGACAACGGCTACAATATTTTATTCGACAAGCTGAAGTGTCAGATTCTGCACAAGAAAAGTGAAAAACCCTCCTTAATGGGAATCCGGAAAGGAAATCTGTTCGTAGCTGACATGAACTCTGGAAGCAATCTTGAAGTCAATTGTTTCTATGCAAAGGCATCGTCAGATGAGAGTTGGCTATGGCACAAGAGACTTTCCCATCTCAATTTCAAAACAATGAATTCTCTTGTCAAAAGAGAATTGGTAAGAGGTCTGCCTCAGCTGGAATTCTCTCCAGAAGGACTATGTGAGGCTTGCCAGAAAGGAAAGTCAAAGAAAGCAAGTCACAAAGGCACTGACATATCTTCCATAACTGGTGTTCTGCAATTATTGCACATGGATTTATTTGGTCCAGTTAATATCCTTTCTATGTCAAAGAAGTGTTACTGTCTTGTGATAGTTGATGACTATTCCAAGTATACGTGGGTTTTATTTCTTCACTCTAAGGATGAAACACCACAAGTTGTGATTGATCATATCAAGATGATTGAGTTAGATTCTAACGTCCCTGTTAGAGCAATAAGGTCAGATAATGGGACAGAATTCAAGAATACACTTCTCAATGGATTCTGTACAGACAAAGGGATTACCAGACAATTTTCAGCTCCTAGAACCCCTCAGCAAAATGGAGTGGTAGAAAGGAAGAATCGTACATTGATTGAAGCTGCAAGAACGATGTTAAATGAATCAGGTCTTCCAATGTACTTTTGGGCTGAAGCTGTCAATACTGCATGTTATACTCAGAATCGAACTCTAATCAACAAAGACTTCATGAAAACTCCTTATGAGATTTTGAATGAACATAAACCTTCTATCAAATACTTTCATGTATTTGGTGCCAGATGCTTCGTGCTCAAGGATGGAGATGATCGTCGTGGTAAGTTCGAGGCAAAGGCATATGAGGGTATTTTTGTTGGATATGGAAGAAGATCATATAGAGTGTATATCATTGATCAACACAAAGTAACTGAAAGTGTCAATGTTACATTTGATGACACTAAACTCCCTAGTATCCAAACTGAAGATCCTTCTGAGAAACTGAAGTTTGATGATACGTCAGATTCAGAATCAGAACATGGTCAAGAACCTGAGGTTGTTGCTGGTGTAGAACCTGTTAATCCTAATGATACTCAAGGTAATAGTGATGGAAACTTTGGCAACAATGGAGATACCACTGCTACTGACGGAGAATCTTCAAGTCAACATGGCAACAACTCAGGGGGAGATGCTGAAGGATCATCTAGTAGGACACAACATCACAATGAATTTCAAGGCGAATCATCAAGATCAAATCTTCCAAGGCAGATTGTCTGGAATAAAGCTCACCCTTTTGAGTTGATTATTGGTGATCCAGATGTTGGAGTCAGAACTAGACGTGCTACTCAAAATGAGTGTCTGTTCTCAGGATTTCTTTCTGAGATGGAACCTAAGAAAATTGAAGAAGCACTGACTGATCCAGATTGGGTGATTGCTATGCAAGATGAACTCAATCAGTTTGAAAGTCAACAAGTCTGGAAACTGGTACCTAGGCCTGTACACAAGAAAGCTGTTGGTACTAGGTGGGTATTCAGGAATAAACTAGATGAAGATGGTGTGGTTACAAGAAACAAGGCAAGACTGGTAGCTAAAGGGTATTCTCAAGCTGAAGGTATTGATTATGATGAAACCTATGCTCCAGTGGCTAGACTTGAGGCCATCAGGATATTTCTGGCATTCGCAGCATTTTCAAACTTTAAAGTTTATCAAATGGATGTCAAGAGCGCCTTTCTGAATGGAAAGCTGGATGAAGAGGTATATGTAGAGCAACCTCCTGGTTTTGAAGATCCAGATCATTTGGATTTTGTCTTCTTTCTTTTCAAGGCTATCTATGGGCTAAAACAGTCTCCAAGAAAATGGTATGACACTCTCTCTGAATTTCTTATTGAAAATAGCTTTATTAGAGGTGTCATAGACAAAACTCTCTTTTCTAAAAAACATAAGAATGATACTATATTAGTCCAAGTCTATGTGGATGATATAATATTTGGGTCTACTAATGATAATCTCTGTAAGAGATTTGCTAAGTTAATGCACAGCAAGTTTGAAATGAGCATGATGGGAGAGCTGAAGTTCTTTCTTGGATTACAAGTAAATCAAAGGTTAGATGGAACATTTATTTGTCAATCCAAGTATCTCAAGGAACTCCTCAAAAAGTACAATCTAGAGGATTCTGCATCAGCAAGGACTCCATCAACTACAGCTGTCAAGCTTGGACCATGTGAAAACTCCATTAAGGTAGATGTCACAAGCTACAGAGGTATGATTGGCTCGTTACTCTATCTTACTGCAAGTAGACCAGATATTATGTATGCTACATGTTTATGTGCAAGGTTCCAAGCGGATCCTAGAGATATTCATCTCGTTGCTGTTAAACGAATCTTAAGATATCTTAAGGGAACACCAAATCTAGGTATTTGGTACCCTAAAGAATCTGGTTTTAACCTTGTCGGATATACAGATTCAGATTATGCAGGAAGTGTTGTTGATAGGAAAAGCACCTCAGGAAGTTGTCAATTCCTAGGAAGCAGGCTAGTCTCATGGTACAGCAAGAAACAGCAAACAGTTTCCAACTCAACGGCCGAGGCTGAATATATTGCTGCTGGAAGCTGCTGTGCTCAGATCTTGTGGATTAGGAACCAACTACGAGACTATGGCTCTGTATTGAACAAGATTCCTATTTTATGTGACAACACAAGTGCAATAGCCATCACCAACAACCCTGTGCAGCACTCGAGGACAAAACACATTGACATCAGGTATCATTTTATTAGAGAGCACGTCATGAATGGTACTGTTGAACTATTTTTTGTTCCAACAGAAGAACAAATAGCAGATATTTTCACTAAACCACTTGACGAATCCACATTTACCAGATTAGTTGGTAAATTAGGCATGTTGAATAGTTTTAGTGATTAATTTAGTTAATATCTGGGATCTGTTCTTGAATGAATTTACAAATGAATTTTTCATAAATGAAAAATTCATTTGCAAATTTATTTTATCATTTTATCATATTTCTTGCTTATTTCTATGTAATATATATTATCTTATCTATTTTTATTTTCCCTTCTTGTTAATTTAAAATATCTCAGAATATTCTATTTCCTCTAAAAATATTTTTCTATGAATTTTTATTTGCTAAAATTCAATAGAAATCTATTTTTGGAATAAAAATAATAAATTCTGATATATTGTCTTTGTTTCAGTAAAAATTATAAGTTTTAATTTCAGTTTTACTATTTTGTAATATAGTTTCTGTACATATTTGAGTGTCTTTCTACTGAAATGACAATCGGCAAGACAATTGAAATTGTCTTGCTGAAAATCATTTCAGTACTTATATATATATACTTATTTTCATATTAATTCTGTGTGAAATCCTTTTATTTCCAGAATGACAATCGGCAAGACAATTGAAATTGTCTTGCTGAAAGTCATTTGCGAATATAATTGTCATTTCAGTGTTTTTCAGTATAGTTTTATACTGGCAAGATAATCGGTATGACTATTGATTGTCTTGCCAGTTATAAACATTATATATATCTATTTTATTTTATTTTATTTTGCCTGGTATGACAATCGGTATGACTATCAGATTGTCATACCAGTTATAATTTTAGTATTTATTCTGTTATTTCTTTTCCTTCTTTTGCCTGGTATGACAATCGGTATGACAATCCCGGATTGTCATACCAGCTGTTATATAAAGGCGTTTGTTGTTTTGTTTTAAACCATCACAACAGTTTCATTTCTTTTAAAAAAAAAATTCGAACAGTTTCTTCCTCATTTTCTCTCTTCTCTCTCTTCGAACTAAAACCATCAATCTGATTCCTTCCTTGCTCGAGTTTTTACTCAGCAAACTAATTCATCACTTTGTGATATATACATACAAGTATATATATACAGAGGTGCTGTTGAATTTTTATTAAAAAAAATTATTATAAAAAAAACGCAAAATCAAATAAAAATCAGTTTGCCCCTTCAAATTCAATTTGTGTTTGTTGATTTTGAACTTTTTATTTTTATTTTCAATTTCTGATTTGTGTCTTTTGGTTTGTCAAAACTGTGTTTGTGAGTTAGGAATTTTAACGAGATACATTTCTGTCTAAATTTTTCGATTATAATTAATTTAATTCGAATTATTAAATTAATTTAATTAATTCGAATTTTCTTAATATTATTCTTAAAATTCTGAAAAGCGTGTGTCTTATTATTATTTTAAATGGCTCTCAATTTCCAAATTGTCGCGCATAATCAGGTTGGTTATTTTAATCCGGAAAAATGTGATATTGAAAAATTTAAGCCATGGATTAGATTTTTAAATGACCATTCGATTGTTAGCTCTGCTATTAAATCAAATGTGATTTTAAACGTCGATCTACTTAGACTGATTTGCACAACTTCTACTGTGGCCGATGATTCAAAATCTTTTTCATTCACCGTCGCAAACACACAGTATGTAGTTAATGAAACAGTCGTCAATCGTGCGTTAAATTTTCCACTAGACAATTTCTGTAATTTACCCTCTGAAAATGATATCACAAATTTTTTCAATGCTATTCACTATCAGGGGGTGATCAATTTAACCAAACTTTCTAAATCAAATTTGGTGTCTGAATGGGATATTTTCTTCGATACACTTTCCAAAGTGTTTGCCAACTGCACAAAATCCAATTTTCATAACATCACTTCCACTCTGCAGTATATTGGTCTTGCGGTTGTTTTCAATCAAAGGATCAATTTTGGCAAACTACTTTTTCCCATTCTCTTGAGACGTCTAACTTCTGCTTTACGTGATCATTCTACAAATCGTAGGGTATCATGTTACTATGCTCGTTTTCTCATGCTTATAGCAGATCATCTACTCACCCCTGAACACAAAGCACTTTTTGCTAACTCTGCGGTAACCGAACCCCCTCCAGTTAGCAAAAAGATTTACACTCGCCAAGACACAACCTTCAAATTTATGCAAGTTCCAGTACTTGTATCTGCTTTCATGGCCAATTATATTCCCTTACCTATTTTCAATCTTCCCGGCTATGAACAGCAACCTCAACCTCCAGTGGTTCAAGCCACCCAGACTCTTCCATTACAGGTAGTAATTCCTCACTCTCACTCTCTTCCTACTTCTGTTGAAAGACCCCCAGTGGTTGATAGGGCTGACCATGAAGTTGTAGAACCACAGCTTCAATCCCAGGTCATAGAGCCAAACACAGAGTCTCATTCTATCTCAACCTCTCCCCCACTGTCTAAAATGTTACCCAGGAGATTACTAGGAAGTAGTTCATTGTTAAATATGAGTGAACCCTCAGCTCTGCCTCCTCCTAAGAAAAGAAGAACATATTCTGAGGCATCTGAAAGCCCATCCTTGTCCTCCCAACAGGATATGGACTTTGAAATGGCCAATGAACAGTTACTAGAGGCATTCTCTCAACAGGATGCATCTATTGAAATTCGCCATAGGGCCATGGCATCTTGTACTGAGTCAAGCACAATTCCATTACTCACAATGGAACCATACACTTCCCCAGATCATACTCAGGACACACAGCGAGGAGTGCACGTAGAGTCGGTTACAGTGCCTGCCATAGTTACGGCAGAAGAGCAGTCACATGCTTCAGAGGGAAAATCTGACTATCCGTCATCTTTAATAGAGTCATTTTCTCCCCTCCCAGATCCAACACCTCTGGCTCCCTTATGGGATTCTCCACTCGCAGATTTATCTGGAGAAAGTGGAGGGCAACTCGGTCAATCTATCCCTGAAGCAATTCAGACATCTATTCCAAAAGATTTGATAGGTTTGACTGAGGATCGGGACTCGCGAATTCCCATTGCACCACCACTGACCTCTCTTGAAGAGGCTAGGGTGATTTTTAATGCAGGTACACAAGAACAGCAACTGGAAGACTCCTCACGAGCAATTATATTGAGAGAAACACATGCACGTGAGATGAGTGAACCAAACACGAGTGAAATTCAGGTGAGAGCACACACAGACACTGATACTGTAAACCTGTTAGCTCAGATTGCTGCCCTAAAAGAAGAACTTGCTAAAAGCCAAGCTGAAGCTCAAGCATTCAAAGCACAAGTGGTTGAACGGTCTTCTTCTTCCACCTCTGTCAACAATCAGCTTGCAATCATAAGGAATGACATCTCAGATCTAAAGACCACTGTAATACCAAAGCTCAATTCTATTCAGGACACTCCAAATTTATCAGCTGATGACATATCCAACTTCTGCTCTCTACATACAAGAATGACTTCTCTTGAAGACCTCGTTGAGATGAATCATTCACTGGACTCCTCAAGATTTCTAAAGATAGAGACGGGCATGGAACATCTCAATGAAGGGATGAAGCACCTATATTACATGATCAAGAATTCTCATTGCCCTAATGAAGAACAAAGAGCTTATTTTGAAGGACCGTCTGGTGGAGGATCAGGCTCTGGAGGTGATAGAGGTTCCAAAGGAAAGTCAGTAGAGGATCCCTCAACTAAGGGGGAGAAGAAAGGGAGTAGTGCCAAAGGGAAAGAAAAAGATACCTCTGCTGGAAACACAGGAAAGGCTGATGATGTCTACTACAGTGGAGAACAGGATGACTTTGATATTTTTGACATTCCCACTGAACCAGTTCAGGAAGATAAAGATGGGTTATTTGAAGCTGAAGAGGAAAGTGATTTTGAAGATTGGGAAGAAGAAGATACAGTGGATCCTATGTTTGAGAAAGAATTTCAGAAAGAGCAGTCAGAGATGCTAAGAAAAGAAGCTGAACTTAAGAAGGTCTCTCAGATCATTGACAGGAGGAAAGACATACAAAGAACAGAAACTCTTCAAAAGCAACGTCTTCATGACATTAAGGCTCAAGAAAGGAGAAGAGATGTCAGACTAAAGATTGGTGAAAAATGGGATGAAGCTAGGAGAGTACTCGATATGCCTCAGCTAAGCACTAACAATGATAGGCAGTTCTTACATCTTCTTGACAAGCTGGAAATCTCAAATCCTAACAATGACATGTACATGAATGCTATCAAGACTGAAGTCTCAAGGATCACAGCTGCTTTTGATAGATCCCTAAATGAGATGAGCATTTTTGTATATTGTCAGAGTGAAGGATCATTCAAGGTGTCACTTCATCTATTTGAGAATCGTTCTTTGTCAGAGATTTGGGTTCTTTTAAACAAAGTCAAAAGAAGCTCAGAATTGAATGAAGTTCTTCGAGAAAGGCTTAAAGAGTTTGCCAGCAGGGCTAGTCCTCAAGTGGTCAACAATCCTCATCAGGTGAGATTCTTTAAGTCTGATTGTCTTCAAATCTGTCAGCTAGATGTACAATCTCTTAAAGACTACTCAGCTAAGCATCTGGTCTGGATGGAACATCATTTGAGAACTGCTGGATATTCATCCATGTTGAAGACTCAAGCTGCTGACTTGATTCAAGCTTATTGTGAAAAGAATGTTAAAAGGTACAATCAACTCAAGAATAAGCTGAAGTCAGTTGGAGTTCAACCAGTCAGACCAGCAAGCTTCACTTCAGAAAAGGATCGTGTCTTTGACAAGGAATTGCTTCAAGATTTAGAAGAAGGTGAAGTCAGAAGAGAAGACAACTGAAGTCAATTAGCTCAAAACTCAATGTAATATGATTAGAGCTTTATGAATCAAGATAGTCTAATGTAGTTATATGTTCAGGCTAGAGGAACATCTATCTTGTATTCACTTGTAAATTTCATTTGGAATCTGGAAAATGTTAAATATAATCCAGAACTTTTCTGCTATTTACTTTACATTACTGTTTATATCTTTTTCTTATTTGTTAGTTGAGTTATCCTCTAGGTATTTGTTGTTATTGTCTAACAAGCAAATAGGGGGAGATTGAAAGGCATATGTCATAGCCTACTCGTTTATTCGAGTATTTAACTCAACTCAAATAAGAATGTAATAAGTAAATAGTGGATCTATCATTAGAGAGATCTCACAAAGTAACATCTGTCAAAGAATAAAGAAACATTGTTCATCTGCAGACTTGAAGATTCACTGGAAGAAGTTCAAGAATTTGATCATGCCTCAGTGATATAAATCAAGATCGTGGATTTAATCAAGTGACAGAGATCTCGTCAGGGTATCATTTATTACAAGGATTCAATCAGAACATCAAAGTCAAGACATGAAGAAACGTCACGAAAGTTAGTCACTCATGAACCAGACAGTACATCGAGTGTCAGCATTGAAGTGGCGGAATTGATTCATAAGTCTCAGTGACTTTCAGAAGATTGTCAGAAGAATGGATGCTGCTCAGCGTTAGTATTAATTCTCTATTAATTAATTAAGTCATATAATTTAATTAAGAAAATAAATTATATCTGCAAGGATTAATTTATTGATTAATTGAATTAAATTGATTAATTAATTCTGAATTAATATTAAGGTTTTTCAGAATTTTAATTGGTTAAAATCTGTTTTAATTCTAAAAAGACAACTGATTGTACTAGTATGACAATCGGTATGACAATTGATAGTCATACCGAATGTCATGCTAATTCAGTTGATTGTCTTGATAGAATTATTATTTAGATTAAAATCACTTATTAATTCAGTAAAACAATTTCATTTGATCTAATATGACAATCGGTATGACAATCAATAGTCATACCGAAAGTCTTGCTAGTTCATTTTAATTGTCTTGCTAGCTCTAAAAGATTGTCACACCGAAAGTATTATTGGACAAAGGATTGTCTTACCAGTTCATTGATCTCGGCTGTGTTGATTAAAAAGAAGCAGAAGCATCCAATTTACTTACTTACACAGAAAAGCAATCAAACAGAAGCCAAGAACAAAACAGAGAACAAGCAGCCAAATATTTCATCTTATCTGCTAATTCAAGATTACAATTTCTAGCTTGTAAAGTTAAATCCAATCAACTAGAAATCACTCTCTTGTTCTTGTGTATCAATCTAGCGGATTAAAATCCCTAGAACTTAATCTCAAATCGCATTTAGCATTTGATCTTTTAATTACAAAAATAGAAAAAGTTCATGTCGAATTTATTCTAGATTTGTAATAATTGATTTGAGATTAATCCCTTGTAACCGATACCGTAGTTGTAACACCTTTCAAGTTTAATAAAAGTTTTATTTAACTTGAATTTTGTTTCACAATTTTATTCCGCATTTTATTCGACTAAACGGTATTGTTTGCATTCAACCCCCCCTTCTACAAACAAATTGGGACCTAACAAATTTCCACATCAACTGCAGAAGCAGAATATATTGTTGTAGGAAACTGTTGTGCACAGATTCTTTGGATGAAGAATCAGTTACTGGATTATGGGTTAGGATTTTCTAAAATCCCTATTTACTATGATAATCAAAGTGCTATTGCTATGACAGGTAATCTAGTTCAACACTCAATGACAAAGCACATCAGCATTAGGTACCACTTCATAAGGGAACATGTGGTTGAAGGTACAGTGGGATTGCATTTTGTTCCAACAGATCAACAACTAGCAGATATCTTCACAAAACCACTGTGTGAAGCTACTTTTACAAGATTGATAAATGAACTTGGAATGGTTTCAGGTTCTTTCTCTAAATCTGCCTAGTTTATGTTCTGATACATCAGACTTTATGATCAGTATTTACAGATATTACTATCTTTGTGTATTATGTGCTTAAATTAAAATTTGCTTAAGTGCTGATTGTTGTCTGATGTGAATTTCTAAACTCTGATAGTGATATGACTATTTTTGTGACTATTCAATCCAATGAGGATAACTGTGCTCGATGCTGACCTAGTAGTCATTAAATATACTAAAATCCCATGTTTGTAGTAATTGTTTATATGGACATCTTTTTACACAAGCAAATTCTGATATTGAGCTTAGTTGAAGTTTACTTTGTGTATCTTATTACTAAGTCAAAAACTAGAATAAGTGCTTCTTATCTGTTAAGTTCCGATGTTAGTAAATTTGATGGATGTACTAAGTGCTGTTAAGCCTCACTTATCAAAAGAAAAGAAATAAATATCAGGTACTCCTTTGAGATCTAGAGTAAAAATGTGGAAGGGAAGACCCAAGTGCATTGCTGGTATTAAGTAATATGAATTAGAAAAGCTAAATAAAATTTTCTTGGTGACTTTTCACATTCTCTGATTACTGGAGAAATACTCTGATAACAGCATAAATTCTGATAAGCAGTCGTGACTCACTTACACTGAGAAGCCACTGTAAAATGGAATTTCAAAAGATGCATAAAATGAGCATAAAACAGTTGAGG
The DNA here is from genome assembly GCF_009905375.1 of Apium graveolens. Classification (NCBI taxonomy): domain Eukaryota; kingdom Viridiplantae; phylum Streptophyta; class Magnoliopsida; order Apiales; family Apiaceae; genus Apium; species Apium graveolens. Next base: position 108,334,327 of record NC_133655.1, read on the forward strand.
GGGACTCATGCATGAACTCATTCTTTAGTAGACTTCAGAATAATGACAGATTTTGAGCAAAGTTCTTAGTTATGCCTTATTTCTAAGATGTACTGAAGTGAATCAGACTTTACTCTTTGTCTGATATTTAGCTTATTGCACACACATACACTCCATATGAATGATGAAAATTACTGTGATGATAAATGTTGTTTTAGATGAACAGTTTAAGTGTCAGTTGCATAAATTCTGAGGACAAGTTCTGATGGAAGTTCTAATGATTAAGTCCTGTTGAACCCATATCAGTATTTGTGTGAAGAATTACAGGAATAATCTTTCACTTTTCGAGTAAAGGAGCCATATTCTGATGACTTTTAAATTCTGATAATAATCAAGTTCTGATGCTGACATGGCAGTATTTATTTACTTGATTTATTTTTGGTCATTATTTGAACGGTCATATTTTTTTCAGAATATTGGTTTATGTGAGATAAATCAGTCATAATCATTATGGGTTAGTGATTAGCGTGTATGTCTTGAAAACCTACATGTGCACAGTAATTGTTATTATTTCTCGTGCTCATTAACTCTGGCTTTAGATCGCTTAATGACTGTTATTATTACACATTGGTTTAGGGAGACGAGGTATCATTACTTTTACCTGTAACTATTCAATATTTCTTGCGTCTCTTGGTATTCTATTGGTTATTTAAACCAACTACTCATTCCAGCCAATACATCTTTCCTTTTCTCACAAACTCATTTTTTTAAAACTCATCAAAAATATGGTTCATTTCAACTTGCTCCTGAACTATGATACTTTTAATATCGAGTTGAGTTGTGATGATTGGCGCCAGGAGTGGCATGTAACTGTCATTCCTGAAGAGATCTGGAACTCAGTTCCACAAGAGGTTCACACAGACCTCTTATTCTTTTATATGGACTATCACCTCCATTGTGATCGTCTGGAAGAGGAAAGGAGAGAAGCTCCCCGTCCGCAAGAGTGAATCATTCATCTTGCAGTGCTCTTCGTCAGCAACAAAAGAAGCTAGTCGTTAGTTCTCCTTAGACTAGGACTAAGGCTGTTGATGTTAAGATTCTAAGATTAGGTCTATCTTGTACTTTTGCATGTAATTGACAAATTTCATCAAATGTAATTATCTGATATGTGAATGAAATTTTATTTAATTACAAGATTTGATCTTTGTTTCTCAAATTCTGTGACTGTGCATATTTTAATTGCCATTTATTCATCTTTACTTCATCAGTTTTAAATTTTATCCTGAGATGAATGTTTTGATTTAATAATGGTCAATAAAAAATTTATATGATTTGAGAAAACATTGGAGGAACAGGTTCCTATTTCAAAACCTGTTGTTGTAGAAGCTGAGAAGGTCTCTTCTCAGAAAGATACTGTAACTGGGAGTTCTAGGCCCCTCAAAAGGCTTAGAAAGTTAAATTCTGATGATAAAGCTCCTACAGTGTCTCCACCTTTGAAAAAATGAAAAAGCAAAGAGCTCACAGGGACACAGTTGAGTCAGAAGATGAGGAAGCAGCTAAGGAAGGGGGTCAGGAATCTCTGATCCCAACAGAACTAATTGTTATTGAATCACTTTCTTCTGCACAATCAGAAATTGCTCAAGACACTGAATCTACACCTCCTGTGTCACCTATAATTGAAAAAGTACATACTGAAGACCCAGGTACAAGTGCTGAAATTGAAATTCATAACTTGATTGTGCCTGAGGTTCTGTACTTGGATGCTCCAGCAACTCAACTCACTCCATCAACAACACCAGTTCAAGATGCTGATTTCAATGAAGATGTTCCAACTACACCAATTCTGAATCTGGATAATGAGAATCAGACTTTAGGTGGGCATCAAGATTTGGGTGTTGATCAGAACTTAGCTGCAGATCAGAATTTAGAGGATGATGTTGAAACCTCGATTGCCTCACATACTGCTATTCTATCAGAGGATGTTGATACTGCTGGATCTTTAAGTTTTGATGCTGATAATGCTGAAACTACTGTTGAAGCTGCTGCTAATTTAGATGCTGATGCAGCTGGTCCATCAGGACATGCACCTCAACAAACAGTTAATAAAGCTGAGTCAAGAACTTTGTTAGAGGGGAAGCACCAGTACCTTGGAGTGAAACTCCTAGAGGAAATGAGTGGACTAAGGAATGGAACACAGTTAGTTTTGTTCCTTCTGAAAAGATTCTTGCTAAGCATCTGGCAAAAGCTGATGAAATGCTGATAAATGATGATTTCAAGGCATAGCTGAGAGTTACTATATTGAGTACAAGGCACCTTCAAGGTCAACACTCAACAACTCATGCCAAGGTAAATAAAATTCAAGAAACCTTGATCCAGCAAGATATGAATGTGAAACTTGAAAAGAACATATTTTTCAAGCCTTTCTTTGACAGAATTGCCTACATTGAGAAAACTCAGGAGAAGCAACAAACTCAGATTGATGAAATTCTAAAGAATCAAGCTTCTCATCAAACTCAACTCAATGAGATCCAATCCTCAGTGGAATTGCTTGTCTCTCTTCTTTTACCTGCTGATGCCAAAAAGGGGGAGAAAGTGATTAAGTCCAAATGCAAATCTATTCAGACACTGAAGGGAAAGGATGATGGAAATGATGACCAGGGAAACTCTGATAAGGGTAGAGGTCTAGGTCAAGGCAAAGAATTTTCATCAAGTAAAGATAGAATTACAAGTCAAGGAACAAGTTCTGATTCTGGGAGAAGAATAAGTTCTGATACTTGTAAAAGAATAAGTTCTGGTGAACATCTGGAAATTGATGAAGAAATTTCAAAGAAATTATTTCTTAAAGAAAATCCAGGAATGGACTTTGAGAGTCTAAAGAAAGAAGAAGCTAGACTCAAAGCAGAAAGTGTCAAGATAAAATCTAAAGCTTCTGTTGCTGAAAAGAAACTTCCAAAGCTTAAAGGCATTGTGATAAAGGAAAGAACGGATGTTGAGGCATCTAAGGCCAAAGCTAAATCACAAGTGGAAGTAGATCCAAGGTCCAAGGGCAAAGAAAAAGTTGATGAACATGTAAAGGTTTATATTTCAATCATGGATGAAGAAATAATTGATGAAGAAGATGCTAGTCTTACTCTGATGATAAAGAAGATTTCTCAAACAACCTCTGACATGGCTCATATTGTTCAGAGTCAGGATGTAGTAAGTTCTGATATGACAGTGAAGCAAGCAACCTCTGACATAGCACAAGTTGACTTGATATCAGAAGTTAAGGAAAAGGAAACCTCTAATATTTCCTCATGTTAAACCTTCAAAGATACTCCTACCAGGATTCACCAAAGCTCAACAGACTCAACCTTTGAAGACTACATCAAGTGGTTTTGAAGCAAGAGTTGTTACAAGAAAGGAAGCAAGAGATAAATCTGGATTGGGTAGTTCTGATGAAAGAAGAGTACACAATACTACCAATGATCCAACTTCCTTAAGTGAACTAGGAGTAGGAGCAACTCCTGAAAGATTGAATCAAATTGAATCTGTACAAATGGTTTATCATTCTGTTTTGAAAGAACATATCTTGTTATATTTTATGACAGATGGTAGGGTATTCCATATCAGGAAGAATGCTATTCCACTGAAGTATTTTGAAGAACTGGAACATGTTCCATTCCTACTTCAAGTGAAAAATAGATTAACAGATGGTGCTGCAGGTTATTTAAAGTCACAAATTCAAAGACAGAAGAAGCTTTACTCTGTAAAGTTTGACAGCCCATAATTTCCCAAGTACAGATATCACAAAGGTGATATTGTTGAAATGAAGCCTAATACTGCTAAGATCATAACTACTTTTCTGGGGTATAAGGCTGTGGAATTCAATCTTGAGTTTAACAAAGCATATATGATCAGACTTGATCAGGATATAAGGAAAGCTAAGATAAATGATCTCAGAGCAGCTATTTTCCAAACTGGTGAAGATACAGCTGAATTGAAAAATGCTAAAACGAGGATGGTCAATGAACTTGAATATGCTAAGAGATGTCTTTTGAAAAATTATCTCAGAACAACTCCTGACATCAAAGAGATCGGAAATTGAATCCAAGTCGAAGATCTACAACTGCTTAAATTCTGAAGTGTATACAGACTGAAGCTGATATCAGATCTTAAGGATGGTAAAGCTGAAAGGACCGTAAGTTGTAGTTATCTAGTCAAATTCTCATGCATTTGTACTTAATGTTTTTGACATCATCAAATAATCTGTTGAACTTGTATATTATGCTAATTTACAAGTTGGGGGAGATTGTTAGATATATTTGTGATATCATGTCTAATATGATTTGTGTTTAGTTTTCAGATCTTACTTAAACATGACAAATCAGTACTTAACTGGAAATCAGTACTTATACTGAAGTCAGGACTTAAGATATCAGAACTTAAGTTGTCAGAACTTAAGTTATCAGGAGATATCTATCAGGAGATAATATCAGGACTAAAGGAGACTTTCAGATAAGGAAGGCGGCTGATTGAAAGGAAAGAAGATCAAGACAAACGCAAGAAGAGATATACATGAAGAAGGAATTATATGAAGAATAGAATATTTGGAAGAAAAGATAACTGATTGATATATTTTAGGAAGCAGAATTATATTCGATATCAATTAGAACATTATCTTGTAACTGTGTAGTATATAAACACAGACGTAGGGTTTACACTATATGTGTTATCATTATCGAAAATATTATTCATTGTAATCCTAGTAGCTCTCGTGATAATTTGTTCATCACTGAGAGAGGACAGTTCCATATTGTAACAGAGTTTATTGTGTTGAATAAAATCTGTGTTCAGTTACTTGTGTTCTTAATTTGATTTGATTGTGCTAAATACTGTATTCAACTCCCTTCTACAGTGTGTGTGACCTAACAAGACAATTGACATTGGTAGACTGTAAACAAATGATGACACCGTATTTGGCGGGTTTTTGGCAATGTGTATCAAACAAGAGGCACAAGCTATAGCCTTTAGGATATTTTTTTATTTACATACTACAACACTTTTTTTTAAAGAAAGTAAAGGAAGATTCAGTTTAAACAAATACCCCCTCCGTTCCAATTTCTCTGTCCTGTTTTGAGTTTTTGCGATCAAGCTGACATAACTTTGACCGAAAATTTCATATAGTATGTTATTGAAAATATTTATAAAAATTGTATCACTGTAAAGTAAAATTAATCTATTTTAATATGTAAATTTCAGCTTTTCAAAATAATGAAATAATATTTTTTTATTTATGGTCAAAGTTGAGTCAATTTAACCATAAAAAGTTAAATAAGACATATAAATTGGGACGGAGGGACTACTATTTATGTATTATAATACTAGTTTAAAACAATGCGCCTGCATCGGCATTTTAAATATATTTTAATATTAAATTATTTTTATATAATATTTTTTAGCAAATTTGATCATGTTTTAATCAAGTTGGTTAGTTTTTGTAATAATTGATATTAGTTATTTATATAGGTAAAAAATATATCTCTAAGAGATTATAATATTAATAATATACTATCATTAATAACAAATAAAAGTTTCATTTAATTGATTGCATGTATTGTTTAGAACTAAGAAGAAACTAAAAATTTTAAATTTAAATATTATTTTTTTGAGGATTTGAATCTTGAAATTCTGTAAGATAGCGTAAATATAAACTATTTATAATAGTTTTTTTGAGAGGATTCGATAGATAGCCTAAACAATTTTTTTTTAATATTATTGTTGAGAGAATTCGAAGCTAGAGTGGTCGATAGAACGGAAAAAACAGAAAATATTCTTTACCATTAATATAACGGCTCTTATTCATTTAACGACCAGGTAATTATATTTAATTTGTTTCTAAATTTTATTTTACTTTAGATTAAATATTATTTTATTTTAGCCCGAATTATTAGTATATATTATTTATTTTTGTCTGAAGTCATTATATCGACCAAGGAATTATCTTAACATAATAACTTAAACTATTAATCAGGGATAAATAAAATTAATATCAGAATAAGTATAAATCAAATATTATTTCTCTGAACTAAAACTTAACTTTTAACTAAAATATAATGATTTTGTAAACACAAAAGGAAATATCAGTTTAGTTCAGCCAGTAATTTGTCCAATCGGTAATATGATCGTTTTTAAATACCTCTTATTGAAAAAAAATCATAAACATATATGTGTATGAATATATTTATAGTGAAATTATATCAATAAAAAATTAATAATTTAATTCAAATTAATTTAAAAATATTATATAACATTACATTAAAAGTTTTGGTATGATACCTATTTTTTGGTACATGCTGATTTCATGTTAAAACGAATATATTCAATCTGAACTATATAAAATAAAAAACAAACGAAAAATAGTTACTTCAATTTGGTTTTTTCTATGCCTATAATATCTATATTATTAAAAAAAACTTACGACGAAACATTAAAATTTCTGTAGGTAGTCTGATCATCTGTATTTTGATTATCCTCAACATTTATTATTATATTAACATAAAACACTTTGAGTAATAAATTAATTTTTACAGTATAATTATATAAATACAAATAGAAATAGAAATAAATTTGTATGACAAACTGAGGCCAAAACAAAAGAATATGCATTACTCAGCCGAGCAAAAAAAGCATATACTATTAAATCGATCTAAAAGAAATAAAATCAAAAGATAAATATTTTTTTGGTGTAATGGTTGTGGAAAAAATAAATAATATACAACAATTTATCTCGCATTAAACAAAGTTATACAATTGTATGGGCTGAAAAAGGAAAATTTAGTTAATTAGATTTGCAGTATTGCCCTAAAACATCGCCCTAAAACAAAATAATAAATACTGTTGAGGCAGTTAAAAAATTATACTATTGAATTGGGCTAAAAAAATTAGTAGAATTTAATTAAATAAATATATAATTGGTGAAAAAATTGACTTTAACATTAGTTAGAAAGATATAGAGTTTGATATAAATTAAAATTTAAATTGGTAGAAGAAATCAAGTTCAATATCAAATAGAATAATAAAAAAATAGATTTAATATATGTCTGCGTATCAGTCCGAGAAACTATATGATGTTAGGTACTCTATGTTACTAAATATACGAGTAATCTAAATAATATACGAGTAAAGAATATAAAGACTTACTTGACGGGATTTATATACAATATATAAAAATCTAAATATTTAAAGCCAACATCATTGATCAAATTTCATTGAACCACTTAATTAAGTTGTACTCCCTTTTTGGCGTTTGCATACGAGTCTTTTGGCACTCATATAACCAAGTAGGTTCCTATATAAATTATATTAATATTATAATATAAGTACATATTATTTTGTTCTTATATGAAACTACATTAATGTTTCATATAGCCGAACATTAAAAATTTCGCCGTCGGTATTTATTTTTTAATACTGGCTGATTTTACATAATTACCCTTACTTATAGATTATATTAATATTATTTTATTAAAGTCAATTATCGATCTCTAATTTTAGTCTATAATTTTAATTGTATGATCCTCATATAAAATTTTATCAAGTTTTTTATTTGGATAAACTACATACTCCATCTCCAAATTACATGCACCCTTTGTGCTCATGTCTTCAACGCATTCAACTCAAAATTTTGTTTACGTGCTTATTTGTATTGACCCCCCACTAAGTTATTTTATGAATTGAAGTTTGTATATTTTATTAATTATTAATTATTATAATTACTAATAATTAATCAATTATTCTTTTTAAATTAAATAAAATACACTCTATTTAATTTAAAAAATGATATCTTATTTTTAAAAAATTCAATGCAGGTAAATTAAAAAATCAAATATATGTAAAGTTTGGACGGTCGGCCATTCGAATTCTAATAGATGTTAAAGTGAAATTCATGTACACATTCAAATTTCAATTCAAATCCAATTTCATATTATTCTAATAAATATTACAGTCAATCACTCCTGCCAATTTAAATTTTAATTTATATTGAGGTCAACTTCCTCTATCAATTTAAAATTTAATGAACATTGAACTCTGTTAGACATATTTGAGATGTCATGTCTAATATGATTTGTGTTTAGTTTTCAGAACTTAACAACAGGACATATCAGGACTTACTGAAATCAGAACTTACTGAAGTCAGAACTTAATATCAGAACTTAAGGTGTCAGAAGATACATATCAGTACTTAAGTGCGGGAAGACTTTCAGATAAGGAATGCGACTGATTTACAGGAGAAGATCTGGACTAAAGCAAAAGAAGATATGCATGAAGAGTTAGAGGACTAGAAGACTTGTAGAAGATATCTAATTGATATATTTTAGGGGACAGAATTATGTTCCATATCAATTAGAATATATCTTATAACTGTGTATTATATAAACACAGCTTAGGGTTTACACTATAAGTGTTATCATTATCGAGAATATTATTCGTTGTAACCTAGCAGCTCTTAGTGATATTTGTTCATCACTGAGAGAGAACAACAGTTCATATTGTAACAGAGTTTATTGAATATACTTGATCTTTGTTACATACTTGTATTCAAATCGATTTGATTGTAAAAACACTGTATTCAACCCCCTTCTACAGTGTTGTGTGACCTAGAAAGTGGTATCAGAGCTTTTTAGTTAACAGACATACAGTAAAGATCCAAACAATCATGTTTGAAGAAACACAAACTCCAACCAAGCCCACCAAAACTCAAGATACTCAAAACACTCAAACCCACAGTCAATATGAGACTATTAGGGTTCCCATACTGAGACCTTCTGAGTATCCCATATGGAAAGTGAAGATGGCTATGTTTTTGGAAGCTACAAATCCAGAATACCTTGATAGAATTAATGAAGGACCATATAAGCCTACCAAGCTCTCTATTGCAGTTGCTGATCAACCAGCAAAGTCCATACCAAAGGAGAAAGGTGATTACACGGCTGAAGACATCTCATCTATTGCCAAGGATGCAAGGGTAAGGTATTTGCTGCATAGTGTCATTGATAATGTCATGTCAAATAGGGTAATTGGATGCAAGACTGCAAAGGAGATATCGGATGCTTTGGAGACAAGATGCCAGGGAACTGATGCAATCAAAAAGAACAGGAGGACTATATCACTCAAGAGTATGAGCACTTTGACTCAAAAGTTGATGAGTCATTAACTGACTTATATGACAGGTTTGTCAAACTCTTGAATGATCTGTCACTGGTGGAAAAGAAATATGATCTTGAAGATTCAAATCTAAAATTCCTTTTTGCTCTTCCTGAAAATTGGGATTTGAAGTCTACTACCATAAGAGACAACTATGACCTTACTAAAACTACTCTTGATGAAATTTATGGTATGCTCAAGACTTGTGAACTTGAGATGGATCAAAGGAGTAAGAGGCATGAAAGAAAGTCAAGGACAGTTGCTCTTAAAGCTGAGGAGGAATCTACTAAAGTGGTTGCCTCAAAGAGGGGCAAAGGAAAGGCTCTCATCATAAAGTCTGATTCAGAGTCATCATATTCTGATGATGATGATTCAGAAACTGAAAGTTTACCTGAAATGGATGTTGATGCAGAGATGTTGCAACTGTGTGCTCTTATGGTGAAGAAAATCACAAAGACCGCCTACATAAAATTCAGAAAGGGCAAGAATTTTTCCAGGAAAGGTGGAAGTTCTGATAAGAAAGGGTTCAGAAAGTCTGAAGGCAAAGTAAGAAAGTCTGACAGAGGAGACAACTCAAATGTGAAATGCTACAATTGTGATGAAAGATGCCACATATCTCCTGACTGCAAGAAAGGAAAAAGTGACAAAGGCAAGGCACTTATCACAATGAATAAAAGCTGGACAGACACTTCAGATTTTGAAGATGAGGTGAACTATGCCTTGATGGAAAATACTGATAGCAGTACTGAAACTGCTGAATTGAAGGTACCTCAAACAACTTATGCTTTTCATACTGATGATATTACTGAGCTGAGATTATATCTTAAAACCATGTTCATTAGTTATAGAGATCAGACATTAACATGTGAAAGATTAACATCTGAAATTCTTACTTTTAAAAACAGAAATGACTACTTAGAAAAGGAGTTAGTTTTTCTTCATCAAACTAAGAAAGAAAGAGATGAGGCTTTGTATGTTAGAGATGAAGTACTAAAATTGAATGAATCTCTAAAAACTGATTTAGAAAAGGAAAGAGAGATCATCAGAACTTGGACTAACTCTGACAGAATAACTTAGGATATACTAAGTAGTGAAAACTGGAAAGAGGGCTTAGGGTAGAGAGATGATAAAAGTGAGAAAGGAACTGTGAAAATTGAGCCAACAGTTGTTAAACAGACTGCTAAGCCAAAGGTAAATCCTGTTAAGTTTGTAGCAAAAACTATAAAGTCTAATTCTGAAAAGATGAAAGAGTCTAGGACATAAGTCAAAGAAAAGTCAACTTCTGACAAATTAAAACAGGATAAACCAGTTGAAGTAAACATAGGCTTAATGACAAAGAAGCAGCTTAACCATAAGCTGAAAGAGATTAGAAATGTGAACAAGGTAAAAGAAGCTAGGAAAAATAGGAATGGAAAGGAAGGTGTGAATAAAAGCAATAATTATATGTCTGTTCCCAATGCTCCTAGAAATAAATGTTATAACTGTGGAACTCTAACCATCTTGCTTCTTTTTGCAGGAAAAATATAGATATAAACTCTTTACCTCCTAAATCATGAGTTAAGAGTCAGTTTGTTAGGTTTAAACCACAAAATTCTTGTTTTCATTGTGGTAGTTTATGGCATTCTATTTATACTTTTAAGGAATATCATAGTTTGTACTATGATTATTAATAAAATAAAACCTTCTTTCAAGAAAGTTAGTATTATTCCTTCTAGTGTAAAGTCTGATGCAAAGTCTGATATAAATTCTGATAAACAGCATGTTAGCATAAACTCTTATATTAAATCCGCTGCAAATGCTAACAAACTTAAAAAGGCCAAAAGATCCAAGAAATTCCTGGTCCTTAAAACTAACCAATAGTGATCTTTGTGATTGCAGGGCAACAGGAAAAACATCCTAGTTCTGGACAGTGGATGTTAAGGACATATGACTGGAAATAAAGCCCTGCTATCAGACTTTGTGGAGAAAGCTGGCCCGGGAGTTTCTTCTGGAGATGGAAACATGGGAAAAACTCTGGGATATGGCAATATCAATCTTGGGAATCTCATCATTGAAACAGTAGCTTTTATCTCAGGACTTAAACACAATCTGCTAAGTGTGAGTCAAATCTGTGACAGAGGTTATCATGTGGATTTCTTTGAAGAACACTGTGAAGTTGTAAGTAATTCTACAGGCAAAGTAGTTCTGAAAGGTTACAGGCATGGTAACATTTATGAAGCCAAACTTTCAACAAATTCTGACAGTTCTGCAATATGTCTGTTGAGTAGAGCATCAATTGAAGAAAGTTAGAATTGGCACAAGAGACTCTCTCATTTAAATTTCAACAACATAAATGAGCTAGTAAAGAAAGATCTTGTGAGAGGGTGCCAAAATCAGTATTTGCTCCTGATGTCCTTTGTGATTCATGTCAAAAGGCAAAACAAAGAAAATCATCATTCAAGAGCAAAACTGAATCCTCAATTCTTGAGCCTTATCACCTACTACATGTTGATCTATTTGGTCTAGTCAATCTCATGTCTATTGCAAAGAAGAAATATATTTTGGTTATAGCGGATGAGTTCACAAGATACACTTGGGTGTATTTCTTACACAAGAAGAATGAAACTGCATCTACTCTAACTGATCATGTCAGACAGCTGGATAAATTGGTCAAAGATTCTGTTAAAATAATAAAAAGTGATAATGGCACTGAGTTCAAGAATTCAATCATGGAAGAGTTTTGCAAAGAGCATGGAATTAAGCAGGAATTTTCTGCACCTAGAACTCCACAGCAAAATGGAGTTGTAAAAAGAAAGAATAGAATTCTCATTGAAGTTGCACGAACTATGCTTGATGAAGCAAAGCTACCAACCTACTTTTGGGCTGAAGTTGTGCAGACTGCTTGTTTTACACAGAATGCTACACTTATAAACAAGCATGGAAAAACACCATATGAGATGGTGAAGAAAAAGAAGCCAAATCTGAAATACTTTCATGTATTTGGATGTAAGTGTTTTGTTCTTAAGACTCATCCTGAACAGCTGTCAAAATTTGATCTAAAAGCTGATGAAGGAATTTTTGTTGGATATCCACTTTTCACAAAAGCCTTCAGAGTCTACAATTTAAGAACAAGGGCTATCATGGAATCTATCAATGTATCTTTTGATGATAAGAAGATTACTGGACTTGAAGATTTCAATGATCATGATTAGCTCAGATTTGAAAATGAAGATTTAAATTCTGATTTTGTAAATTCTGATGGCTTAAATCCTGATCATGTAAGTTCTGACGGGTTAAATTCTGATGTCATTGAAACTGTGGTAACTACTCCAAGGGAAAATGCACCTGTTCAGGGGGAGCAAGCTGAAGATCTTACCACAACTCAAAACTCTCAAGAAGCATCAGAACCTGTCACTGGCTCCTCAAGTTTTGATTTATCAAGTTCTGATGAGCCAAATTCTGATAATTCTGGAAACTCTGATTCTTCAAATACTGAAGGATCCAACTCAATTTTTAAAGTTTTAGAGAGCATAACTACAGGGGGAGCATCAGAAAATGTTGATGGAGACAGCATGGATCATGGGGGAGGATCCAGTTCTAGAAATCAACTTCCATCTGCAAGGAAGTGGACCAAATCACATACACCTGACTTAATAATTGGAGATACTAAAGCAGGTGTCAGAACTAGAACTACAACATCAAATGAATGTTTCTATCATTCATTTCTGTCTCAGACTCAACCAAAGAAAGTGGAAGAAGCTCTTCAAGATGTTGATTGGGTGCAAGCAATGCAGGAAGAGTTAAATAAATTTAAAAGAAATAAAGTCTGGACCCTAGTGCCAATACCAAAGAACAGATCAATTGTTGGCACAAAATGGGTGTTCATAAACAAAACTGACAGTGATGGCATAATTACCAGAAACAAAGCAAGGCTGGTTGCTAAAGGCTACTCTCAACAAGAGGGTATTGATTATGATGAAACATTTGCACCAGTTGCTAGATTGGAAGCCATAAGAATCTTTTTGGCTTATGCTGCTCACAAGAAGTTTAAAGTCTTTCAAATGGATGTGAAAAGTGCTTTTCTCAATGGAGAATTGGAAGAAGAGGTATATGTTGAACAACCTCCAGGATTTGTAGATCTAAAATTTCTAAATCATGTCTACAGACTTGACAAAGCACTTTATGGCATTAAGCAAGCTCCAAGAGCATGGTATGAGACTTTAAATAAATTTCTTCTGGAAAGTGGATTTCACAGAGGTACAATTGATAGAACATTGTTCTACCTCAACCATGGAAAAGACTTACTTTTGGTACAGATATATGTTGATGATATCATATTTGGTTCTACAAATGCCAAACTCTGTGAAAGGTTTGCAAAGCTAATGCAGTTAAGATATCAAATGAGTATGATGGGAGAACTTAGCTATTTTCTGGGACTTCAAGTCAAGCAAAATGAAGAAGGTACTTTTATCTGTCAATCTAAGTACACCAGAAATTTACTCAAGAAATTTGGAATGCAAGATTGTTCAACTGCATCCACTCTCATGGCCACTGCAACCAAGTTAGATAAAGATACTGGAGCATCAGTAGATATTACTAACTACAGAGGTATGATTGGCTCTTTACTCTATTTAACTACAAGTAGACCTGATATCATGTATGCTACATGTCTTTGTGCAAGATTTCAGGCTGATCCAAGAGAACCTCACTTAATAGATGTGAAAAGAATTCTCAAGTACCTTAAGGGTACAGCTGATCTGGGGTTGTGATATCCTAGAGAATCAGATTTTAAGCTAATAGGTTACTCAGATGCAGATTTTGCAGGATGCAAAATAGACAGGAAAAGCACTAGTGGAAGCTGCCAGTTTCTTAGAGGCATATTGGTTTCTTGGTTTAGTAAGAAACAGAAATCAATTTCCACATCAACTACAGGAAGCTGTTGTGCACAGATTCTTTGGATGAAGAATCAGTTACTGGATTATGAGTTAGAATTTTCTAAAATCCCTATTTACTGTGATAATCAAAGTGCTATTGCTATGACAGGTAATCCAGTTCAACACTGAATGACAAAGCACATCAGCATTAGGTACCATTTTATAAGGGAACATGTGATGGAAGGTACAGTGGAATTACATTTTGTTCCAACAGATCAACAACTAGCATATATCTTCACAAAACCACTATGTGAAGCTACTTTTACAAGACTGGTAAATGAACTTGGAATGGTTTCAGGTTCTTTCTCTAAATCTGCTTAGTTTTTGTTCTCATGCATCAAACTTTATGATCAGTATTTACAGATTGTCTTATCTTCATGAAATCTGTTCTTTAAGTGAAATTCATTAAATACTGATTGTTATCTGATGTGGATCTTTAAACTCTGATAGTGTTTTGAATGTTCTATGACTATTCAATCCAATGAGGATAACTGTGCTAGATGATGACCTAGTAGTCTTTAACATACCTGAAATCTCATGTTTGAAGTAGTTGTTTATGTGGAAACTCATTTACACAAGCAAATTCTGATTTTGAGCTTAGTCAAGTTTACTTTGTGTATCTTATTACTAAGTCGCAAACTAGATTCTTGCTTCTTATCTGTTAGATTCTGATGTCAGTAAATCTTAAGAATGACCTAAATGTTAAGCCTCACTTATCAAAAGAAAAGAAAAGAAAAGAAAAGTCAGGTACTCATTTGAGATCTAGAGTAAATATGTGGAAAGGAAGACCCAAGTGCATTGCTGGTATTAAGTTATATGCATTAGAAAAGCAAATAAATTTTTCTTGGTGACTTTTCATATTATCTGATTACTGGAGAAATACTCTGATAATAGCATAAATTCTGATAGCAGTTGTGACTTACTTACATTGAGAAGCCACTATAAAAAGAATGTTAAAAGATTCATAAAATGAGCACAAACAGTTGATGTGGATTCTTGCATAAATTTATTCTATAGTAGACTTCATTATTAATGACAGATATTAAGTATTTTTCTTAGTTATGCCATATTTCTAAGATGTACTGAAGTTTATCAGACTTTAATCTTTATATGATATTTTGCTAATGCACACACTCTCACTCCATATTAATGATAAAAATAACTGTGGTGATTAAGTTGTTTCGGACAAACAGTTAAGTGTCATTTGCATAAATTCTTAGGACAAGTTCTGATGAAAGTTCTGATGATTAAACTCTGAAGAACCCAGTCAGTATTTATATGAAGAATCACAGAAACAGACATTCACTTTTTGAGTACAGAAGCCATATTCTGATGAGCATTAAATTATGATAATAGTCAAGTTCTGATGCAAATCCTGATGGAAACTCTGATGCTTACGTGACATTATTTATTTACTTGACTTATTTGTGGTAAATACTATAACGGTCATATTTTATCAGAATATATTTAAGTGAGATAAAAATAGTCATAATCATCTGGTTAGTGGGAAATGTGTTTGCCTTAAAAAACTGCATGTGCACAATAATTATTGCTTATTTCTCGTGCCCACCAACTACTGCTTTAACTATTTACTGGCTGACAGGTTTAAAGTGTCTGTTTTACTTCCAAAGATAGTTGTTGAGTGGAGAAAGTATATATATGGGAGTTAAAAGATTTTACAATCTTTTACCCACTTTCTAATTCTTTTCTTATATCTATTATTCTCTCTCTCTTACTAATATTCTCTGAAGCTCTATTTCTCACAGGCATTTTATCAAACACCTTCTCTACACACAATTTTCTCACTTATTTCTTTACAAAAATGGCACCAAAAGATCTGATTTATGATGGAGCCAAGTTTGTTCCTAATAACTACATGGCTATTCTTTCTAAGGATGAAGCTCCATCAGAACTTCACTTCATCCAAGATTTTTATCTCGAAGTGAAATTGGGTATGCATTAACCCAACCAGAAGCACTCTCAGGAACTCAAGTACTGGAGTTTTGGAGGAGTGGTGTATATGATGATGGTGGTTCAAAAGGATCCCCTAGTATTATTTTCACAACAGGGGAAGATGAACATGTGGTGACTGTGTCTAAAGTTCGCCAAACTCAACATCTGCCAGAAGACTGCACTTTTAATTCAACAGTTGAGGAACCAGCTCTTCAACAGATGATGGCCAATCTTGGCTATGAGAAAAGTTTGACAAAGCTTGGACAATTGAAGAGGCCCCACATCAGGAGGGAGTGGAGTTTCTTTTTCGACTGCATCATAAAGGCCTTTTCCAACACGTGCTCTAATTTTGATGATATACCCATACTGAGTCAGCAAATCGGGTATGCTCTCTTAAATCAAACACATTTTGATTATGCAAGTGTTGTTTTAGGATTCATAGGTGATAGGATGACAGAAGATAGAAACATAGTTTATTTTGCTAGATTTTGTCAGCTTATATACATTTTTTGTTGCTCTGATGCACCCCAACTAGCTAGTGAGGTTATTGAACCCTTTAAACTTGCTGAAAGGGCCTTCACTGACTTATTATCTACTGATAATAAGAAGAATGTAGTAAGACCCCTCCAAATTCCCATATCTGTCAAACAAGTCTTAGTAAACTCTGATCCTCACAAATACAGTGCTATATATCCTGATGTACAACCAACTCAACCTCTATCAGCACCTACCACTACTACATAAACAGCTCAAATCTCTCCACCTCAACCACAACCAACCATCAGAACATACTTCCAACCATCTCAATCCTTACAACAACCATCAGTACCTACCATCAGAACTTCATCCTCTAGGCCTAAAAGAGCAAAGTCTGTTCCTAAGTCTCCACCAAGGAGAAGAAGGATGATTCTTAGGGATGAATCTGATGAAGAAGAGGAGCAAGTCCAGGTTCATGCATCAGAACCTGTGACAGTTGAAGATGATAATATGATTTTTCAGAAGACAGTAGAAGCTGCAAGATCAACCCATCAGAAAAATACTGAAGCTGAGGGTTCTGATAATTTGAAGAGGAAAAGAACTGTTAGTTCTGATGTTGCTCAAGCAACTCATACACTATCAAGGAGTCTAAAGAAAATGAGGGCAGGAAGGCATATGGCTAAGCCTCCATCTGAGGATACTGAAGAAGCTGAGGAAGGGGATCAGGAATTTCTGATCTCAAAGCCAATAGTAATTGAATCTTTGTCACCCCCAACTCAGGCTGAAGACACTGTTCAGGATACAGTGATCACACCTCATATCTCTTCTCTTCATGATAATGTTACAGTTGAAGATTCAAAATTAACACCTGAAATTAACATCCATAGGCTGCACATTCCAACTATTCTTTATCTGGAAGCTCCATCAGCAACTCTGCCATCTACAGTTAATTCTCCAATCTTACAGGCTGAGATACCATCTACACCAATTCTGGATCAGGAACCTGGAGATCAGAATTTAAATGAAGTTGTTCCAGAATCTCCTATAGCCTAACACACTCTTGTGTTATCAGAGGATAATGAGTCTTCTTCAAGTTCTGGAGACAGTGTTTCAGTAGATACTCCAGCTCCCATTCTTGGAAAGGAGGCACTTATTGAAAAGTTTCTTGAGCAAGTTACTCATGTTCCTTAGGAAGAAACTCACAGAGGTGTTGAGTGGACCAAGAAGTGGAATGAATCTGATTTCATTCCAAGCTCTAAAGTTCTGTCAGAATATATTTCCAAAGCTGAAGAGCTGATGACAAATTCTGATTTCAAACACCAACTCAAGGTAACTGCTCTAAGTATCAAGTCTCTTCAAGGTCAACACTCTACAACTCATGCAAAGGTTGACAAACTTCTTGAAAAAGCTGAAAAGCTAGATATGGAGATCAAGCTAGATAAAAAGAGGTTTATCAGACCTATTTCTGAGAAAGTTGAAGTCATTGAGAAGGTTCAAGAACAGCAACAGGCCCAAATTACTGAGGTCCTGCAGAATCAAGCTTCTCAAAAAGTTTAAATGGTTGAGATTCAATCTTGAAGATGTTACACAGACCTCTTAAAGCTTCTCAAAAAGCAGACTACCGTCTATTACAAGAAATCCATTTTTATTGACTGACAGACCTCTTGAAGATGTTACATTGAAACACCTTGATAAGGTTATCTCTGTTCAAGTGGTACTGGATGCTCATGATAAACATAATGTCAAAGAAAATCTGATTCTATTCTTATAGATGGAATAACCTATCAAATGTCAGAATCAGATGTGCTGAACAAATCTCTGAAAGAACTTCAATTCTTTCATTATCTTTTAGAGATAAAGTCTGAGATTACCAGGAGATGGTCAAATTTCATTATGAAGACCATAAGAGATAAATCAAGAATTTCGGGTTCAAGGGTTACAGAATTCATTCCAAACATAGTTGAAGATGATGAAAGTGAAATTCCAATAAGAAGGATTCTCCTAAACTTGAAGTCATTCTGAAAGAGAAATGTTTGTGTTACAATGAAGACTTTTCTCGTCCAAGGGTAATTAGACTTGTTGATGGTTTAGAAAGAAACCATATCTCAGCACTAAGGACTGCGATCTACCAGATTGGAAGTCAGGATGAAGAATTGAAGCA
The DNA here is from genome assembly GCF_009905375.1 of Apium graveolens. Taxonomy (NCBI): domain Eukaryota; kingdom Viridiplantae; phylum Streptophyta; class Magnoliopsida; order Apiales; family Apiaceae; genus Apium; species Apium graveolens. The sequence continues at coordinate 108,352,996 of NC_133655.1, forward strand.
AGTCAAATATGATATGTCATGTCTAATATGATTTGTGTTTAGGTTTTAGAACTTAACAACAGGACATATCGGGACTTACTGAAATCAGAACTTACTGAAGTCAGAACTTAATATCAGAACTTAAGGTGTCAGAAGATACATATCAGTACTTAAGTGAGGGAAGACTTTCAGATAAGAAATGCGGCTGATTTACAGGAGAAGATCTGGACTAAAGCAAAAGAAGATATGCATGAAGAGTTAGAGGACTAGAAGACTTGTAGAAGATATCTAATTGATATATTTTAGGAGACAGAATTATATTCCATATCAATTAGAATATATCTTGTAACTGTGTACTATATAAACATAGCTTAGGATTTACACTATATGTGTTATCATTATCGAGAATATTATTCTTTGTAACCTAGCAGCTCTTAGTGATATTTGTTCATCACTGAGAGAGAACAACAGTTCATATTGTAACAGAGTTTATTGAATATACTTGATCTTTATTACATACTTGTGTTCAAATCGATTTGACTGTAAAAACACTGTATTCAACCCCCTTCTACAGTGTTGTGTGACCTAACAAACTCTAAACTGTTCTAATTGATATTAAAGTCAACCTCTTATGTCAATTTAAATTTTAATTTATAATGAAGTCTATATTATTCAAATTGATATTGAAATCATTTTATTATAATAATTTATTTTTTATTAAATTAAATTTTATAATGATCATTAATTTATCAACCAATTTAAATATTATTTATTCTAAAACAATTTACACTTTTCATTCGAGTTAAAATAAAATTAAATTTTTTATTCGAGCTAAAATAAAAATAAAAAATAGGTATAATTAGTTGGATTTGGTTGATATAATGTGTCTCGAATTAAAACAAAATAATAAATTATTTATCCGGCTAATAAAATTATATTATTGAACCGTACTAAAATAAAATAATTATACTATTCATTCAGACTAAAAACACATTATACAATTTATCATATTGATCTGGGTTAAAAAAATATAATAAAACTAAACTAATTAGTTGGATTTGGTCGGTGTAATGAATGTCAGGTTAAATCAAAATAATATAAACTATTAATTCGAAGATGAAGAATGTTAGATAATGAATCACACACAGAGGGGGGGTGAATGTATTTTTATATTTTTCTGCTTTTCTTGAAGTATTTATGGTAATGAATAAAGTAAATTAAAATCTTGTAGTTAATTGTGTTAGTACTGAATTTAGACAGATAAAATAGTAAACACAAATCTTTCAAAACTCACTTAATTTTATATTAAAATTAAGAATATTTTGCTACAAAATGTCTATGCTCTTTGTTGATAAAGAGCTTAGCTTCTTACTTGAGAGAATACAAGACTTTTCTCATCTAAATTGTTACAGCTCACAAAGCATCTGGTATTTACTTTATAGAACAGTAAACATTGGTTATTACATAGCATGCAACAGCATGTATTAAACCCTATTTTTAGATAATCAAATCTTTCTATTTCTGGCTTAATGTATCTTTGCTAATCTTGCATACCTGTGACTTTACTTTTCCAGTTAATCTTGGCCTTTGATCTTGCACTCTTCAAGCTGCTTTTGTAGACTTGTCAATCCAACTGATTAGATTGTTTGTTGATTGATAATCTTGGATATTGAACTGGTCTGCATTTTGTACTTTGAGTTTTACCTCGAGATCTCCAGTTTGATATATAGAGAACTTGACATCTCGATAAGCATATTGGCTTATCGAGATCTCTAATCGCTCTACAGTTGTTTTGACTTATCAAAGTCTCTGAGTTCTCTATAAGAGAATTTGGCTTGTCGAGATCTCTCATCTTCATGTCTTCACTTTGACTTATCGATAACTCTGAGTTCTCTAGTGATATTTTTGACTTGTCGATATCTCAGAGTTCTCTAGTGATATTTTGACTTGTTGATATCTCAGAGTTCTCTAGTGATATTTTGACTTGTCAATATCTCAGAGTTCTCTAGTGATATTTTGACTTGTCGATATCTCAGAGTTCTCTGTTGAAGAAATGACTTGTCGTTATCTTCAATCTTCATGTCTGCAATTTGGCTTGTCGATATCTCTGAGTTCTCTAGTAGCCTTTTTCTGACTTCTCGATAAGTCATTCTGGAGTTCTCGAATGACTTCTCTATAACACTTAATCTGTGACTTGTAGAGTTCTTGACTTATAATATTTTTCCCAAGACAGATTTATTCACCTCCAAGCTTCTTCATAATTCTTCTGAGGCATGATCTTCTTCCAGATAGAATGCTTAGGCTTGATACTGTTTACAGAAAAAGACTTCAGTCTGCCCTTGAACATTTTTACAGACTTAAGTATTACAATACATAATACAAACTTAGATTATAATACAACTTACTTAGGATTGTCAATTTGACTGAGTCTTCTTATTGTACAGGCATGTCTTGCACAATAATCTCCCCCAATTTGTGAGAAGATTTCTTATCACAAATTCATGCTTGTTAACAAGACTAACCCCAAGCTTTAATGGAAAATAAGACTAATACATAAAATATGACACAATTACAACATTTATACATTAGGTGATTTCTTGAGCTTAAATAGTTACATGCATCAGACAAAGATTATTTTTGTTTCTTCTTTTTCTCTATTGAGGTCCTTTAGATATACAAGAATTTAAAGTTCCTCTATGATTGGTGTCCCTGTTAGAGCTTCTACAAGTTTGAGTTTGTCTTTCTTTGGATAACCATTTAACAAATCAATCCTAAACCTTGAGAATGTGCCAGCTTTGACATTTAGAAATTTTCCATCCTTGGAAATTCTGCTCATTCCTTTTGCCTTGAGTTCTTTAGATCTTTTAATGTACATTTAAATCTCCTCATCATACTTCCTTATCTTCACCTCATATTCAGCCTTATTCTTTCCTCTCATTTCCTCCCTTACTATCAACCATTCAGCTAAAACAGATATCAATGCTCTTGTAGCAGTATCCTTATCCTTTAGTAAACTTATCACTCTCTTGATTTCTGTGGGTGAAAAGTTATCCATTAAGCTACAGCCAAGAAATGTGAAGGATCCATCTTCATAGTAGATTCTTACTTCCCTCAATGTTACAACCCAAACTCTGACTACTTCCTCAGTTAGTTGTTATATTAGTCTTCATCTGAGATGCACCAATTTAGAGGTAGAAAATAACTTTGCTTGTAACAGTTCCAGATGGCCCTTTCGGTAACTTGTACTTTTTCAGTATGCTTAGCTTTCTTAGATTTCCTCCCAACAATCTTGTAGTTAACTTTGAGTAATTGTTTCACAGAAGGTAGGTTTATGATTTTCTTGAGAAATGTTTGGCTTGAGGTGATTGGTATTTTTAGAAAGGTGTTAGCAGTTTGTTTGTATAGAAATTTGGGCTTAGAGGTTTGAGGTGGTTTGATGTTTGAGTTTGTTGGCATAGAGGGTTCAGCTTGGTTAATTTGGATTTTTAGGGTTTGTTGGTGTGGTTCTGAGCCATCTTACCTTTTCTTGCTTCTTCTTTCTTCTCCTCTTTTCTTGTCACCATCCTTCTTCTCATCCTTCTTCTCATCTTTGCTACCAATTGCTCTTGAAGATTGACTTGGATTTGAGCCAGAAGGTTTTTGTTCATCATGCTTCTGCTCATCATTATCCTTGTCATTTCTTAGATTAAACTAAGTGGATGGCAACATGGTGTCAATATTTCTGAGATACCTTTCAAGAATCCTGATCATTTCTTCATCTTCAATTTTCTTGGTCTTTGTATACTTCAAATCATATTGAAAAGTCATGATCATCCTCATATTCCCTCTCACACAGTTCTTGGGAACAAGGAAATATTTGCATTTCTTAGTTGTTGGACAAACGTAGACTACTCCTTTGTTTGGATATAGATAAGCTTCAGGAAAAGCTGTTATTTGTGCATTTTTTAGCTCATGGAGAAGTTGGGTGTCTTCTGGAATAATTGGATTTACTCTGTCAATCATTACATCCAGTTCAGATGCTCTTAAGGTTTTAAGATTTGGAAGAGACACCTGAAGTTATCTATCCACACCACCATCATTGATATTCACAACAATTATTTTCTCCAAAAAATTATAAATTTTCATAATTGCTGCCCTGATGAAGTTGATGTTCCTAGCCAAAGCTTTCTTGTAGGTCATGTAGTTATTTTGAAAATACAATCTAAGTACTGTAAGAAGTTCACTGAAATCTTGGTCTTGATTGGGTCCTTCTATAGCCTTTAGAAGTATTTCTTTTACAACATCAACTTGAGCACTTAAAGAGCTTTGACCAGCCTGAATAGGCTCTTTAGACTTAGCTTTAGCATCCCTGGATTGTTGAATCATAGCCTCATCTACCCCTTAGTCTTGGTGACAGGCATGAGTAGGGGATTTGGTAATTCTGGCCTAATGTCTTCAGGTAGTGAGGGTAGTGGTATGTTGAGTTTCCCCATGATGGCCCCCAAAGTAACAGAATTCTGCATTTGGAGATGCTTGTGAGAGTCTACCAAGGTTTTGATATCTGATTGTTGACTCTTTACTAGAGAAGTCAAAGCTTGGACTTGAGCATTTAAAGAAGCATTTGAGGTCTCTAGAGAAGCAACCCGTGCCTTGAGATCTTGAAATTCTTGAGAAGATGAGCCTGAAGTAGAGATAGTAGTAGATGGACCAAATAAAGCTTGCACATGCTTCTGTATTTTATCAATAACTAAAGGGGAAGGAGTGTGTCTTGCAGTGTGCATTTGATCTAGCTTCCACCTTGTGTCATTTGAGTTTGTAATATGATCTTGAACCACCTTGTGCAAGCCTACAAAGGATTTCTTGAGCTGTGTGGCACTCTTATCCACCCCACTTAGATCATACCTTGACATTTATTCTGAAAAGGTTTTAAATTGATTCTTGATCTCCACCTATGAGGGGTTTATTTCATCCATTTTTCTTCTCACCATTCCCATTATTTTATCTTCATGACCAATCAACTTAATTGCTAGTGTTTTTCCAAAGAGATGGAAAGTTTTGAGTTAAGCTTTGGAGACTTTATTTTGTTAGGTCCTGTAAGAGGGCTATATTAAGCTAGAAAGGGGGTTGAATAGCTTAATTACCAATTTAAAAATTATTATGGTGTTTTAAAATAATTTATCCCTTTTTAAAACTTTACCGAGTGGTTATGCAGTTTATATGTGCGGAAAGATAAAGTGAAAGAAAGAAAATACCACACGGCGATTTTATCCTGGTTCGCGATGGCGCAACCTCTAATAGATTCGTTAACCCCTACTCCAGTCCCCGAGCTCCTCTCCTGGACTCGAGATTTTTCCTTATAATAAACTCGCTCCTTTAGTAGGCGGAGAAGCCTTTGCACCCTTACAAGTATTTGTCTTGGTGCGTAACACAAGGGTCACCACCTTAAAATAAATGTAATACCTACACAACTTATCTTAGAGAGTAACTCCCCGCTATTTCTTCAAAGTTGTTGTAGAACATTTGTGTGGACTTGGCTTTCTTAGCTTTTGTCGGTCTTGGATCTTAGTGATCCGGTCTTGGGTCTTTCCTCTTCTTCACGATGCAAAGACTACTAACTCCCCATTAATATATCTAGGACTTGGGTCTTAGAACGAGAATCACCTCACGTCACTTCACCTCACTACAATACTAATAAGACAATCCACGAAATAAAAAAAGGAGAGAAGATTTGTTTTGAACTAGTATGTTACGGTACTAGCCCACAAGATAGTATAATATTCAAATAATAATATTAAAACTAAATAAAAATACTTGACTTAAGATAATAAATAGTAGTCCAAGTATTTTTATGATTACTCCTTTATAGATTGAATGCATTTGTGGAGTAATATGAGAAGTCTTTTATATAAAGCACTTATAGCTTATGACTTCTCTAGTATTCTTCTTATTTTCATTAAGTACTATTTATAGATCGAAGAATACTTTAGTTACAATCTCAGAATTGTAACTTATCCTTTACGCTTGTAGGCTTAAGGATTTTAGTATACTTATGTTTTGACAATTATATAGTCAAAGTATACTTTTAACTTCAAGCACTTGTATAAGATTTATGAGTCTTAGCCAAGATCCAAATAAGAGAAGTTCAAGTAATTGGTGTAAGATCGTGCTTTTGAAGTTTAGACGAATAATTATGAGTAGTTTATATATATCGAATAAGAATCCCACGGAACACTAAAGATGTTAGAAGGGGCTTATATGATATGTCTCGTAATTGTTTATACACACGATATGTGTTAGCCAAGATCCAATTAAAGAGTGTGAAATTAATTGGCTAACTCGTGAATTTGATTCGTCTTTAAATAAAGGATGATTACGAAGTGTTTATAGATAGAGTTATAATTCCCGGAATACTAAAGATGTTAGAAGGGATTAAACTATGCTTTGTTATATTTTATGTGCACGATATTTATTAGCCAAGATCCAATTAAATAATGTGAAAGTAATTGGCTAACTCGTGAACTTAATCCATTTTGATATTTGACAAATTATGAAGTGTTTATAGATCAAGTTATAATCCCCCGGAACACTAAAGATGTTCGAAGGGATTAAACTTATGATTCGTAATTATTTTATATGCACGAATATTTGTTAGCCAAGATCCAATTAAAGAGCGTGAAAATAATTGGCTAACTCGTGAACTTGTGTCAAATAAAATCTCACCCTTGGAGATTAAGTACTTATCTTTATCTTTATAGATCTTCTTGTTGAAATGATTTTTACGAAGATCAAGTACTTATTCGAATTCCGAGTTTGAATATTAGTTCTCTTTTCGCTTAAGAACTTTCTTTATAAGAGATTTTGTATTAGAGCTTAAGATGAAATGGAGAATTAAGTACAAAGCTCAAATAAAAAAAACTCAAATAAGAAGCTAAAACTTACCACTATTGAGAAACGGTCTGAAAAGTTCGCCGGAAAAATTTGTCGGAGGTTCGGTCGGATTTTGGCACTTTGGTCGAACTTGGGCAGACTTTCAGGAGGCCAAGAAGTGGTAGTGGATGAGCTTACTTGATGGGATTAAGCTTGGTTGGGTGAAGCTAAGCTTGGGTTTCAAAAACCTTGTATATATGTAAGTATATAGAAGAGAGAGAAGGTTTTTGAGAAGAAGTGTGTGTATAGAATTTGAAAGAGATGAAGAGAGGCTTTTCTTGAAAAAATCCCAGCAACTTTGTGGCTCTTTAGCTTGAAGAAAATGGGTTGGGGTGGGGGTTTATTTATAGGAGAAGTAGGGTGGATTGAATTGTGGAGATTTGAGGAAAATAGATGGTGGATGATGTATGTCACTTGGATTGATGACATGGAAAGCAAAGTGTATTTCTTTACAACTTGTCATATGAGACAAAAAAATTTATGGGTTCAAAAAATCAGCTGATATATTTGAATAAATATATATATATTCATTTTCTTTTAATCATTGTTTAACCACTTTATTAAGGATTAAACACCATTAATTATGACCACCTTAAAAACTCCTAAATAAATACCATAAAAAATATGATAATTACTTAAATAATATAAAATGATGTCCTGCAAGTTTTGGTCAACTTTGGTCAATGGTAGCTAGGTCAAACGTGGTCAACTGTGGGACCAACCGCCTCGATTTTTGTGCCCGAACAAAAATTCTCTGAATGTTACGAAATTTTTACCATACTTAAAAAATACCATTTAAATGATCCATACCAAATTTCAAGTCACTCTAGCATGTGGAGATATTTTATCTAAAATAAAACTGTTCTGTCAGCCTTTTATTCCGAGTAAAAATATCATTAGTCTTGAAATGAAGGAGATGGATCTTTTGACCAAAGTTTTGACTTTAATAAATACTTAAAATATATTTCCTAATATATAAAGTATATTTGGATGATATGAAATGTGTTTGAGTATTTTTGAATAATTTTCTCCGAGAAATCCTGATTTTACGAAACGGGAGAAAATTATTGTAAGTATACATAAATGAGTTGCAGAACATGATATTAATATTCCAATCATAAATATTAATACTCTTTGAATAAAAACTGTTTTCATATATGTAGAGATATATTTTGGAGCGAAGAGTAAATTATTTTTGATATAGCACGAGGCCTTTAAAGAATGTTTCTGATATATTCCCTATTCGAGCATGTTGCCATATTCCTGTTCCAACATAGATCTAAAAAATATCATATCTTGATGTTTCTTCTTTGATCATATTGCCTTAGAGATATATTCCATAAAGATATAATTTTGTGTTAGGTCACACACACTGTAGAAGGGGTTTGAATACAGTGTTTAGCACAATCAAATCGAATATAAGAACTCAAGTAACAGAAAACAGATTTTATTCAACACAATAAACTCTGTTACAATATGAAACTGTCCTCTCTCAGTGATGAACAAATTATCACGAGAGCTGCTAGAGTTACAAAGAATAATAACTTCGATAATCGTAACACTTATATTGTAAACTCTATGTCTGTGTTTATATACTACACAGTTACAAGATATTCTTCTAATTGATATGGAATATAATTCTACTTCCTAAAATATATCAACTAGTTATCTTTTCTTACAAGTATTCTATTCTTCATAGAATTCCTTCTTCATGCACAATTCTTTCTGTCTTAGTCTCGATCTTCTTTCCTTTCAATCGGCCGTCTGCCTTATCTGAAAGTCATCTTAAATCCTGATATTATCTCCTGATAAATATCTTCTGAACCTTAAGTTCTGATAACTTAAGTTCTGATATCTTAAGTCCTGTCTTCAGTATAAGTGTTGATTTCCAGTTAAGTACTGATTTGTCCTGTTAAGTAAGATCTGAAAACTAAACACAAATTATATTACACATGACATTATCAAATATATCTAAAAATCTCCCCCGGCTTGTAAATTAGCATAATATACAAGTTTAACAGATATTTGATGATGTCAAAAACATTAAGTACAAATGCATGAGAATTTGACTAGATAACTATAACTTACAGTCCTTTCAGCTTTACCATCTTAAACTTCTGATAACAGCTTCAGTCTGTATACACTTCAGAATTTAAGCAGTTATAGATCTTTGACTTGGCTTCACTTTCAATTTCTAATCTCTTTGATATCAGGAGTTGTCCTGAGATAGTTCTTCAACAAAAATCTCTCTGCATATTCAAGTTCATTGACCATCCTCCTTCTAGCATTTATTAATTCAGCTGTATCTTCTTCAGTTTTAAAAATAGCTACTCTGAGATCATTTATCTTAGCTTTTCTTATCTCCTGATCTAGTCTTATCAGATATGCCTTGTCAGACTCTAGATTGAATTCCACAGCCTTATAACCCAGAAAAGTAGTTATAATCCTAGCAGAGTTAGGCTTCATATCGACAATATCACCTTTGTGATCTCTGTACTTGGGACAGTATGTGATGTCAGACTTTACAGAATAAAGCTTCTTTTGTCTTTGAATATGAGACTTTAAATATCCTGCAGCACTATCTGTTAATCTGTCTTTCACTTGCAGTAGGAATAGAACATGTTCCAGTTCCTCAAAATACTTCAGTGGTATAGCATTCTGCTTAATCTGGTATACCCTTCCATCTGTCATAAAATATAACAAGATCTGTTCTTACAAGAAGGTATGGTAAACCATTTATACAGATTCAAGTCGATTCAATCTTTCAGGAGTTGCTTCAACACCCGGTTCACTTAAGGAAGTCGGATCATTGGTAGTGTTATGTACTCTTCTTTTATCAGAACTACCCAACCCAGATTTATCTCTTGCTTCCTTTCCTGTAACAACTCTTGCTTCAAAACCACTTGTTGCAGTCTTCAAAGGTTGAGTCTGTTTAGCTTTGGTGAATCCTGGTAGGAGTATCTTTGAAGGTTTAACATGAGCAATGTCTGAGGTTTCCTTTTCCTTATCTTCTGATATCAAGCCAACTTGAGCTATGTCAGAGGTTACTTGCTTCACTGTCATATCAGAACTTACTATATCTTGACTCTGAACAACATGAGCCATGTCAGAGGTTGTTTGAAAAATCTTCTTTTGCATCAGAGTAAGATTATCATCTTCTTCATCATCAATTATTTCTTTATCCATGACTGGCATATAAACCTTTACAGGTTATCAACTTTTTCTTTTCCCTTGGACCTTGGATCAATTTCAACTTGTGATTTAGCTTTGGTTGCCTCAGAACTTGTTCTTTCCCTTATCACAATACCCTTAGGCTTTGGAAATTTCTTTTCAACAACAGAAGTTTTAGATTTTGTCTTGACACCTTCTACTTTGAGTCTAGCTTCTTCTTCCTTTAGACTCTCAAAGTCCATTCCTGGATTTTCTTTAAGAAATAACTATTTTGAAATTTTTTCATCAAGTTCCAGATGTTCACCATAACTTATCCTTTTACCAGTATCATAACTTATTCTTCTCCCAGTATCAGAACTTGTTCCTTGACTTGTAATTCTATCTTTACTTGATGAAAATTATTTTCCTTGACCTTGACCTCTACCCTTGTTAGAGTTTCCCTGGTCATCATTTCCATCATCCTTTCCTTTCAGTGTCTGAATAGATTTGCATTTGGACTTAATCACTTTCTTTCCCTTTTTGGCATCAGCAGGTAAAAGAAGAGAGACAAGCAATTCCATTGAGGATTGGATCTCATTGAGTTGACTTTGGTGAGAAGCTTGATTCTTCGGAATTTCTTCAATTTGAGTATTTTGCTTCTCCTGAGTTTTCTCAATGTAGGCAATTCTGTCAAAGACTGGCTTGAAAAATCTGTTCTTTTCAAGTTTCACATTCATATCTTGCTGGATCAGAGCTTTCTGAATTTTGTTCACCTTGTCATGAGTTATTGAGTGTTGACATTGAAGGTGCCTTGCACTCAATGTAGTAACTTTCAGCTGTGCCTTGAAATCATCATTTATCAGCATTTCGTCAGCTTTTGCAAGATGCTCAGCAAGAATCTTTTCAGAAGGAATAAAACTAACTGAGTTCCATTCTTTAGTCCACTCCTTTCCTCTAGGAGTTCCACTCCAAGGTACTGGTGCTTCCCCTGTAACAAACTTCTTGACTAAATCAGCTTTATTAACTATTTATTGAGGTGCATGTCCTGATGGACCAGCTGCATCAGCATCTAAATTGGCAACAGCTTCACCAGTAGTTTCTTCATTAGCAGCATCAGAACTTGTAGATCTTGCAGTATCAGCATCCTCTGATAAAATAGCAGTATGTGAGGCTATAGAGGCTTCAACACTATCCTCTAAATTCTGATCTGCAGCCAGGTTCTGATCAACATCCAAAATTGATGTTGTTGGTTAAGTGAGTTGAATTGGTGGAGCTTCCAAGTACAAAACCTCAGGCACAATCAAGTTATGAATATCAATTTCAGCACTTGTACCTGGTTCTTCAGTATGTACTGGATCAACTATAGGTGACATAGGAGGTGTATGTATTTTAGCTTGAGCAGTTTCTGGTTGTGCAGTTTCTGGTTGTGCAGAAGGAAGTAATTCAATAACAACTATTTCTGTTGAGATCAGAGATTCCTGATCCCCTTCCTTAGCTGCTTCTACTACATCTGAATCTGACTCAACTATGTCCCTATGAGCTCTCTGTTTCTTTACTTTCTTCAAAGGTGGAGACACTGGAGGAGCTTTATCATCATAATTTAATTTTCTAATCCTTTTGAGGGGCCTAGAACTCCCAGTTACAGTATCTTTCTTAGAAATAACCTTCTCAGCTTCGACAACAACAGGTTCCGATATTGGAACCTGTTCCTCGGCATCTGATTCATCTCGCAGAATAATTCTCCTTCTCTTCTGTTGAGTTTGAGGTACTTTCTTAGTCCTCTTAGGTTTGGAAGACGAAGGCTTCACTGTAGGATCAAAAGGTTGAGGTTGAGAACTTTGAGGTGTTTGTGTAGAGGTGGTAAGTGCTGATGGACGAGATTCTGATGGTTGGACATCAGGATATACTTCAGTATATTTAACCGGATCATAGTTTATTAAGGCTTGTTTGACAGATAAAAGAACTAGGAGGGGTCTTAACACAGCCTTCTTATTATCAGTAGATAATAAGTCATTAAAAGCTCTTTTAGCTAGTCTGAATGGTGAAATTAATTCACTAGCAGATTGGGGCTTATCATCATAACAAAAACTATAGATAAGCTGACAGAATCTAGCAAAATAAACAGTATTTATGTCTTCTGTCATTCTATCCCCAATAAAACCTAAGACAACACCTGCATAATCAAAATCAGTTTGATTAATGAGAGCATACCCGATTTGTTGGCTGAATATGGGGACTGCATGAAAATTAGAGCATTTGTTTACAAAAGCCTTGGTTACGCAGTCAAAGAAGAAACTCCATTCCCTCCTTATGAAAGATCTCTTCAACTGACCCAGCTTTGCCAATGTCCTCTCATACCCCAGACTGGCCATCATGTTTTGAAGAACTGGCTCTTCAACAGTAGAATAAACACAGTTCTCAGGAAGCTGCAGTGCTTGTCGAACCGTATCCAATATCACGACATGCTCATCCTGTAATGCCCCCAAATCCGGGGTCAGAGGATTTGGTCGTCACTATAAAACCTCAATCCAAATTAACCTGTTTAATTAATAAACAAATGCCAGCGGAAGATATTTAGCAAAAATGACCCCAAACTACTCCAAGATCTTTTAAGGTTATTCTAGAAACAAGATATCCAAATTCCATCAATAAATTTTTCCCTTTCTTTTAAAACTCTTTTCAATAAATTTCAACTCCAAACTAAACCCACTAGTATAACTTCAAAATGAAGTATACTAGGCCCAAATAAAATATACAACTATAATATAATATAATATAAACAACTTTACACAATAAAACTTACACTTATTCGTAAACCCTGGACCGACCACCTTCCAAGAGCTTTTTCTTTGCTTCCTCGAATTTCGCAGCTAAACAGCACAAGCTAATCCTCACTGGAGGTATGAGCGAAAGAAATGCTCAACAAGATCATTATAGCGAATATAGGGTCATTTTGATATAAAACCGACATCTGCATAAAAGCAGAACCTTTAAAATCATAATTGCTGAAACAGAAAATTTATTAAAGAATCGGATAATTGTTCCTCACTATATTCAAAACTCTTTTTGATATTTACGAGCGAAGTGCTTCAGCAATATTTTGAATCTTAACGAGAATAAAACTCATAAAACAGTGTTTACGGAAATATCATAAATAACAATAACAAGAAACAATGATTATGGATTGAATCATAACTTTATTTAAAACTCAACTCTTGATATTAATATTCATTTTGATGTCATATCAAATTAGATATCAATACGAACTTTGATGCTCACAACCTACCCGCGCTAAAATATGGAAGTCAACATCAATCATCTGCATTAATACCATATCTGATATTTAACAACAACTTAAATATCAACATCAACATCAATCAGCAACCGAATCAAAACCGTATTCCACCTTTATTCAAAACCAAAACAGTTGATAAAACATTCCTTATAATATTATCAAAATAATAAAATAATATATAATATATAATAATATAAAACATTCCTTATAATATTATCAAAATAATAAAATAATATATAATTTTATCCAAAACTAAGAATAGGGAAAGCAAAACTTGCATAAGAAGATTTAAAATAAATATCACTTGAATGATAACTGATGATAGGGATACTTACCTATGAGATTTAGTAATTAAATAATAGGGCTAGAAACACCCGAAAATAATTTTATAAGAATTATCGAGCCTGGAAAATAATTTAAAATAATATTTTAAAGCACAAAACTATTTTTCGGAATTTTTAAATCTATTTTAAATAATTAAATCTAATTAAATAATCAATTAAAATTAATTAATAACTAATTAAATTAATTAATCAATTAATATTTAAATTAATTGAATAATTAAATAATTAATTATCAACTAAAATTAATTAATTAAATAATTTGGATTTATTTTTAAATTTAAAATAAATTTTCAGAATTAAAATAATGATTTTCAAAATAAAAATGAATTTTGAAATAATTTTAAAAACAAAATATGCATAAATAGTTTGGAGGATTTGGGTTAGGGTTTATAAAGATTGAACCCGGGTCAGGATTAAATCCAACCGGGTCGGGTCACTGGAGCTCAAAAACAGGCCGCCGGAAATCTGGGTTTTCCAGATTCCGGCCGGCGAGCCCGAACTTCGGTCAGGTTCTGGCTGTGCAAACCCCTTTCCCAATCGACTCGATTCTGAGCGATTCTTCGCCCCAACAATTCTTACACACCTCCAACCACTTATTTTAACCTACAATCGGTCTAAATAACCCTGGGAAGGAAGAACGCCGGCCGGGAAGCCATAAAAATCGACGACCAGAGCTCTTTCCGGCGAAACAGTGAAGTCGACCAATCCCCATCCGAAAATAAGGAAAAATATCGGAAATTAAAGCTAAAATTCATACCAATTCACTCACATAAACAAAATTGATAACCAAGTCACGATCAATTCGGAAAAATTAAAAAAAACAGATTTAACACTAAACTCGACTTATCAATTCCTGAACTAAAACAACGATAAAAAGAGTCTTAATCGATTGTAAACATCATTTTGAAATTAATTACAACATCAAAATCAAGCAACAAACATCAGAGATTTAAAAACGATTTCAAGCTATGAACTCAAAAAAATCGATTTTCATAACAACTTCACCTCAGGTCACGATTCTGGTATCAATAAATAGGGCTCGTTAAGAGTTTTGATTTGGTTATTCAAGCGTCAAAAACGGATGTCAGAATCATTCAAAATCATTGCTCAAAGCTATGCTCAAGGATTTCACCCCCAAACTTTGTTCTTGAGATTTTCTATTTTCTAAAATTTTATATAAAAAAAATGAATAAAATAATAAATCTGCTGGTATTTATATTTTTACAGAAATTACACCCCAAAATAAATTAAGGGTGTTTTTATCCCTTAATTATAATAATTAAGGCCCCAAAATAATAATTAGGGGGAATAATTTTAAAAACAGTAAAATATAAAATTTGTATCAAAATTCCCCGAAAATTGCGAATAATGCAAAGATGCAGAAATACTGGGTATTTGAAATACGAATGTTTTTATAAAAATAAAAACACGAATTTTGTGAGATTTAACGTCCCGGTGGAGTCCCGGTCCGTTTGATTTTTGAAAAACAGAAACGATACATGAATTAACAGAAAACCCCGAATACCCATAAAACACAACCAGACTCACATAAAACGAGTAACGCAAGTAATCACGCGTATAAATTACGGATCGATTCATATAAATACATTTTAAACACATAACACGTATCCTATTGGATCATATCGGATCCAAAAATAGGTTACTTAGCCACTAAGTAACTATAAAACAATACAATTTAATAACAGATTTGGATAATTATCAAAACTGGGCTTCTTATAAAATACTCAAAATGAAAATAATGTAATAATATCCCGTCTATCGAGAATACGGGTTTTGTTGATTTATCAAAATAACTATCGTATCGAAAATCTTGCGTCGGGCCGCGCACGGGTCAAACCGTAATCCGGATCGAAAAAGTCAAAACACGGAAAATGTCTGGAATTACCAAATTAGGTTAGGAAGGAGTTTTCGGAAGAGTTTCGGGTTGTAAAAACGTAAAAACAGTTGAAATTGGACGATTCCCGGCTTTATAAAATAGTTTTATAGTTATACAGAAAATAATTATTAACTCTGTAATTATTATAAAATCATATAATGATCCAAAAATTACCAGAAAAGTATCACAATTATCTATATTTTATTCTAGACATATAATAATTAAAATACTCAATTAATATCACATATAAACATCCAAAGCATCAACTCCAATTACCAGATAATTCACCAAAATTCACATAAAATCACATAAATAATTCCAAATAATTATAATAATAATATTTGAAAATATGGGATATTACACATCCTCTCCTGACGAAAAAGTAATACTTGGAGACCCTTGAGCACCACCATCATCATGTACTCCGCTTCTCCAGAACTCTAGCACTTGAGTACCAGAGACTACATCAGGTGCGGTCAGAGCGTACCCAATATCAGAACTAGCAAGAAAGTCCTAAATGAAATGAAGTTCTGATGGGGCTTCTGACTTGCTAAGAATGGCGGAGAAGTTATTAGGAACAAACTTAGCTCCATCAAAAATTACATCTTTTGGTGCCATCTCTGTAAGAAATTAAGTGAATAAGAGAATGTTTGCAAAGTGTTTGTAAAAAGTCCTGAGAGAAAAATAACTTCAGAAAATAAAAGAGAGAGAGAGAGAGAGAGAGAGAGAGAGAGAGAGAGAGAGAAAGATATTTAGAATATAAAAGTAAGTAAAAGATTAGAAAATCTTTTATCTCTCATATATACACTCTCTCCACTCAACAGTCATATTTTTGAAGCATGGGATACACTTTACACCTGGCACCATTTGAACAGTCAGTAAACGATTAGAATAAGAGTTAATGGGCACGTAAAATAAGTAATAATTACCGTGCACATGTAGTTTTTCAGGACATTTTCAGGACATACACGTTAACCACTAACCCATAATGATTATGACTGTTTTATCTCACATTAACCAATATTCTATAAAAATATTATCGTTCAGGTAATGACCAAAAATAAACCAAGTAAATAAATACTTCCACGTAAGCATCAAAACTTGATTATTATCAGGATTAAAAAGTCATCAGAATATGGCTACTTAACTTGAAATGTGAATGTGTATTTCTGTAATTCTTCACACAAATACTGATATGGTTTCATCAGAACTTGTACTCAGAATTTATGCAATATGACACATAGACTGTTCATCTAAAATAATATTGATCACCACAGTAATTTTCATCATTCATATGGAGTGTAAGTGTGTGCATTAAGCTAAATATCAGACAAAGATTAAAGTCTGATTCATTTCAGTACATCTTAGAAATAAGGCATAACTAAGAACTTTACTCAAAATCTGTCATTATTCTGAAGCCTACTACTGAATGAGTTTATGCATGAGTCCACCTCAACTATTTTGTGCTCATTTCATGCATCTTTTGAAATTCTATTTTATAGTGGCTTCTCAGTGTAAGTGAGTCACGCCTGCTTATCAGAATTTATGCTTTTATCATAGTATTTCTCCAGTAATCATAGAGTGTGAAATGTCACCAAGAAAATTTATTTTGCTTTTCTAATGCATATTACTTAATACCAGCAATGCACTTGGGTCTTCCCTTCCATATTTTTACTCTAGATCTCAAAGGAGTACCTGATTTTTTATTTCTTTTCTTTTCTTTTTCTTTTGATAATTGAGGCTTATCAGCACTTAGTACATCCACCAGATTTACTAACATCAGAACTTAACAGATAAGAAGCACTATTCTAGTTTTTGACTTAGTATTAAGATACACAAAGTAAACTTAACTAAGCTCAATATCAGAATTTGCTTGTGTTAAAAAGATTTCCATATAAACAATTACTTCAAACATGGGATCTTTAGTATATTAAAGATTACTAGGTCAGCATCTCGCACGGTTATCCTCATTGGATTGAATAGTCACAGAAACATTCATATCACTATCAGAGTTTAGAAATTCACATCAGACAACAATCAGCACTTTAAGCAATTTTTCAATTTAAGCACAGAATACACAAAGATAGTAATATCTATAAAGACTGATCATAAAGTATGATGTAATAGAACATAAACTAAGCAGATTTAGAGAAAGAACCTGAAACCATTCCAAGTTTATTTACCAATCTTGTAAAAGTAGCTTCACACAGTGGTTTTGTGAAGATATCTGCTAGTTGTTGATCTGTGGGAACAAAATGCAATTCCACTGTACGTTCATCCATATGTTCCCTTATGAAGTGGTACCTTATGCTGATGTGCTTTGTCGTTGAGTGTTAAACTGGATTACCTGTCATAGCAATAGTACTTTGATTATCACAGTAAATAGGGATTTTAGAAAATTCTAACCCATAATCCAGTAACTGATTCTTCATCCAAAGAATCTATAACGACTCGTGTATTTTTGAATTATTTAATTATGTAATTATAGAAATTATTAAATAAATAAAATATGTGTGTTGGTTTTGACCGCAATGTGTTGTTTGATTATTATCCATATGTGATTTATGGTGTACCGGGTTGTCCGCGCGATTAATTATGGGATCGTATTGAATTGTTTTCACTTTCAAAAGTGGATTTAGTGCAAATTTATTTGCATAAATATTGGGAATGTTTCTAAAATTGTTTTTATGATTTTATAATTACACTAATTATTTTTAGAATTTTATAAAATTGAGAAATCAATATTTTATTAATTATTTATCTTTAAATGATTTTCTGAATGCTTTTATTTGTAAAATCCATATTTAATTCTAGAATTATTCAAAAATTATGAAACTCATATTTATTTAAGTTTGGAATATTCCGGGAATTTTAAAATTATTTTGGAAATTTTCGGGACTAATTTCACCCGCGCGTTGTTTCAGTTATTTATTAAAAGTGGGTATAAAGTGCGTTTTAGAAATTATTTTAAAATTATGAAATTTACATTTTTACTTACTTCGCAATATTTCTAACATTTTAAGATTATTTTTGTGATTTTCTGGATTTGTTTTAAGTGCGGCTCGGTTCGTTAATTGTGAGATACGGGTACGAGTTGCGTTTCAAAAGTGCTTTAAAAATTATGAAAATTTTATTTTATTAATTTCGGGATATTTATAAAATTTTAAAACTAATTTGGTAATTTTTGATTAATATTTACCCGAAAGTTGTTCGATTAATAGCGAACCACGGGACGAAACCAGGCCACTCAGGGGATAATATCAGGTTAATTGATTCGTGTCACACTCTTATAACTTGAGTGTAACACGTGTTAATTGTTCAGGGGCTGTGAGGAAATAAAAACAAAATAAAAACAAAACATAAACACACACACGAACCCACCCCTCCCTGTTCCTCACCGTCTCTCTCGTCTCAATCTCTCTGCACTCACTCTGTCTTTCTCTCCTCGTGTTGGTTCCTCGATGTTGGGAGTTTCTTATCGCCGCCGTTGGGTTTTGCCGGCCGTCGCTGGTGATTTCCGATTTACAGGCCTGGTTCCGTTTTTGTTCATTTGGTATATATACATACATATATGTATGTTGTGTGTATATATGTGCATGTACAGTTGGATTCAGTGTTGTGTTGCCCTGTGTTTGGCTCCGGTTTGGTTACTTTCCGGCCTATTTCCTCCGGCCATGCAGTTATTTGCGATGTTGTGATTATTGATTTGGTCTTCTGTAATTGTGCCGGAATATTGTTGACTTATTTCGTGAAATAAATTATTCGTGCTGGAAAAACGATTTCAATAATCGGCGGAATTCGCGTTGGGAATCCAAATTTCATCGGGTACCCGCGAGTTTTGTCGCCGTCGACGATGAGCTTCGGCGAGTCGACGGTGGACCGTGATGATCATATTCTGAGTCCTAAATTAGTAAATAAAAAATAAAATACGAGTAATAATTAATAATTATGATTGTGTTAGAATTTGAAAATGTGTGGATTTTGATAGATATTGTTGGTTTGAAGCAGTGATTGGATAATTGTTGCGATTGTTGTGTTTGAGATTTGACGTCGATTCATGTTTTGACGGGTAGTCCGATAAACAAAGGAGACGCTGCCCGATTTCCTGGAAACTGAATTATGTAAATACGGGAACGTATCCAATGATTATCGGGACGTCGAGTGACTATATGTACATATGTATGTTTTATATACGAAACTTGGTTGTGCGATGTAATGAAATATTTTTCCAAATCGATAACCCTGATTTCGTAAAATAAAGAGTATATATATGTTTTCCGAAAACGAATACCGAACCGATCTTCGAGATTGTGAACCCTATTTATTGCGTGTGTTATTATAATATTCATAATTACGAGTCGGGTTTGAATATCATTGGGTAAGAATTAGTATCGAGGATATGTCAAGCATACCTAGACGTCTAACGTAAGGTATTTCGAGCCTGTAGGTTATAGTCGGGAACCTGAAGGTGGACGATGGACTAAAGATAACCTAGTGGTCAGTCGACGAGCTCAGTAGAGTTCCAACAGAAAGACCTGAGTGTCGAAGTCGAATCCAATGGGATCTAGTGGTTGGACGTTAAAGCCTGAGCGACAGAGTCGGCTCAGAGTTGATCAGTAATAGTTATAAAGCCCTGTAAGGCAAGTATTTCTGAACTTTTCTTCAAGATATATTACCAATGTTTTCGAACTGTTTCATAACATGTCTCTATTATTTAAAATAACTCCTGTTTTATATTGCAAGTGCTTTAAACTATTAAACCTTGAACCCAGATTTTCTTGTTATGGAGCCATAAGCCTTATTCTTTGTGAACCATTTCTTGTTGATTTACCAGACACTAAATCACACAAATATGATACTACTCCCCAAATGTATAACTATCAAACACCAAACACTAGAACAAAATTGTTTGAAAACACAGAAACTTTTATACTCCAACCCCTCTTTATAACATCAAAGAACTATACCTTGAAAAATCATTATTTGTCTAATACCTGATCCTTTTACAAATTGAAAACTATTTCTTATACATACCCTGATATGCCTTTGAGATATCCATGAGTTTCCTTACATTTTTATTCAAGTGTATAACCATCATTGATTATGATCTTGTTTTATCGAATTATATTGTTTATCATATTGAACTGCTTTAGAATTGGATAGTTTTTATATATGTGGACCAGATTCGTGGTCATACCATGTCAATGGTCAAGTTAGGCCAATGTGTGCCTTGGATCCATTAATTAGAGCAGTGCTGTGTGCTTGCTCGGGGTTAGTGCGTGACTGATCAGCAGCCTAACCTTGGTTTTAAAACTTAAAATGAATATCCAGTTCTAACAATTGTTTAACAATAAACTTGATTCTTCTGAATCATTCCATTTGAACATTGCTTAACCTCAGTTATCACTGTTATGACTTGCTGAGCTAGTTAGCTCACCCTTGCGATTCTTTTTATATATTTTACAGTTGAAAAGGATATGGATGATAGTAAAGTTCCTCAATCCAAAATGCGGCTAAGGTTCCAGTTTGAGTTAGATCGAGCTAGCAAGGAGCTTCATACGGTAGAGAGATAGTAAGATTGTAAGAATAATTTTATTATCAGTTGAAAGTTAAATTAGTTGGGATTTGGTACGTTGTAATAAAAGTTAAGGTTGTGGTTTGTTTTCATACTTTAACCTGTTGCGATCTGTGGATTATGTAAAGCAGGGTCATTGCAAATAATATTTCATATACGGGTTCATATATTGTGTATGTATTGTGGACCCCAAACTTCTGACCCGGGTTTGGAGGGCGCCACAGGTTGGTATCAGAGCTACAGGTTATAAGTCACTGAAATAAGCCTAGATTGTCGGGATTGGGTAGAGGGTTAGGATTAGGAATAGGAAATAGAAAAATAAGACGTTGTGAGGGTGAGTGCGACTGTATAGTAGGTCTCCGGCACGGTTTGTATTGGGATTCGGGATTCTTAACTTGCGACGTGGTCTCCAGACAACGGCAATGGCAGATCCTGATTTCCCTGTATCATCTGATCATTTGGAGCTTTCCGTTCGCGGTCGTCATCTTCTTCCAAATTTGATTTGCACCTTGTTCTTCCATCAGTATTAATGGTATTACCTTCTGTTATAACCGCTGCACCCTTTCAACCTACTCTACACTATTTTATCACCTCTTGATATGAAACCACCTATGTAAGAACTTCCCTCTGTTTATACCTGTTTTACTGGATATTCAGCTGGGAGTGTATCTTTTCAGTTTACTTTACACCCTGATCTACACCCCCAGTTTAAAACTCGTCCTATGAAGCAACAGTACCTACGAGGATGGATTCGAGAGGTACAGTAAATGGTGAGCACCTGAGATATAAATAAAGATGAGAAGAAGTTTAGAGAGAAGATTTAAGTGTTTCAAAGGATGGCTGTTTCCGGGTTAAAAGGAGCCATTAGTGACTAAGCCACCCGTGAGTAGTTGTGGGATGAATTAGATGAATTTTGAAAGAGTTAGAGAGAAAGGTATAAATCTGGAATTTTTGTGGAATTAAATGATGGTGCTATGATAAATGTGATATGTAAAGTAGTGATGTGAACTTTGTTCTATGAAATAGACTTGTTGACTATTGTATAGTCTGTTCCACTTAATAATGGTATAGTGGATAATGGGAGTATTACCCGTATGGAAGCTTGATGTGAAGCTACGAATAAGATAGCATGCAACGACAACTGAAGTTTTCGTCGATTAAGAAAGGTAAATGGACCCAATAAAAGAGAGAGAATAGATTGAAATAAATGGATCTTTATGTGATCGTTTCTTTAATTCGGTACCTTGTTATAAGAAGGAAGGACAACAACCAACTCATATAGTAAGGACAACCAGGTTTATGATTTTCAAAATTTTAACAAGTGTTCGAAATAGATTTTTCCTTACAAAATTTCTAAAAGCCTTTTTGAATAAAGTAAGTTTTAAACCTTGGTTGTCAAGTTACTACTTGATTTTCTTGTTTGTTAAAAACCTGGATTGCCTGGAAGGATACTTACTTCAGACTTAATATTGTTAATTCAAAGAACCAAGTAACCCGTGATTATGAAGAAGCTGATTATTCCTATCGGTAAGGTGTAAATGTTGTTTGACAAGATTAATAACAGAATCCGCGTACGGAGTGATTATTCATCAAGTTGCAGAGACCATTAAAGTTTAAAAGAATTCATCGATTTAAGAAGAGCCTGGGCGTGATCGAAGGAGATTGGGAAGATTTCCAGACTTTTCTAAAAGAAGAGTATTATTAATCAAAAGATCGTTATGTTGAATGATTCGGGGTTATTCTAAATTAAAATGATGAAACTCGAAGTTATCTGGTAGGAACGCCATTATGATCGAATTTTTAAAGTATTCTCTGTGTGGGTGCGATATTAAAGACACAAGACGTGACAAGTAGGAATCTACCATAATGCTTAATTTACAAAGGCATTTCAGTGTACCCTCTAAAGTTGTTATATGACGCAATTGGGATGTGATCGATCAAGCTCAAAAGATGAATATAAATGAAATGTGGATGGTGACCAATGGTATCGTTCTTGTCTTCAATACTATAGCGTATATTCCTTTTTGATTCCTCGATAAGTATGAACTTCTTCTCTTAAATAAACTCTTTGCTATGATATCGAAAAGGAGGATATTGAATTCCTTTCAAATTTAATTATTTCCCTCAAGTCTTGCTCTCTGATTGGGACAAATAGTGTTATGGTAAAACACTTTGTCAGAATGACGAAGAGTCGGGTGGGACGCCACCTAATCATGTGTTGTATGCCATATGATATGAAAGACTGGCCATCTTAAGTACCAATGTGGTTGTCTCATTCATATTCAAATCCTTGTTTCTTCTTTCTTTTCAACTCTAATTTTTGTTGGACTTTGAATCCTTCTAGTCGTTTCGTTGTACTGTCATTCTTTGTAAGAGGTTTTTAAATAGAATCAACATATCCTGAATTAAGCGGACAAAGTTCCATCTACGTCTTATGCATGGGAAGGAAATAAGGGCACCTGGCAAGGATTGCAAATCACTAGCCCCAGTGAAGGATCCACTAAAAGTCAAGGGAATCTACTCCAATAAGGAATACATTTTTGAGGATGAGAATATGCGATTTTCCTGAGAAATATGTTATTCAGAATACGGACGTGATGACATGGATAATTATGGTGAATATCTTATGCATTAAAGTATTAAAAGATGTGAGAGAAACTTAATTGTTTATCTCTCAAGGTTTTGTTGATAAGATGAATTACCCTGTTGAATTGATAAGATTGTGATTAAAGGACTAGCAAGTCAAGAACGTGTAATTGTTAAATAAGTGAGTACAAATAGTGGAATTGAGATTTCTGGCAATAAGTTGTGAAGAATTGATACCATGGAAGATAAGAGGATTTGACATTATTCTAGGAAATGGATTAATTTTTAAAGCGTGATGTCCGGACAGACCGTCGTGATGAAAAGATAATTCTGAGGATGCCAAATGAGAAGGTGATGAGGTTCAGAAGATGAAAGAAGGTAAAGAATTTGTTAATGATAATTACGGTGATCAAGATATGAGCATTATGGTGATTATGAGATAAATAAAAGTCAGAAGCAAACAAAATTTGAAGATTTTATAGCAATTAAGGAGTTATCAATATTTCCTCCCGATAGAGAAATGAAGCTCGCGATTGACGTAGCACCTGAGACAAAGCCAGTGACCAAGGCCTTACACAAAATGGCACCAGTTAAAATGAGGAAGTTAGCAAAGCAGATGCAAGAGATGCTAGAAGAAGAAGCGATTAGACCCAGTGAATCCCATGGGGTGCACCGGTACTAATTGTTAATAAGAAAATGGAAGTATGAGATTATGCATCGACTAGAGAAAACTCAACAAGTTTACTATCAAGAGTAAGTATTCATTACCTCAAATTAATGATTTATTTGATCAGATGAAAGAAGCAGAGTATTTTTTAAGATTTGGATGTTATCAACTGGAGATTGAATCTATGGACATATCCAGGATAATTTTCAAAACTAAGTATTGCTGCTATAAAATTCTAAGTAATGTTATTTGAATTAAGCAATATACCAGTAATATTTAAACTGGATGGATGGAATCTTTAAG
The DNA here is from genome assembly GCF_009905375.1 of Apium graveolens. Classification (NCBI taxonomy): domain Eukaryota; kingdom Viridiplantae; phylum Streptophyta; class Magnoliopsida; order Apiales; family Apiaceae; genus Apium; species Apium graveolens. The sequence goes on from NC_133655.1 coordinate 108,377,698, forward strand.
GAATATCTGGATGAGTTGTATTTGTGTTAATTAAAGTCAGCAAAGGACCATGCGATGTATTTAATGACAAACTGGGAAGTCGGAGAAGAAAGAAATTGTATGTAAAATTTACAAGGTGAAATTTTTAACGGTAGAAAGCATAAGTAATCAGTGAGGAGGAGACCAAAGAAGATCCAGTAGAAATCAAAGTTACTATGAATAAAGAAAGGCCAAAAAGCACCAATAAAAGTAAGGAGTTTTACCATGGACCAGTTATTATTGAAAATTTGTGCAAGATTTCTTGAAAGTTGCAATACCTTTGACGAAGCTAACCAGGAAAAGCAAGAAGTTTATATGAAATGAAGAAGGGCAAAGAAAGTTTTGCGGAGATTAAAGGAGAGAATGGTTACAGCACCTGCTTTATCATTTTGGAAGTATCAAGGAGATTTGGTAGTTCATAGTGATGCTTCTCATAAGGGAATAGGATGTGTGTTGATGTAGCACAATAAAGTTATTGTATATGCACCCAGACAACCGAAACCTTGTGAGCAGAAGTATCCTACTCATAATTGGGACTAACAGTAATAATATTTTCTTTGAAAGATTGGGAAACATGATATGTATGAAGAAAGGTGTAAGATATATACAGACCCTAAGAGTTTGAAATATGTATTCACGAGCAAAAGCAAATGTAGTAGCAAGAGATAAGCAAAAAGGAGAGAACGAACATAGAGACTGCACCAGAAGAATTATCTATGGAATTTTAAAAGTTGGAATTGGAAGTCAGAGTTTATAATCTAAAAGGAGCAAGGACGGATAGTATGACCTTTCAGTCGAATTTGTTAAGGGAAAGATAAGGAGATGTTGAGAGAATATAATGGATCACGATGTTAGCAGTTAGTAAGAGGAAATTTATGTGCCCAAGAGAACGATCACGATATCCCCAGGTTTTCTTCCGGCACTTGGATGCTATAAGTAAAAGGATTAAGAAATGAGATCCCACGGGGAATTCACAATATAAAGAATTTTATTTACTGAAGATATGCCAAGATATACAAGAATTTAAAGAAAAATAGTGATAACCAAATACAAGGAAATTTCAAAATGGATTAGGAAGTGTTGGATATGTCAAAGAATTAAGGCGAAGTATCGGAGGCCTAGTGGACAAGGCAGACCAAAGAGTTGTTTTACAAGAATCCAATCGTAAAGTGTACCAGTGATGTTGATAGAGAAAAGGAATGAAATTATGAGATTATGTACTGATTATCGGGAGTTGGACAAAACAACCAATAAGAATAAGTGACACCCTATAAAGAATTAATTACTTACGAGACCTAATTCAAGAAGTGTGTTATGTTTCGGGGATTAAGTTAAAATTCGACCTGAGAACATATCAGAGGTTATGATTAAAATGAGTTATGAGCATTACAAGCTCCGATGATATTATGTGAAATAACAAGTGTATTAGTAGTCTATAAGGAATTAAGGAACATGTTGTATATGGAGTACTCAGATAAGTGAATTGTATTTATTGATAACATCTTCAGCTATTCAGGGAACTATACGTTGAGTCTTCAAGAATGAAATTTGGACTAAGGTTAACAAAAGATTCTATATTAATCCATTAACAACTACCTAAGCAAAGCCGTATGATAACAGATGCCTTATACCGACAGAAAGGATTGAATGTAATTAAGACCACCGAGGAGTTAATAAACGAATTGGAGAGAGTGGAATCTGAATTTCAAATACTTAAAGGTGATAATACATGAATATATGAGATTACTTTTCAGCCTTAACGGATGGAAAAGAGTAAGAGATGTATAAATGTTTGGAAACCAAGTTAAAAACGAGCACTGCCTATCATCCTTAAACGAAGAGTCAAAGTACGGAAGTGATTCAGGAAATGTAAGATATGTTGAGAGGTTGAGTTTTAAGGAAACACTGGAATGATCATTTATCATCGATGTCAGCTTTGGAATGCCACTTTATCAGGCTTCATGTGAACGCAAGTGTAGTTCCCCATTTTTATTGAGATAAAGTGGGAGAAAGAAAGTTGTCAAATTCTAAGCTAATTCAGCACACCAAGGGCGTAACGATATTAATTGAAGCAGCTCAGAGTAGACAAAGAAAGAAGCGGAATTGTATCGAGGGAGAGTATGAATATAGAAATAGGACCAGTAGTGTTAGTAAAAGTGTCGTCTTGAAAGAGATTGGATAAGTTTGAGTAGAAGGGACAAGTTAAGTCCTAAAAATTAGTGAACCATTCGAGGTATTGATAAATATAGATAAAGTTATTCACGAGTAGATGTTACCATCGCATCAGTGTGTACATATAGTGTGTTTGGCCTGTTACAGTTAAAAACGATAAGTATCTGATTTGAATTAAGTGATTGATCAGGAGCCAATGGGGCTCTTGTCCAAGTTTGTTTTGCATATAGTGATCAATCCAAACTCTTGATCGTTAAAGGCGAGTCATGAGTGTATATCTATAGTCAGTACGTTCGAAATCTTCGAGTAGAAGAGTCTACTTGGAAACTAGAGTCAGATATGCTTAACAAATATTATCACTTGTGCAATTAGATCAGATTCTGTGGACAGAATCTTTTTAAGGTGGGAAGGATATAACGACTCGTGTATTTTTGAATTATTTAATTATGTAATTATGGAAATTATTAAATAAATAAAATATGTGTGTTGGTTTTGACCGCTATGTATTGTTTGATTATTATCCATATGTGATTTATGGTGTACCGGGTTTTCCGCGCGATTAATTATGGGATCGTATTGAATTATTTTTACTTTCAAAAGTGGATTTAGTGCAAATTTATTTGCATAAATATTGGAATGTTTCTAAAATTATTTTTATGATTTTATAATTACAACAATTATTTTTAGGATTTTATAAAATTGAGAAATCAATATTTTATTAATTATTTATCTATAAATGATTTTCTGAATGCTTTTATTTGAAAAATCCATATTTAATTCTAGAATTCTTCAAAAATTATAAAACTCATATTTATTTAAGTTTGGAATATTTCGGGAATTTTAAAATTATTTTGGAAATTTTCGGGACTAATTTCACCTGCGCGTTGTTTCGGTTATTTATTAAAAGCGGGTATAAAGTGCATTTTAGAAATTATTTTAAAATTATGAAATTTACATTTTTACTTATTTCGGGATATTTCTAACATTTTAAGATTATTTTAGTGATTTTCTGGATTTGTTTTAAGTGCGGCTCGGTTCGTTAATTGTGAGATACGGGTACGAGTTGCGTTTCAAAATTGCTTTAAAATTTATGAAAATTTTATTTTATTAATTTTTGGATAGTTATAAAATTTTAAAACTAATTTGGTAATTTTTTATTAATATTTACCCGAAAGTTGTTCGATTAATAGCGAACCACGGGACGAAACCAGGCCACTCAGGGGATAATATCAGGTTAATTGATTCGCGTCACACTCTTATAACTTGAGTGTAACACGTGTTAATTGTTCAGGGGTTGTGAGGAAATAAAAACAAAATAAAAACAAAACATAAACACACACACGAACCCACCCCTCCCTGTTCCTCACCGTCTCTCTCGTCTCAATCTCTCTGCACTCACTCTGTCTTTCTCTCCCTGTGTATTTCTCTTTCTCTCCTCGTGTTGGGAGTTTCGTATCACCGCCGCTGGGTTTTGCCGGCCGTCGCTGGTGATTTCCGATTTACAGGCCTGGTTCCGTTTTTGTTCATTTGGTATATATACATACATATATGTATGTTGTGTGTATATATGTGCATGTACAGTTGGATTCAGTGTTGTGTTGCCCTGTGTTTGGCTCCGGTTTGGTTACTTTCCGGCCTATTTCCTCCGGCCATGCAGTTATTTGCGATGTTGTGATTATTGATTTGGTCTTCTGTAATTGTGCGGGAATATTGTTGACTGATTTCGTGAAATAAATTATTCGTGCGGGAAAAATGATTTCAATAAACGGCGGAATTCGTGTTGGGAATCCAAATTTCATCAGGTACCCGCGAGTTTTGTCGCCGTCGACGATGAGCTTCGGCGAGTCGACGGTGGACCGTGATGATCATATTCTGAGTCCTAAATTAGTAAATAAAAAATAAAATTCGAGTAATAATTAATAATTGTGATTGAGTTAGAATTTGAAAATGTGTGGATTTTGATAGATATTGTTGGTTTGAAGCAGTGATTGGATAATTGTTGCGATTGTTGTGTTTGATATTTGACGTCGATTGATGTTTCGACGGGTAGTCCGATAAACAAAGGAGACGCTGCCCGATTTCCGGGAAACTGAATTATGTAAATACGGGAACGTATCCAATGATTATCGGGACATCGAGTGACTATATGTACATGTGTATGTTTTATATACGAAACTTGGTTGTGCGATGTAATGAAATATTTTTCCAAATCGATAACCCTGATTTCGTAAAATAAAGAGTATATATATATATATATGTTTTCCGAAAACGAATACCGAACCGATCTTCGAGATTGTGAACCCTATTTGTTGCGTGTGTTATTATAATATTCATAATTACGAGTCGGGTTTGAATATCGATGGGTAAGAATTAGTATCGAGGATATGTCAAGCATACCTAGACGTCTAACGTAGGGTATTTCGACCCTGTAGGTTATAGTCGGGAACCTGAAAATGGACGATGGACTAAAGATAACCTAGTGGTCAGTCGACGAGCTCAGTAGAGTTTTAACAGAAAGACCTGAGTGTCGAAGTCGAATCCAATAGGATCTAGTGGTTGGACGTTAAAGCCTGAGCGACAGAGTCGGCTCAGTGTAGATCAGTAATAGTTATAAAGCCCTGTAAGGAAAGTATTTCTGAACTTTTCTTCAAGATATATTACCAATGTTTTCGAACTGTTTCATAACATGTCGCTATTATTTAAAATAAAACCTGTTTTATATTGCAAGTGATTTAAACGATTAAACCTTGAACCCTGATTTTCTTATTCTGGAGCCATAAGCCTTATTCTTTGTGAACCATTTCTTGTTGATTTACCAGAAACCAAGTCACACAAATATGATACTACTTCCCAAATGTATAACTATCAAATACTAAACACTGGAACAAAATTGTTTGAAAACATAGAAACTTTTATACTCCAACCCCTCTTTATAACATCAAATAACTATACCTTGAAAAATCATTATTTGTCTAATACCTGATCCTTTTACAGATTGAAAATCATTTCTTATACATACCCTGATATGTCCTTGAGATATCCATGAGTTTCCTTACGTTTTTATTCAAGTGTATAACCATCATTGATTATGATCTTGTTTTATCGAATTATATTATTTATCATATTGAACTGCTTTAGAATTGGATAGTTTTTATATATGTGGACCAGATTTGTGGTCAGACCATGTCAATGGTCAAGTTAGGCCAATATGTGCCTTGGATCCATTAATTAGAGCAGTGATGTGTGCTTGCTCGGGGTTAGTGCGTGACTGATCAGCAGCCTAACCTTGGTTTTAAAACTTAAAATGAATATCCAATTCTAATGATTGTTTAACAATAAACTTGATTCATCTGAATCATTCCATTTGAACATTTCTTAACCTCAGTTATCACTGTTATGACTTGCTGAGCTAGTTAGCTCACCCTTGCGATTCTTTTTATATATTTTACAGTTTAAAAGGATATGGATGATAGTAAAGTTCCTCAATCCAAAGTGCGGCTAAGGTTCCAGTTTGAGTTAGATCGAGCTAGCAACGAGCTTCATACGGTAGAGAGATAGTAAGATTGTAAGAATAATTTTATTATCAGTTGAAAGTTAAATTAGTTGGGATTTGGTACATTGTAATAAAAGTTAAGGTTGTGGCTTGTTTTCATACTTTAACTTGTTGCGATCCGTGGATTATGTAAAGCAGGGTCATTGCAAATAATATTTCATATACGGGTTCATATATTGTGTATGTGTTATGGACCCCAAACTTTTGACTCGGGTTTGGAGGGCGCCACAGAATCTGTGCATAACAGCTTCCTGCAGCAATGTATTCTGCTTCTGCAGTTGATGTGGAAATTGACTTCTGTTTCTTGCTAAACCAAGAAACCAATCTGCCTCCAAGAAATTGGCAGCTTCCACTTGTGCTTTTCCTGTCAATTTTGCATCCTCTGTAATCAGTAATATCTACTGAGTTACCAGTATCCTTATCCAACTTTGTTGCAGTGGCCATAGGAGTGGATGCACTTGAACAATCTTGCATTCCAAATTTCTTCAACAAATTTTTGGTGTACTTAGATTGGCAAATAAAAGTTCCTTCTTCATTCTGCTTGACTTAAAGGCCCAGAAAAGAGTTAAGTTCTCCCATCATACTCATTTGATATCTTGACTGCATCAGCTTGGCAAACTTCTTACAAAGTCTGTCATTTGTAGAACCAAAAATGATATCATCAACATATATTTGCACCAAAAGTAAGTCCTTTCCATGGTTGAGGTAGAACAATGTTTTTTCAACAGTCCCTCTGTTAAATCCACTTTCCTAGAAGAAACTGAGCTAATATCTCATACCATGCTCTTGGAGCTTGCTTAAGGCCATAAAGTGCTTTATCAAGCCTGTAGACATGATTGGGAAATTTGGGATCTACAAAGCCTGGAGGTTGTTCAACATATACTTCCTCTTCCAATTCTCCATTAAGAAAAGCAATTTTCACGTCCATTTGAAAGACTTTAAATTTCTTGTGAGCAGCATAAGCCAAAAATATCCTTATGGCTTCCAATCTAGCAACTGGTGCAAATGTTTCATCATAATCAATTCCCTCATGTTGAGAGTATCCTTTTGCAACCAGCCTTGTTTTGTTCCTTGTAATTATGCCATCACTGTCAGTTTTGTTTCTGAACACCCACTTTGTGCCAACAACAGACCTGTTCTTTGGTCTTGGCACTAGGGTCCATACTTTATTTCTTTCAAATTCATTTAACTCTTCTTGCATTGCTTGCACCCAATCAGCATCTTGAAGAGCTTCTTCCACTTTCTTTGGTTCATTTTGAGAAAGAAAAGAATGATAGAGACATTTATTTGATGTAGTTGTTCTAGTTCTGACACCTGCATCAGGATTTCCAATAATTAAGTCAGGTGTATGTTCTTTAGTCCACTTCCTTGCAGATGGAAGGTTTTCTCTAGAACTGGATGCTCCCCCATGATCCATGTTGTCTCCATCAACATTTTCTGATGCTCCCCCTGAAATTATGCTCTCTGAGTTGGATCCTTCATTATTTGAGTTTCTAGAAATATCAGAACTTGGCCCATCAGAACTTGAAGAGCCTGTTGTAGGTTCTGATGCTTCTTGAGATGTGGTTAGATCTTTAGTATGCTCCCCCTGCACAGGTGCATTTTCCTTAGGCGTAGTCACCACAGTTTCAATAACATCAAAGTTTAATCCATCAGAGTTTGCAGTATCAGGATTTACAGAATCGGAATTTAAAACTTCATTTTTGAATCTCAGCTAATCATGATCATTGAAATCTTCAAGTCCATTAATCTTCTTATCATCAGAAGAGACATTGATAGATTCCATGACAACCCTTGTTCTTAAATTATAGACTTTGAAGGCTTTTGCAGAAAGTGGATATCCAACAAAAATTCCTTCATCAGCTTTTAGATCAAATTTAGATAGTTGTTCGGGATGAGTCTTAAGAACAAAACACTTGCATCCAAATACATGAAAATATTTCATATTTGGCTTCTTTTTCTTCACCATCTCATATGGTGTCTTTCCATGCTTGTTGATAAGTGTTAAATTCTGAGTAAAACAAGCAGTCTGCACAGCTACAGCCCAAAAGTAGGTTGGCAACTTAGCTTCATCAAGCATAGTTCGTGTAGCTTCAATAAGAGTTCTATTCTTTCTTTCAACAACTCCATTTTCCTGTGGAGTTCCAGGAGCAGAAAATTCCTGCTTTATTCCATGGTCTTTGCAGAACTCTTCCATGATCAAATTATTGAACTCAGTGCCATTATCACTTCTTATGATCTTCACAGAATCTTTGACCAATTTATCTAGTTGCTTGACATGATCAATCAAGATAGATGTAGTTTCACTTTTTATGTGCAAGAAATACATCCATGTGTATCTGGTGAACTCATCCACTATGACCATAGCATTTTTCTTCTTTGAAATAGACATGACATTCACTGGACCAAATAGATCAACATGTAGTACGTGATAAGGCTCAAGCATTGATGATTCAGTCTTGCTCTAGAATGAAGATTTTCTTTGTTTTGCCTTCTAACATGAATCATAAAGGCCATCAGGAGCAAATACTGATTTTGGCAATCCTCTTACAAGATCTTTCTTGACAAGTTCATTTATATTGTTAAATTTAAATGAGAGATTTTCTTGTGCCAATCCCAGCTTTCTTCAATTGATGTTCTACTCAACAGACAGATTGCAGAAACATCAGTACTTGTTGAAAGCTTAGCTTCATAAATGTTACCATGCCTGTATCCTTTCAGAACAACTTTGCCTGTAGATTTGCTTACAACTTCACAGTGTTCTTCAAAGAAATCCACATGATAACCTCTGTCACATATTTGACTCACACTTAGCAGATTGTGTTTAAGTCCTGAGACCAGAGCTACTTTTTCAATGATGACATTCCCAAGGTTGATATTGCCATATCCCAGAGTTTTTCCAATGTTTCCATCTCCATAAGAAACACCTGGGCCAGCTTTTTCCACAAAGTCTGATAGCAGGGCTTTATTTCCAGTCATATGTCTTGAACATCCACTGTCCAAAACTAGGATGTTATTCATGTTGCCCTGCAATCACAAAGACCACTAATGATTAGTTTTAAGGACCCAGACTTGCTTGGATCCTTTGGCCTTTTTAAGTTTGTTAACATTTGCAGCAGATTTAGCATCAGAGTTCATGTTAACAGTTTTCTTATCAGAATTTGCAATATCAGACTTTGCATCAGAACTTATACTAGAAGGAATAATGCTAACTTTCTTTATAGAAGGTTTTATTTGATAATAATCATAGTACAAACTATGATATTCCTTACAAGTATAAATGGAATGCCATAAACTACCATAATGAAAACAAGGATTTTGTGGCTTATATCTAACAGACTGACTCTTAACTCCTGATTTTGAAGGTAAGGAGTTTATATTCTTATTCTTCCTGCAAAAAGAAGCCAAATGGTTAGAACTTCCACAGTTATGACATATTTTTCTAGGAGCATTAGGAACAGGCTTATAATTGTTACTTTTGTTCACACCTTCCTTTCCATTCCTATTTTTCCTAGGTGGCTTTACCTTGTTTACATTCTTAACATCTTTCAGCTTATGTTTAAGCTGCTTCTTAGTCATTAAGCCTATGTTAACTTCAGTTGGCTTATCCTGTTTAGGTTTGTCAGAAGTTACTTTCTCCTTAACTTCTGATTTCTCAATATCAGACTTTGCAGTTACAAACTGAACAGGATTTACCTTTGGTTTTTGTTTAACAACTATAGACTCAGTTTCTACAGTTCCCTTACTGTTCTTATCATCTCCATAACCTAAGCCCTCTTTCCAGTTTCCACTACTAAGAATATCCTGAGTTGCTTTACCAGAGTTAGTCCAAGTCCTGATAATCTCTCTTTCCTTTTCTAACTCAGTTTTTAGAGATTCATTCATTTTTAACACTTCATCTCTAACATAAAAGGCATCATCTCTATCTTTCTGAGTTTGATGGAACATGACTAACTCTTTTTCTAAATAATCATCCCTCTTTTTATAAGAAAGATTTTCATAAGTTAATCTTTCACATGTTAAAGTTTGATCTTTATAACTAATGAACATGGTCTTAAGATATCTTCTCAACTCAGTAATATCATAAGTATGAAAGGCATAAGTAGTTTGAGGTACTTTTAAGTCAACAGTATCAGAACTGCTATCAGCATTTGTCATCAAGGCATAGTTTTCCTCATCCTCAAAATCTGAAGCATCTGACCAGCTTTTCTTCTACAAGAGCCTTGCCTTTGTCACTTTTCCCTTTTATGCAATCTGGAGATATGTGGCCTTTCTCACCATAATTGTAGCATTTAACATTTGAGTAATCTCCTCTGTCAGACTTTCCTCCTTTGCCTTCAGATTTTCTGAAACCTTTCTTTTCAGAACTTGCACCTTTCCTGGAAAACTTCTTTCCTCTCCTGAATTTCCTGTATGCAATCTTTGTGATTCCTTTCACCATAAGAGCACACAGCTTCATTATCTCCTCATCATGGTCCATCTCAGGTATACTTTCAGTTTCTGAGTCATCATCACTATCAGAACTTGATGACTCAGTATCAGACTTTGTGATGAGGGCCTTTCCCCTGCCTTTCTTTGAGGCAGCTTCTTTGGGAATTTCTTCCTCAGCCATAAAAGCAACTGTCCTTGACTTTCTTCCATTCCTCTTGCTTCTTTGTTCCATCTCAAGTTCATGAGTCTTGAGCATCCCATAAATTTCATCAAGAGTTGTTTCGTCAAGATTATAGTTGTCCCTTATTATTGTGGCCTTCAAATCCCATCTTTCAGGAAGTGCTAACAGGAATTTAAGATTTGAATCTTCAATATCATACTCTTTGTCAACTAGTGACAAATCATTCAAGAGTTTGACAAATCTGTCATATAAATCAGTTAATGACTCATCAAGCTTTGAGTCAAAGTGCTCATACTCTTGAGTAAGTATAGTCTTCATGTTCTTCTTGATTGAATCCGTTCCCTAACACCTTGTTTCCAAAGCATCCCATATCTCATTTTCAGTCTTGCATTGAATTACCCAGTTTGACATGACATTATCAATGGCACTATGCAGCAAGTGTCTTAACTTTGCATCCTTTGCAATCGATGAGATATCTTCAGCAGTGTAATCACTTTTCTCCTTTGGTACAGACTTTGTTGGCTGACCTGCAACTTCCACAGAGAGTTTGGTTGGCATATGTTGTCCTTCATAAATCCTGTCGAGATATTCTGGATCTGTAGCTTCCAGAAACATAGCCATCTTCACTTTCCATATGGAATACTTAGAAGGTTTCAACATGGGTACTCTTATAATCTCATATCGACTATGGGTTATGGTTTTTGGAGGTTCTTTAGTTTTGGTGGGCTTGGTTGAAGTTTCTTCTTCAGACATGATTTTTTTGGATCTTAAACTGTTTGTGTGTTAACAGATTGATCTGATACCACTTGTTAGGCCACACACACTGTAGAAGGGGGTTGAATACAGTGTTTAGCACAATCAAATCAAATATAAGAACTCAAGTAACAGAAAACAGATTTTATTCAACACAATAAACTCTGTTACAATATGGAACTGTCCTCTCTCAGTGATGAACAAATTATCACGAGAGCTGCTAGAGTTACAAAGAATAATAACTTTGATAATCGTAACACTTATATTGTAAACTCTATGCCTGTGTTTATATACTACACAGTTACAAGATAATCTTCTAATTGATATGGAATATAATTCCGCTTCCTAAAATATATCAACTAGTTATCTTTTCTTCCAAGTATTCTATTCTTCATAGAATTCCTTCTTCATGCACAATTCTTTCTGTCTTAGTCTCGATCTTCTTTCCTTTCAATCAGCCGCCTGCCTTATCTGAAAGTCATCTTCAGTCCTGATATTATCTCCTGATAAATATCTTCTTAATCTTAAATTCTGATAACTTAAGTTCTGATATCGTAAGTTCTGTTATTCCCAGTGGACTAACAATGAGATTTACAGAAGGGGGGTTGAATGTAAATCTCAAAACTTTTTCAAGTTTTGAGCAGTTTCTAAGGCTAAGTGTTTTAGTGAGCAAATGTGTGTGAATTGCTTGAAGCTAATACAGACAGATATATATATATTCAAACACAAATGTAAAGAACACAAAGAACTTAAAAACTTTTCTGGGGGTTTTGTTGTTCCACCAGAGATGTGTTATTTCAGAAAATCTGTGATTCAAAGAATTAAATCACAGTTGCGTCCTGGTACAAACTAGATGATTTTCTCTCTGGATTTTTCTAAACAGCTCTGGAAAATTCACCATCTAATTACTAGCTGCTACTTGGTTTATATATCACCAAGTTTACAAGTGAAGACAAAACTGTAAAATACAATTAAAAGATTCTTCACATATTTCTTCTTCATTTCTCTATCCAATGCAATTTAGGTTTAGCTGTGAATCTTTGAATACTTCCTTGTTTGCACCAGAATGGAAATGCTGCATTTTCTTGATTCCTCCTAGAGGCTGCCACATTCCAGTTTGTCTCTGTCAACCCATGTGCCTCTGTTAGCTTATGAATTGTCATTATCAACTGCTATTGAACTAAGCATACATTGAAGCTTTCATCCGTTGATGACTTTATCCGTTGAAGCTTTATCCGTTGAAGCTTTATCCGTTGATGCATTAGTAGTTGAAGCTTTATCCATTGAAGCACTCATCCGTTGATGGATGTTATCCGTTGAAGCTTTAGAGACATCCGTTGAAGCTTTGTTTCTCATCCATTGAAGGCCTTTAATATCAGTTGATACTACTTCAGTTATACAAAGTTACAAGGCATGAAATATTTACAATTAGCCCTCCTATTTGCAAATCCACTAATAGTCAACATGATTAATAATTTCCCACAACATCTAAGAATTACAACTTAAATACAGAGAATGAAATGTGCTACAATACTAAACTTATTTCTAAGTAAAGCTACTCCTTCAACGGATAGCCAAAATGGTCTTATCCGTTGAGGCTACAAACACTAGATTTCTACTTAAGTGTTTTGTTTAACTTATCATCAAACTAATACACATATTCCTAACAATCTCCCCCTATTTATGTCTACTAGAACTGTAGGCATAAATTTGGGTTTAACTTGATGATAACAAAACACTTATCAAACATATGAACTGAAATAAAGTAGAAATTCAAAAGTGCTGCAAAAATGTGTATACTGAGATGGAATTGAAGAATTACATTATTTCAAAGGGTGCTCCTTTAGCCTGAGTAGATTAATTTCTTTTCCTTTGATCCCTTGTTTTCTTCCCTAGCCTCCTGTCATTCTCCTCTATTTGGAGTTGGATTTGTCTGTAGAATTCAGCTTCATCTTCTTCATTGATGTCCAACTTAGATTGCATATCCTTGAGAGTTCCATTACTGGAAATCTTGAGCTGATCTTCAAGTCTGAAAAATCTTCTAACTCCATTATTGTCTTTAAACTCAATCAACCAATGAGGTGATTTATGAACTGTAATTCCACTCTCTTGGATGAGTAATGTTCTAGGCAAGGCATTGGGCTCCCACCAAGTTTTCCTTATGCTGGAAATCTTGTTGAGAATCTCAGTTTTGGCAGTCCTGGTAAAGCCAGAATTCCTTTTTATGGCTGAGTAGACTCTAACCAAGGTAGAATAGCCTTCATTCAGAATTCTGTAAAGAGGCCAAGTCTTTTCCCCACTTCCTTTATATTTGAACACTAGTCTTTCTGGAAGCTGTTTGTAGGTATCTATTCCCCTTACTTCCTCCAGCTCATCCAGATAGAGTTCAATGTCTGAAAATTCCTTTATGTCACAAATGTGAACATAATCATCCTTTGAGGCTTGTGGCTTAGGCTTAGGCTTCTGAGTGAATTTGATTGAGGTTAGAGGAGGTGTTGATTTGATTTTTCTTTTCTGTTTCTTTTATGGTGGAGAAGTGGTTAAGAAGGTGGGCAATTTGATGGTGTCCCAATCAATTGGTTCCTCCTTAGGAGTGATTGTTTCACCATGGATGTTTATGAAGGGGTCAGGTACAATGGGTTCAGGAATAGAAGGTAGTGGTTTGGATTTTGATTGGGTTTCTTTAGTTTCATCTACCATCTTCCTTTTTGCATTGCCCTTCTTTCTGTTCTCTTTCTGCCATTCCTTTATTTCCTTACTTCTTTCTTCCACATCATCACTAAGCATGTCCCCCATACCTACATCTTCACCATTGTCTTCAATTTCTTTCTTTTCTTCAGCTTGACTTGACTTTAGCTATTTTTCAAGCTTTGATTGTGCTCTTTTGTCAGCCTTTAGCTTTTTACCTTCTTCCTTCAACCTTCTGGCTTCTTCCCTCTTGGCTATTGAGAATTTGGGATGTCCTTGTATCACACAGATACTATTTCCCTCTCTAAAGATAATAGCCATGTTCATCCTTTCAACCACATCCTTGGTCTCCTTGTGCTTCATGTTATTACCACCCAAAACCTTGTCTTCATCAGGCTTTGGAAGAGGAAAATCCACTTCTTTCAACTGAGCAAGGCTTAGAGGGTTCTTTGTAGAGTCCTTATTGGATCTGTTGTTGGGCTTGAGAACCATAGGTTTCAGATTCTTGGAAGAAGTCTCTCCAACCTTATTCCTCCTTACTGGCTTGAGCTCCATAATGATTGGCTCCACCTTTGTGCTATGCACAGATTGTGATTTTGAAGTTGTAGAACCAAAAATTTGTTGCATCCTTTCATCAATTTTCCTCCTTTGCTCTTTGACTTTCATCTCAGTTGCTGCTATCTGGATTAGATCACTTCCATCAAGCTTTCCTTTGATTTGAAGTGTTGGAGAAGTGGTGATGGCAGGAACTAGCACTTTAGATATTTGAACTTTTGTTGATGGCTCTCCTTCCCCTTCCCCTTTATTCTCCCCTTTTTTGTTATCATCAAGGATAGGGGTCACGCCTTGTGCTTTTGCCAGCTGCAATAGTAGATTTGTCTAAGATTGTTGATTTTGAAGAATGGTGACCACAGAGTCTTCAATGACTTGAACTCTGTTTTCCAACTTGGTCAGCCTCTTGTCAGCATCAGATTCTCTCCTCAATCTCAGCAACAAATCTTGCATTGTACCATAAGGCATGACTGAATCCAACTTCTCAGAATTGTAGGATTTCAGATCAGCAATATCCTTTTTGAGTTCATCCACACTCAAATTCTGTCTGATGTGCTGCAACTGCAAGAGATGCAGAGAGTCTAGATGAGCTTGAAGAATAGCCTTAGTACCAGCATCTGTAGTCTCCTGAAGGGCCTTTTGAATAGCCATAACTTGCTTGACCAAAGCTACACCAAACTGTCCTGGTGTAGATTTCTTTGTCCATGCCCATTCAGGTAAATCTGGAACAGAACTTGGACCTGCATCTCCCCCTAAGTTCATGCTCCCATCCAAAGAAATAGAGTCATCATCATTAGAATTTACTTCAAATTCTTCAAATGGCTCACCAGCTTGAGAAGGCATCCTATTAACAGCAGCTTTATCTCTTTGAAGAGATTCTGAAGTGTGCACCATGTTCAAAGTCTGCTCTGCCTCCACATTGCCCTGAGCATCCAACAGTTGATAGGCTGAAACAGGATGAGTAAAAGTGTCAGCATCCAAGGAAATGTTATCAATTTTAGCTTTGTAATGTTGCTGAAATTGTCTTCCCTTTTCAGCATCATCCACAATCATTGACTCACTAGCAATGGCCGGATCTACCCTTATAGCTTCTGTACCTGCTTTTCTCTCATTTTCTCTATAATCTTGCATCAGAGGCTCCCCCTGGCTCACACACACCCTCACACCCTCACCCTCACCTACTAATGTGGCACTCCTCTCACTCACTTTTACCATGCTGGAAGAAATAGCATGCATATTGTGACTCTTAACCTCTCCTTTTGCCTGGGAGCAACCCAGCCTCTCACTCAAATTATCACTCCCTTCCCTCAATCCTAGAAGTGATTGTATAGTAACCATGTCTTCTACACTTGGAATTGATTCAGTTATATGTGTAGAGACCATCAACAGATAGGGAGTATCCGTTGAAGTGGAAACTGATGATATCAACGGATAACTGTTGTTAAGCTTATCCGTCGAAGAACAACCACTTGTCAACGGATGAGAGATATCCATTGAAGAAGGAAAAGATGTAGATTTTGAAAGTGACATAATTGTTGAATCTGTGTGAATTGATTTTACGTGAGGTGACACAGATTCTTCAACTAAGTCTGAAAGAATTGGCTGATGATCCAACAAATCATCTAAAAGATGATGATCGCCAGGATTTGAGTGGGGCTCCTCCCTGAGTTTTAAAGAGGGAGAATCAAGAATTGATGTGAATATCATATCCATATCCAGAGATGGTGATGGAGAATTTGGTGATTGATGTGTGTCTATTGTGAGAGAATGGGGCAGTGACTCCACATTTGCTGGAGCCACTTCAAGCTGAATTTGAGAAGGCAAAGATACAGGTGGATGTATCTGTGCAGTGTGTGCCCCCTGTGTTGCAACTAGGGTTTTAGCCTTCTTTCTTCTTAAAAAGGCTTTGATAGGTGAATGTGTGGCTTCAGTGTCCCTCCCTCTTTTGTTCTGTGTCCCTGGTTGGGGACTATTTTCAATAGCTACATCCTTTTGGGAAGATGTAACTAGGGATGTGTTTGACTCCTTTTGAACCACCACAGTCTTTTGAGAAACTGTGGCTTGGCTGGCTAGGGTACCACTCACCTCTCCCACCTTATCCTGGGGGGTTTCTTGATATTCACCCCACTCACACCCTGTTCACTCCTTTCAGGGTTTATGGTAGTTGTTACAACTGTTGTCTTTTGAGAAACAACAGAGGTGGTTTTCTTTGACTTGTGTTTTGGAATTTTAGCTTTGGTGGCTTTGGTAGGAATCTGTTGGGACAAAGACACAAATTCCATTGCCACACTAGAAGGCAAAGAAACAATGGGGTTGGAAGAAGTAGGAGTTGCAGAACTATTTACCTCACTTACCTGAGGTGCATTCATTATTGGCAAATATACCAATGGCACCTGGCTGTTGAGGTTAATTCTCACAAGGTCTGCAAGGACCCTATTCTCTTGTGCCCAGCATTTTAATTTATTGCTCTCATTAGTTATGACCAAACCTTCAGCAACATGGTTAGCCAATAACATAAAGAATCTAGCATAGTAGATGTTATGAGGTCTATTAGCTTTGTTACCTAACCTGGAACCTAATTCTAGCATGACATAGTTGCTAAAATTAAAGTACCTATCAGAAACTAGCATATAGAGCATATTAACAAGAGATGAAGTTATGGCATCAAAATTGCTAATCTTCCCAGAGAAAACCTTGATAAAGGCATCTCCAAGAAAACTCCATTCTTTCCTAAGGCCCTTTCTTCTAATGCTCCCTAAACTAGCAGAATCAAAAGAATAGCCTATGGAATCTAACATAGCAGATACATCATTATCAGTGTGTGGTGTCATGGCATTATTCTCAGGTAGCTTAAAGCAAGACTGTATATCATCACAGTTAATACAGTAATCCTTACCTTTGAGAGAGAAAGCAATGGTCATATATGTGGATTTGAACTCTGCAGTTGTCCAAATCTCCTCAATTACCTCACAATAGATAGTTGGGGCTTCCAGCATTGCATAGCTTAGTTTGCAGTTCTTGATGAAGTCCATCATCTTGTGATAATCTGAGTGGGCTTCATTATTTTCCACCAAGGCTACGAAATTGTTCTTTTCATAAACAAAGCCAGACTGAGACATAATCTTGACTACTGGTGCCATTGTTGTGAGTAGAGGTTGCAGAGAAAAGATTGAGAGTTTTGGGAGAGAAAGAGAGTAAAAATTACAAGAAAGCGTAAAGTGAAAATAAGAATTCAATGGGCTTTTATACTTTCTCGAATTAAAACATAAATAAAATGATTAAATGATACTTTTAAGTAAATTACAGTCGTTTGAGAATAAAGAAAACTGTAGAAATTCTGAAAACTGCCTTTAATACAAATACATACAACTGTATATATATGTATCACGGTTAAGTAAATGAATCAACAACTGTGACTCACTTAAATTAACTGATGTGACACTTCAACGGATGAGGTAAATAGTTATCCGTTGAAGATTAACACTAATTTATCCATTGAAGGAAAAAATTACCAGAAATATATTTGTCTTTCAACGGATAATGAACATCCGTTGATAGAACAATTTTGGCTTTCAACGGATAGGGAATATCCATTGATAGAATAAACTTTACTTAAAGCCAACTTTGTTCTTGCCACAAATTCATTTCAGGCTTCAAAGCAGATTATAATGAGGATATGAATTTATGAATAATTAAGCATACCTAGCTCACTTACTAATCTTGTGAATGTTGATTCATCAAGCGGCTTGGTAAATATGTCTGCAATCTGCTTTTCACTTGGAACAAAATGAAGTTCCACTGTACCTTTCATCACATGTTCCCTTATGAAGTGGTATTTGATGTCAATGTGCTTGGTACTTGAGTGTTGCACTGGATTTTCAGTAATGGCAATGGCACTTGTGTTGTCAAAGAATATAGGAATTTTGTCAACAGTTAGTCCATAGTCAAATAGTTGATTCCTCATCCACAGTATCTGTGCACAGCAACTACCAGCAGCAATGTACTCAGCTTCAGCTGTTGATGTTGAAACATAATTTTGCTTCTTGCTGAACCATGACACAAGCTTATTCTCTAGAAATTGACAGGTGTCAGTTGTGCTTTTCCTGTCTATTTTGCAACATGCATAATCTGCATCTGAGTAGCCAATTAGATCAAAACCAGACTCTCTAGGGTACCAAATTCCTAGATTTGGAGTCCCTTTGAGATATCTAAAAATCCTTTTAATAGCCACTAAGTGAGACTCTTTAGGGTCAGCTTAAAATCTAGCACAGAGACATGTAGAAAACATTATATCAGGTCTACTAGCAGTTAAATATAAAAGTGAGCCAACCATGCCTCTATAACTTAAAATGTCTACAGACTTTTCAGCCTTGTTTAATTCAAGCTTGGTGGCAGTGGCCATGGGAGTTTTTGCAGATGAACAATCCATTAAGTCAAACTTCTTTAAAAGATCATAAATATATTTAGTTTGACTAATGAAAATTCCACCACTAACTTGTTTAATTTGTAAACCAAGAAAATAAGTTAGCTCTCCCATCATGCTCATTTCATATTTACTTTGCATTAACTTATCAAACTTTTTACAAAGCTTATCATCTGTAGAACCAAATATAATATCATCTACATAAATTTGAACAAGTATTGTAGAGCCATTAACATTTCTAAAGAAAAGAGTTTTGTCAACAGTACCTCTTGTGAAGTGATTATCTAGAAGAAATTTTGACAAAGTCTCATACCAGGCTCTAGGTGCTTGCTTTAGTCCATAGAGTGCTTTCAACAGATAATACACATAGTCTGGAAAATTTGGATCTTCAAATCCTGGAGGTTGGCTTACATAAACTTCTTCCTCCAATTCTCCATTCATAAATGCACTCTTGACATGCATTTGATAGACTTTGAAATTGGCATGGGCTGTATAGGCTAGAAAGATTCTGATGGCTTCAAGTCTGGCAACTGGAGCAAATGTCTCATCAAAATCTATTCCCTCTTGTTGAGAATAGCCTTTAGCAACCAATCTGGCTTTATTCCTTATGACAATGCCATTTTCATCCATCTTGTTTCTGAATACCCATTTTGTGTCAATAGAACTCTTGTTTTTTGGCTTGGGTACCAGCTTCCATACTTTGTTCCTTTCAAATTGGTTTAGCTCCTCTTGCATTGCTAAAATCCAATCTGGATCCAATAGAGCTTCTTCCACTCTCTTAGGTTCCTCCTGTGATAGAAAGCTATTATACAGACATTCATCTTGAGTAGCTCTTCTAGTTTGCACTTTAGATGTAGCATCACCAATGATCAGTTCAAAAGAGTGATTCTTGGTCCATTTCCTTTGAGGTGGTAGATTAGCTCTAGATGAGGTTGCCTCAGTATTGTCATGATGTGAGATAGAGTGTTGATTGGTTGAAACTCCCCCTGAGTTGCTGATCCTTTGAAAGGAATTGGGAGTTCTATCAACTGATGAAGTGAAATGATTATCCGTTGACAGACTGTCATCAACGGATGCTTCATTATGAACTTCAACGGATGATGCACTTTGTCTTTCAACGGATGTTACATTGCTTCAATCAACGAAAGCTGAATTATGACTTTCAACGGATGCAGCATTCTGTGCATTATCCAAAGGCAGATTTTGAATTCTTTTCGAGGTGCCTTCTCCATCATTCTAATCTTCACTATCATCACAATATATCTCAATGTTGTCAAATTTGAGTCCTTCATGATGTCCCTCATCTGTTAGTCCATCAATCTTTTTATCATCAAACACAACATGCACAGATTCCATGACAATGTTGGTTCTTAGATTGTAGACCCTATATGATTTTCCAGCAGAATAACCAACAAATATTCTTTCATCAGCCTTTGCATCAAACTTCCCTTTGTGATCAGGTTGATTCCTTAGAATGTAGCATTTGCAACCAAAGACATGTAGAAAGTTTAAAGTTGGTTTTCTTCTCTCGAACAATTGATAGGGAGTCATGCCTTTTGCCTGATTAATTAGAGAAATATTATGAGTGTAACTTGCACAGTTAACAGCCTCAGCCCAAAAGTATGTTGGGAGTTTTGACTCTTCAAGCATTGTTCTTGCAGCTTCAATTAGTGATTTGTTCTTCCTTTCCACCACACCATTTTGTTGTGGAGTCCTTGGAGCTGAGAACTCATGCATGATCCCTTTTTCTTCACAGAATAACTTCATGGTTGAATTCTTGAACTCAGTTCCATTGTCACTCCTGATATTCCTTACTTTGAAATCTGGATTATTGTTGACTTGCTTGATATGATTGATGATGATTTCACTAGCTTCATCCTTTGATCCAAGAAAGTAAGTCCATGAAAACTTTGAGAAATCATCTACAATCACTAGGCAATATCTTTTCCTTGAAATTGACAATACATTGACTGGTCCAAAAAGATCCATGTGTAGCAGTTGTAATGGTTCATCAATTGCTGATTCAAGCTTCTTACTGAATGATGCTTTCTTTTGCTTTCCTTTCTGACAAGCATCACACAGTCCATCCCTCTAACTAAGTCCTTTTTGACTAAATCATTCATTGTCTTGAAATTCAAATGGGACAGCTTCTTGTGCCATAGCCAACTTTCATCTGGACTTGCTTTGCTAAGAAGACAAGTAATTGATTCTAAATCTGTAGAGTTAAAGTCAGCTAAGTACACATTCCCTTTTCTAACTCCAGTTAAAACCACTTTGTTGTCCTTCTTACTTGTGACAACACAGGCTTCAGAATTGAAGAAAACAGTATTCCCTCTGTCATATAGTTGACTGATGCTCAATAGATTGTGTTTGAGACCATCAACTAATGCAACTTCATCAATAATGACATTTTCTTTTGAAATCAAGCCATATCCCATAGTAAACCCTTTGCTGTCATCTCTAAAGGTTATGCTAGGGCCAGCTCTCTCCTTGAACTCTGTGAGCAGGGTGAAATCTCCTGTCATGTGTCTTGAACAACCACTGTCCAAGTACCATAGATTCCTTCTTTTTCCCTGCACACAACAAAATCAATCAAGTTGATTTTGGTACCCAAGTTTCCTTGGGTCCATCCTTGTTAGTCTTTTTCCTAGACTTCATTCCTCCTGCATCTTTTGACTTAGGTAACTTTGGGTCAACCTTGGTCTCAGATGTAGTTGGTTGAAGTGTAGGGTTAGTCACAGAATCATTTAGCACATTTGATTGAATTTGATAAGGCATAGATTGTGCAAACATATTATTCCACATAGGCATGTTGTATGGCATCTGAGGCATACTGAATGCAGTAAAATAAGGATTATTAACATATGGCATGTTTGCAAAATGTGCATGAGGATTCTGATGAGACATAACAGGCATAGCATGCAGAGGTGACATAGACATGTTAGGCATGGAGGGAGTTAAAGGCAAGGGAGCATTCTTAATAGATTTGCAGTTATCAGATAGATGATTAACACTTTTACAATGCACACAGCTTTTTCTAGGAGCATACTTATCAGGTGTGTAATTGTTGTGTTTATTAATCCCTACCTTCCCATTTCTATTAGATTTTCTTTTAGTTTCCTTTTTATCCTCAACCAATTTAAGCCTATTTTTCAACTGATCTAAAGTCATGTGTCATATATTCACCTTACTGGCATCTTTGGATGTGCTAGCTCCTTCTTTGACAAAGTTCTTGAAAGTTGAACCAACCTTCTTATTGAGATTTTTCTTTTTAGAATCACTTGCCTGTTTTAATTGATGAGCCTTCAACGGATGCTCTTTTTCTTTCTTCAACGGATAACTTTCATCATCCGTTGATTCCACATCCGTTTACAATCCATCAATTAATTCTAACTCCTTTTTGTTTTTCTTCCAAGAATTCTCACAGAATGATTCAATTCCCTGAACCTTGACAATCTGAGCACTAACATCCCTAGATGTTTTCCAGGCCTTGATTACATACTTTCTTAACAGCTTCTTCTAGTTCACTCTTAACAGTCAAGCATTTAATTTTAATCTTTTCAAGCTCAATTACCTGATTCTCTAACACAGCATTCCTATCACTTAAAAACAAATTATTCTCTTTGATTCTTGTGTTTTCTTTAGCTAGTGATTTAAGGGAAACACGTAAATGATATAATTCATTGGACATATCATTTATGGCTTCATTGCATTCAATCTTAGAAAGCTGAGAGAGATCAGTAGTAATTACCTGGTTACTTGATGAACTAGTTTCATTTTCATCAGAATTAGCCATCAGGGCTAGGTTGACATATTCCATATCATCATCTTCATTGGCTCCATCTGCTGCCCAATCATCTTGAGTCAGAAAAGCTCTTTCCTTTTGTTTGAGCAAATTGAAATATTTCTTTTTGTAATCAACTTGCTCAAATTTCTTCTTATCAAAGGATGGTTTTCTGCACTCATTTGCAAAGTGTCCACTTAAGCCACGGTTATAACATTTGAACTTAGATTTGTGCACCATGTTCTTGTTTGACTTAGTGAATTTTGCATTTTTCCTGAATTTCATCTTTGCAAACCTCCTGGAAAGAAAATCCAGATGTTCATCAACATCATCAGAGTCATCTTGACTGGAATTGTCTTCATCCTCAGCTACTTGCTCCTTTCCCTTGCTTGATTCTGATTTGCTTGTGCCAATTTTGAGATTTGGCATTGTCTTTTCCTCATTCCTGGCTTCAATCTTCTCATTGTCAGCTACAAGTGCAATTGATCCTCCTTTTCTCTTTCCCTTTTCCAACAGCTCATCTTGCTCCATCTCAAGTTCATAGGTCTTTAAAATTCTATATAATCTTTCAAGTGTGAATTCCTTATAATCTTGAGAATTTCTTAGAGAAACAGTCATAGGCTTCCATTTCTTTGGTAGAGACCTCAGAAATTTTAAATTGGAGTCCTTGACTTGGTACACTCTGCCATACAGCTTCAATCCATTCAACAGTTTCTGAAATCTGTTGAAGGTATCATTCAATGATTCTCCTTCTTTAAAATGGAAATATTCATACTGTTGAATGAGAAGCTGCATTTTGTTTTCTCTAACTTGCTCAGTACCTTCACAGGTAAGTTGCACAGTATCCCAAATTTCCTTAGCAGTTTGGCTGTTAATGACATTGTCAAACATATCTTGATCTAGGCCATTAAACAGAATGTTCATGGCTTTCTTGTCCTTGTGAACCTCTTCAATATCTTCAACAGTCCATTCTGCTTTTGTCTTGGGAATAGACTGTCCAACAGCAACTGTTGCAGTAGCAGCTGTGGCCACCTTGTGAGGGATGTGAGGACCATTTTCAATGCAGTTGATGTAGCTTTCATCTTGAGAGAGAAGATGTAAATGCATCTTCACTTTCCAGTGATGATAGTTATCTCTTTCCACGATTGGAATCTTTACACCAATATCCTTCTTACTCATGATGTTAGCAGAATAGATCTTTAAACTCTTTGTATGTTAAGAGCTTGCTCTGATACCAATTGTTATTCCCAGTGGACTAACAATGAGATTTACAAAAGGGGGGTTGAATGTAAATATCAAAACTTTTTCAAGTTTTGAGCAGTTTCTAAGGCTAAGTGTTTTAGTGAGCAAATGTGTGTGAATTGCTTGAAGCTAATACAGACAGATATATATTCAAACACAAATGTAAAGAACACAAAGAACTTAAAAACTTTTCTGGTGATTTTGTTGTTCCACCAGAGATGTGTTATTTCAGAAAATCTGTGATTCAAAGAATTAAATCACAGCTGCATCCTAGTACAAACTAGATGATTTTCTCTCTGGATTTTTCTAAACAACTCTGGAAAATTCACCATCTAATTACTAGTTGCTACTTGGTTTATATATCACCAAGTTTACAAGTGAAGACAAAACTGTAAAATGCAATTAAAAGATTCTTCACATGTTTCTTCTTCATTTCTCTATCCAATGCAATTTAGGTTTAGCTGTGAATCTTTGAATACTTCCTTGTTTGCACCAGAATGGAAATGCTGCATTTTCTTCAGTCCTCCTAGAGGCTGCCACATTCCAGTTTGTCTCTGTCAACCCATGTGCCTCTGTCAGCTTATGAATTGTCACTATCAACTGCTATTGAACTAAGCATCCGTTGAAGCTTTTATCCGTTGATGACTTTATCCGTTGAAGCTTTATCCGTTGAAGCTTTATTCGTTGATGCATTAGCAGTTGAAGCTTTATCCGTTGAAGCACTCATCCGTTGATGGATGTTATCCGTTGAAGCTTTAGAGACATCCGTTGAAGCTTTGTTTCTCATCCGTTGAAGGCCTTTAATATCAGTTGATACTACTTCACTTATACAAAGTTACAAGGCATGAATATTTACAATTAGCCCTCCTATTTGCATATCCACTAGTAGTCAACATGACTGATAATTTCCCACAACATCTAAGAATTACAACTTAAATACAGAGAATGAAATGTGCTACAATACTAAACTTATTTCTAAGTAAAGCTACTCCTTCAACGGATAGCCAAAATGGTCTTATCCGTTGAGGCTACAAACACTAGATTTCTACTTAAGTGTTTTATTTAACTTATCATCAAACTAATACATATATTCCTAACAAGTTCTGTCTTCAGTATAAGTGTTGATTTCCAGTTAAGTACTGATTTGTCCTGTTAAGTAAGATCTGAAAACTAAACACAAATCATATTACACATGACATTATCAAATATATCTAACATTTTGATATTTTACAAGAATGGAATATCTCTTTTATATGTTTGACAGAAATAATTTTAGCTAGTTTGAGTTTTTGACTTTGATTTGAATCAATTAAATTCATGTCCTAATGGAGAGGATCTACGTGTTTTTAATTTTATGTTTAATTATACAAATACCAAAATAAATAATATATCGAAGATATCCTTTCACATTTATTGCATCATAAACATCACCAGGAGTTAGAGCTTTGGCATTGCTTCCCAAAATGGTTAGATAATCATCCCTGAATTTAGCCAAAACATCCTCCATCTCCACACTGTAGTCTTTGTTCAGCCAAGCATCACAGTTTCCATCATGTTCATTTTCATTAAATATTTTATCTTGTTGTTCTTGGACATCTGTTTGATAGGAGAGCATTATGGCTTGGTATCCTGGTTAGACATATCTGAGGTTAAGAGTTGTTGAGAGATCTGTGCAAGTCCAGCTAGCTGATCAACCCCAAAATCTTCAAGATTAGATTGAGGTGCAGCTTCTTGGAGCCAGTTGGAGATGAGGTGTGGTTGTTGAGATTGAGAGGTTGAGGGTTGTGGAGTTAGATCAGAACCACCTATGACAGAACTCACAGTTTGACTCACATATTTCTCTGTGTTTATGACAGGGTGTTGTTCCTCACCAGTTGTGGGAACCTCCATTTGAATTAGAGGGGATTTAACTGTGCTACTGTCATTTGCAACAGTCTCAAACCCTTGTGTGTATTGCACCACACTGTCACTTGAATGTGCTATTCTTGCCTCCTCTATGACAGGATCATTGGCAATTGTAATCCCAGCTTCAATTTTCAAAGTAATTTCAGCAAGGGTTTTGAGGGGAGTTATTCCTTGAACAGGAACCTCCAATTGAATTAGAGAGGATTTAGATAGCTCCCCCTCAGGAGTACTACCCTTAAACCTAACAGTCTGTGAAGACTGATTTGCACATGAAGGTGCATTTGTGAATTCCATGGGGTCTTCAGTAAAAACTGATGAATTCCCCATATTTATGTTGGTGTCATCAAGGTCTACCCCAGCATGTAGCCTATCACCAACTAATTGTGGTGTCTGGGTGGTGAGCAAGGTTTCTTGAACCAAGTCACTTGATTGGGGCAACACTTGAGGATTTGATTCAAGTACTTCAGTATAGGAAAAAGAAATATTAGATATAAGACTGCGAAGCTCAGGACTGAGTGTTGGCAGCTCCCCCTGAATGGATGAAGGAGCTTCAAGGGATGTGCTCTCTTTGTGTGTACCATCCTTATTTCTTCTACCATACACTTGGATTTGTTCAGGTGGTGGTTGTACAGACTCTGTACAAGATGCATTGGGGAGAATTTTCTTTTCAATAGAAACACCATGTTGAGAGGATGTTTCTAGAATCTGTTTTGGCCCCATTTGTACAACTGCATCCTTTTGGGAGGATACTGAGGTGGTTTGAGTGGTCAACTCAGTTTTCTTAGCTTTCTTTATTTTTCTGACCAAGGGTGACTCAGGTTGCATTTGTTCCTCACCGCTCTCATTCATAACTGTAAGGGTTATCTCCTTTCTCTTCTTTTTACTCACTTCATCCTTTTGGGAGGATCAAGTGGTTGGTTTCCTAGCTGCTAATGGTTTTAAAGAAGTAGGCTCAATATGGGTAGGTTCATGTGGGTGTGCCTGTGTTTGTGATTCCACAGGCTCAAGAACCATTATTACACTAGCTTGACTCGCATTGGTTGTCATGTCAGGCATAGGGTAAGGATAGGTCTTAAATCTTTCAATCATGAAATATGTTAACTTAAGACCCACCTGTACCTTATTTTTAGTAGTAAGTGATCCAAATCTAATTTTGGACACTTGCTTACAGTTGCCTATTAGTGACTTATCTACACCTTCAAGCATATGTATGTCATTTACTTTATGATTTAAAGTAGACATAATAAATCTAGGAAGGAAAATTTCTTTACCTCTTGAAGTGAATGGCATGATGAGCCTGGTGCTCAGTTCCTCCAGAATGTAGTGTCCTACATTGATCTATTTGTCGTGATCCATTGAGTAGACCAGCTTCTGAACAACACTAGAAATATTGTCAAATCCTGATTTTCTGTATGTGAAAGCTCTTATCACAGAATTAAACAGAAAAGACCACTCCCTTCTCGGATTTTTCTTGTTTAAGTTGGACAAGTTAATCTTCTCAGAGTAGTTGATAAAGTCCAGAAATTGATACAGCTCATCCTGAGTTGGGATCCCTACTACCTTGCTAGTTGGAATGTTCAAGGCCTGCTTCATATCAGCTTCAGTTATCTCAACCTGTTGTCCTTTGATTTGACAGTTAACAACCAGGCTTGAAGATTGATCTTCATGCACAACTGTCCTAGCTACAGCTGTGTTCCAGAAATCACCCAAAACATCCAGATAGAGAACTGGATTAGCTGTGAGAGCTCCAATAAAATAGGTCTTAGACAAGAACTTGACAAAACTTTTAAAAGTTTCAGGAGCTTGATTTGCATCTAAGAATGCAAGGAAGTTGGTCTCCTTTGGGATGAAGGGTACAATATTGTTTACTGCCATTGTTATGAGTGTGAAGATTAATTGGTAAAAGAAATTAGAGAGAAAGGATTCAAAACGAGAGAGAAATCGGTTTTGGATTGAAAAATCTAGGTCACTTAAAGTTCTCGAAGGCATAAGTATATATGTATCAAGATGTCTGGGTATTTATAGTAAAAGTAGATGACTTATCGAGAAGTCAAAAATAGACGTTTGGGGTATACTTATCGAGAAGTCATTTTGAAGGTGAATTATATATCGAGAAGTCATTTTAATTTATTCTTGTAGAGAACTAAAAATAAACTTATTGAGATGTCAAATAAATACCCAGTTTGTCCAAAAATGGACTGAATTGTTTCTAAAATTTATTTGAATAAATCAAAATAAAATCAAAATAATATTGCCAAAAGTATTTTACCAAAATAATTTATTGAATTAAATTATTTCAGTTCTGAGTTATTTATAAGTCTAAAAATATACTTGTAGAGAACTCTGTAAGTTAACACTTATAGAGAACTCTACAATGACTTATCGATAAGTCATAATAAAGCTTATCGAGAAGTCACTCGAGAAGTTAGTAAATTGACTTATCGATAACTCACTCGACAAGTCTTAAAATGACTTGTCGATAAGTCAGTTAGACTTATCGAGAACTCAGTTCTCTATATACTTTTGATCACTTTGATTCTGCCTTGTGTTAGTTTCACATATTGAAAATGTAAATCAACATCCAGACAGTTTACTTAGAATTTAAAAAATTCCAAGCTGAATTTTAAATTTTGAAAAATAAATATGCAGAGATTTCTGAAATATTTATAATTCATATTTCAGTTAATTTCTAATTAAATCAAATTAATTTTGATTTACTAGAAATTAATCTATTGCAACACATTAGCTGAGTTCTTGCCTTAGGATGAAGAATTAAGCATTCCAATTTCACGTACAAGCCTAGTGAAAGTTGCTTCATCCAAAGGTTTAGTAACAATATCAGCTAATTGTTTTTCTGTTGGAACAAAAATGAGCTCAATAGTACTATTTGTAGCATGTTCTCTAATAAAATGGTACCTTACATCAATGTGCTTTGTCCTAGAGTGATTAACTGGATTAGCCACAATAGAGATAGCACTAGTATTGTCACACATAACTGGAATTTTGTGTAACACCAGGCCATAGTCCATTAGCTGATTTCTAATGTAAAGCACTTGAGCACAGCAACTTCCAGCAGCTATGTATTCAGCTTCAGCTGTAGAAATTGACACGGATTGTTGTTTCTTGCTATACCAGGATACAAGTCTTTGCCCAAAAAACTGACAGCTTCCACTAGTACTCTTTCTATCAACCCTGCATCCAGCAAAATCTGCATTTGTGTATCCAACAGCTTCAAAACCAGTTCCCTTAGGATACCATAATCCTCAGTTTGGAGTCCCCTTCAAATATCTGAAAATTCTCTCCATAGCCATGAAATGTGATTCTTTTGGATTGGCTTGAAATGTTGCACACAAACATGTTGCAAACATGATGTCTGGTCTACTTGCAGTTAAGTGAAGCAACGATCCAATTATTCCTCTATAGCTTATAATATCTACACTCGTACCCTTTTTATCTTCATCCAACTTGTTGTTGTAAACATAGGTGTAGATGCAGGTGAACAATCAACCATGCCAAACTTTTTCAATAAATCT
Organism: Apium graveolens; assembly: GCF_009905375.1. Lineage (NCBI taxonomy): Eukaryota > Viridiplantae > Streptophyta > Magnoliopsida > Apiales > Apiaceae > Apium > Apium graveolens. Next base: position 108,406,933 of record NC_133655.1, read on the forward strand.
TTAACATACTTAGTCTTGCTGATGAAGATTCCATCACTTTTTTGACTGACTTAAGTCCAAGAAAGTAACTTAATTCCCCCATCATACTCATTTCATATTTACTCTATATAAGCTTAGAGAATCTTTGACAGAGCTTTTCATTAGTAGAACCAAAGATGATATCATCCACATAAATTTGAACTAGGATCATATCACCACCATGCAGCTTGTAGAAGAGTATCTTATCTATTGTTCCTCTAGTGAAACCATGTTTAAGTAGAAAATTTGTCAATGTGTCATACCAAGATCTAGGTGCCTGCTTTAGTCCATATAGAGCCTTGAGTAGCTTGTACACAAAATCTGGAAATTCTGGATCTTCAAAGCCAGGTGACTGCTACACATAAACTTCTTCTTCCAACTCACCATTTAGGAAGGCACTCTTAACATCCATTTGATACACTTTGAAGTTTGAATGTGCAGCAAATGCTAGAAAAATCCTTATTGCTTCAAGTCTTGCAACTGGAGCAAAAGTTTCATCATAATCAATTCCTTTTTCTTGTGAGTAGCCTTTTGTAACCAACCTTGCCTTGTTTCTGGTAACTATACCATTTTCATCCATCTTATTCCTGAACACCCATTTTGTTCCAATTATACTTTTGTTCTTAGGTGCAGGAACTAGCTCCCAAACTTTGTTTCTTTCAAACTGATTGAGCTCTTCTTGCATGACAGATATCCAATTAGGATCCATAAGAGCTTCTTCAATTTTCTTGGGTTTTACTTGAGATAGAAAGCATGCATGTAGGCACTCATTAGCAGTTTCACTTCTAGTCCTTACACCAGCATTAGGATCACCAATTATTGCATTTTGATTGTGACTCCTATCCCATTTTATGGTGTGAGTTTGTTGACTGGTGCCTTCATCATTTTCTTCATTATTAGTATGACTGGTAGATTATTCTTCTCTTTCGCCCCCTGAGTTTGTGCTATCAAATTCAGGTGTATGAGATGATCTTCTATTTTTATGATTTTCCTGTTCAGTAGTCTCTTCATTCATCATCTGTTGTGTATTGCCTTCATTTTCTTCATCAGAATCACTGTTAATGTTCAGATTTTCAAATGTAAGGGCTTCGGCTTCATTTTCATCAAGACATTCCAAGTCTGAACATTTGTCATCATCAAAAGTCGCATCTGTTTTTTCCATGATTTTCTTTTGATCAATTACATAGACCTTGTAGGCAGTTCTCTCCAATGAATATCCCAGAAAAATTGTTTCAAAAACCTTTAAGTCCAATTTTCTCACATATTCAGAGTTGTCTTTTAAGATGTAACACTTGCTTCCAAACACATGAGGATGCTTTATAGTATGCTTTCTCTTAGACATGATTGATTAAGGTGATTTGCCATGAACCTTGTTAATGAGATATCTGTTTTGAGTGTAGCATGCAGTGTTTACAGCTTCTTCCCAAAAACTAGTTGGCAGATTGGCATTTTGTAGCATTGTCCTTACAGCTTCTACTAATGTTCTGTTCTTTCTCTCAACTATCCCATTTTTTTGAGGTATTCTAGCAACAGAAAACTCTTGAACAATGCCTTTGTTTTTGCAGAATTCACTCAATGTTGCATTTCTGAATTCTTTTCCATTATCACTTCTCAATCTCTTCACATATTTTTGACCATCAGCCTGTTTTTCTATCTTCTTTATGTGTTCAATTATGATGTGTAAAGTCTCATCTTTAGAATGCATAAATTCTACCCATGTGTATCTTGAGTAGTCATCCACCATCATAAGTGCATATTTGTTCCTTGAAATTGATAAGACATTCACTGGCCCAAACAAGTCCATGTGAATAAGTTGCAATATTACACTTATGCTATTCACAGTTTTTGACTTGTGACTTGATCTTTTCATTTTTCCTTTCTGACAGGCTTCACAGACTTTAGTTTGAGTAAACTCTAATTTTGGCATGTCTCTCACCAACTCTTTCTTGACCAGAGTGTTGATTGCCTTGTAATTTAGATGTGAGAATTTCTTATGAAATAACTTGCTTTGCTCTATGGATGCCTTGGTATAGAAGCAACAAATTCCATCCTCATTTATTGAGTCCAAGTCTGCAACAAACAAGCTTCATTTCCTTGCTCCTTTCAGAGCAACTTCATTGGTTTTCTTGCTGATGAAAATACATTCTTCTTTGTCAAATAGAACTTTAAAACCTTTGTCTGCAAACTGGCTGACACTGAGAAGATTCACTTCAAAACCAGCTATCAATGCTACATCATCAATGACAACATTTCCAGAATCAATCTTGTCATATCCCATTGCGAATCCTTTGTTGTTGTCTCTAAAGGTCACCAAAGGGCCAGCCTTCTCCTCAAACTGTAATAGCAGGGCCTTATCACCTGTCATATGCCTGGAACATCCACTGTCTATAATCCATATGACCTTCTTCATATTTCCCTGCACACAATGAGTTTTAAGTGTGTTTAACAACTCAAGCAGTGTTGGGTACTTTCTTCTTGTTAACTGATTTAGCAAAAGTAGAGTTAGAAGTTTCAAAAAGAATAGCATTCATAGATATTTTTGCATTTTCCCTTACAACTGTAGATCCAATACTGACTTCTTTGAGATCTACCCTCAGCTTGTCGAAACTTTTCATTACTTTTAAGTTACAGGGAATGCAGTCAAACTTATCACAAAATGAATAGGAATCATTTGCCTTGGCTTCATTATACTTGCAAGCTCCTTCAGCTGGCTTACTAACAACCTTTTTACAAAAGTGAGTTAGGTGATTCACAAAGCCACACTTTTCACATTTCTTTCTTGGAGCATCTGCAATATAAGCAAAATTATTACTTTTGTTTATCCCAATCTTCCCATTTCTATTCTTCTTCTTCTTTCTTACATCTTCAGTTTTTGTTTCCTTGACAGGTATCTTGGAATCTTGGTTATCCATGAGCTTCTTTTCATTTTTTGAAGTTAGAGTTATTTTTGCATTTTTCCTCTCATTGTCTTCATCAGCAATTTCTTAATTTATGATGATCCCCTCTCCACTGAAATTCACTTCACATGTTTTGAACATAGGTGAGCCAACCTTTTTCAGCATAGCTGGAACATCTTCATTTTCATTTGTTTTCCCTTTTTCACTACAGCTTTCTTCTTGTTGTTCAAGGCATCATAATCAAGACCAATAGTAATATTTGCACATGGCTTATTCTTCTCATGGTATTGTCCAACCAACTCAGATGCATTTCTGAAAGATTTCAATTTGACTTCATTTTTTTCTAACTTCTCCCTTAACACAACTTCAATCTCATTTGCACACTTGAGCTTGTTCTTCAGATAAGCATTTTCTTGTTTCACAGCTTCAAGCTCTGCCAACAACAACTCGGTTTCTTGTTTCTAATTTTCAAGCTTCTCATTTATCTTTTCCAATGGCTAACCTCTTCATTAGCAGCAATCATACTTGTATGAATGTAAAACATTTATGTGCTCATCTTTTCAAAAGTTTCCTTATATTGACTCACATTTAAATCAATGGTGGTAAGAGTTGGTACCTGTGTTTTTGATGAGGATGACTCTCCTTGCTCCAAGGCCATAAGTGCATAATTTCCAACTTCTTCATCATTATCAGAATCATCCCAACTCTTTCCCTCTGCAATATAGGCTTTGATTTACTGTTTCTTCAGAAGAGCTTCATAATTTGCTTCTAGTTCAAGATAAGCTTTGTCTTTATTTGCTTTCTTGGGTTTCCTGCATTCTGTAGCAAAATGGCCTAGCTCATCACAGTTATAGCACCTAATTTTTGATTTGTCAACAGATGCAGTTTTGTAATCATTTTTGCTATCAGATGTGTACTTCCCTTTTCCTTTCCAGCTGCTGTCTTTGTTGAATGATTGTCCTTTACCCTTGAAGAATCTTGGCTTCTTTACTCTAATTTTAGAGAACTTTCTTGCCAAATAGGCCATTGATTGATCTAGCTCATCAAGTTCATCCATAGTGTAGAACTCATCTTCTTCCAATTCCAGTACTGTGAATCATTGTTTTTTTGCTCACTTGTTGAGACAACTGGAGTCAGGGATCTTGGCTCATCATTAGAAGTCTGGTTTTTATTGACAATTAGAGCACTTGAGTCATCCACAACATGCCCTTGACCAACTCCTAATTGTGGCGCCCTCCAAAACCGGGTCAAAAGTTTAGGGTCTACAACACATACACAATATATAAACCTGTATAGAAAATAATATTTGCAATGACCCTGCTTCACATAACCACGGATCGCAACAGGTTAAAGTATGAAAACAAGCCACAATCTTAACCTTTACTATAACGTACCAAATCCCAACTAATTTAACTTACAACTGATAATAAAATCATTCTTACAATCTGACTATCTCTTTACCGCATGAAGCTTCTGCTAGCTCGAACCAACTCAACTGGAACCTTAGCCCGCACTTTGGACTGAGGAACTTCACTATCATCCATATTCTTTTCAACTGTAAAATATATAAAAGAATCGCAAGGGTGAGCTAACTAGCTCAACAAGTCTTAATAGGGATAACTGAGGTTAAGTAATAATCAAATGAAATGATTCAGAGGAATCAAGTTTCTTTTTAACTAATCATTAGAATTGGATATTCATTTTAAATTATAAAAACCAAGGTTAGGCTGCTAATCAGTCACGCACTAACCCCGAGAAAAGCACACAGCACTGCTCTAATTACTGTATCCAAGGCACATATTGGCCTATAATTGACCACGAATCTGGTCTGACCACGAATCTGGTCCACATTTAGAAAACTATCCAATCCTAAAACAATTCAGTGTAATAAACAATGTAATTCAATAAGCAAGATCATAATCAACATTGATAAAGCACTTGTACAAAAGCGTAATGCAGTTCATGAGTATCACAAGGGTACATCAAGGTATGTATAAGAAACAGTTTTCAGTTTATAAAAGCATCAGGTATTAGATCAGTAATGATTTTTCAAGGTATAGTTCTTTGATGTTATAAGGAATGGTTGGGGTATAAAAGTTTCTGTGTTTTCAAACAATTTTCTTCCAGTGTTTGGTGTTTCATAGTTAAACATTTGGGGAGCAGTATCATATTTGGGTGGTTGGGTATTTGAAAATCAACAAAGGATACTTTACAAAGAATAAGACTTATGGCTCAAGATCAAGAAAAATCAGGGTTCAAGGTTAAATAGCTTAAAACACTTGCAATATAAAACAGAAGTTATTTTGAATAATAGCAACATGTTAGGAAACAGTTCGAAAATATTTGCGATAGATCTTGAAGAAAAGTTCAGAAGTACTTGCCTTACAGGGCTTTACAACTATTACTGATCAAATCTGAGCCGACTCTGCCGCTCAGGCTTTAACGTCCAACCACTAGACCACATTAGATTCGACATCGACACTCAGGTTTTTCTATTGAAATTCTACTGAGCTCGTCGGCTGACTACTAGGTCATTTCTAGTCCAACGTCCACTTTCGGTTGCCCTGACTAGAACCTACAAGGTTAAAATGCCCTATGTTAGATGTCGAGGTATGCTTGACATATCCTTAATATCAATCCTACCTAAACAATAACGATCCCAACTCGTACTTATATGGATTATTATAATATAACAACACACCCAACATTTAGGGTTCACATTCTCAAGAAATCGGTTTGGTGTTCATTTTCCGAAAATACGTATACTTGTAATTTTACAAAATCAGGGTTATGGATTTTAGCAAATTATTTCATCACATCGTGCAATCAAGCTTCATATAGAACACATATATATCTCTATAACCATTCGACGTCCCGATAATCGTTGGATACGCTCCCGTATTTTCGTATGTAAATTTCCCCGAAATCGGGCAGCGTCTCCTTTGTTTATCGGACTACCCGTTGAAACATCAATCGACGTCAAACCAACAATAATTAAATTCAATCACAATTCGTCAACTAAATTATGTACTCGACTTTAATGTAAAATCAAATTTTCGTTTCAAAGATAATTTCAAGAACTAATTTATTTATTTTAAAATATTAGGACTCAGAATAAACATCACAGTCCACCGTCGGCTCGCCGACGGCGGTACAATTTATTGGTGCCCGATATAATACGCCTTTCCAAATAAATTACACCGATTTATTCGATTAAAGCCAATTGCACGGAATTATTTACATCACGAATTGTATTCATAATTCCCTGTAATTAATAATATAATACGATTTAATCCAAATCAATCGAACCAAACGCAGTCAATGAAATAGGGCAGGGGCAACACGCGTAACGCGCCACCATAGAACCGCAGCAAAGCCATCGGAAAAACACAGGGATGGCCGGGAAGCAGTCACACACACACAAACACCAACACACACACAGTTATACACACATACACGAAGCACACACATACAACACACTGAATACAACTATGAACAGGACACAAGCCGAATAAAGACTCAAGGCGGCAATAGTCGCCGGAAAATAAAATCACGGGCGGATACTCACCGGAAACAACAGGGTACAGCGGGAAAAACAGGGAGGAAGAACAAAGAAAACCGAAGACAGGAACTGAGGAGTTGATTACGGGAGATTAATCGAGGAAGCAGAAGGAAGAAACTATGCAAGAGATCGAAATAGATTAAGAGTGAGAGAGAGAGCAGTTGAGAGTGAAGGATTGAGACAGGGGTGGAGGAAATAAACAGGGGACTTCTCTTCTTTTCTTTTTCTTTTTTTGAACTGAAAAATCCCTCAGCAACTAACATGTAGCAAATACAATTGCCACACCCCCGAATTAACTGCCACGTGTCCTTTTTACCCTTTTCTGACAGCCTTAACTGATCCCGTTTTGCAATTTAACGAACTAATGCATGAATAAAATAATCCAGAAAAAATTCCAAATTAATTCTAAAGTATCACAAATAATTCAAAGTTATTAAAATAAATTTTTCATAATTTTAAAAGTATTTTTGAAACGCAACTTATACCCGCATTTCACAATTAACGAACCGAGATGCTCTTAAAACAAATTCAGAAAATTACGAAAATAATTTTAAAATATTACAAATATCCTGAAGTTTATAAAAACATAATTTTCAAAATTTTAAAACAATTTTCGAAGTGCACTTTATACCCGCTTTTTAACAATTAAAGGAAACAACGCGCGGGTGAAATTAATCCCGAAAATTTCCAAAATAATTTTAAATTCTCAAAATATTATAAACTTAGAAAAATATGAATTTTGTGACTTTTGAGAAACTCTGGAATTAAATACGGATTTTACGAGTAAAAGAAATCGGAAAATCCTTTAAAGCTAAATAATCAATAAAATATTGATTTCTCAATTTTATAAAATCCTAAAAATAATTATTGTAATTATAAAATCATAAAAACAATTTTAGAGACACTTCAAATATTTATAAAAATAAATTTGCATTAAATCCACTTTAAAAGTGAGACAATTCAATACAATTCATTAATTAGTCCGCGAACAACCCGGTACATCATAAATCACACCTAGATAATAATCAAACAACACATAGCGGTCAAAACCAATACACATATTTTATTTAATAATTTCCATAATAATCACATATTTAAATAATTCAAAAATACACGAGTCGTTATATCTTTCCCCCCTAAAAAGATTCTGTCCTCAGAATCTGGTCTAACTAAACGAGTGAGGATATTTGTCAAGCATAACTGACTCTAGTTCCCAAGTAGACTCTTCTACTCGAGGGTTTCAAACGTACTTACTATGGATATACTCTATTTTCCAAGAACTCGCTTTTAATGATCAAGAACTTGGATCGATCATTATATGCAGAACAAATTTGGACAAGAGCCTATTGGCTCCTAATCAATCACTTAATTCAAATCAGATACTTATCGCTTTAACCATAACAGGTCAAACATATTACATGTACACACTGTTGTGACGGTAACATCAACTCATGAACAACTTTATCTATATTTATCGATACCTCGAATGGTTACTAAATTTAGGGCTTAACTTCTTCCTTCTACTCAGACTTATCCAATCTCTTTCAATACGAAACTTTTACTAACACTACTGGTCCTATTTATATATTCATACTCTCTCTCGATACACTTTCACCTTCTTTATTTATCTACTCTGAGCTGATTCAATCAATATCACTACGCTCTTGGTGTGCTGATTTAACTTAGAACTTGACAACTTTTTTTCTCCCACTTTATTATAATAGAAATGGGGACCTACACTTGCGTTCACATGAAGCTTGGTAGAGTGGCATTCCAAAGCTGACATCGCTGATAAATGATCATTCTAGTGTTTCCTTAAAACTCAACCTCTCAACATATCTTACATTTCATGAATCACCTCTGTACTTTAACTCTCCGTTTAAGGATGATAGGCGTTGCTCATTTTCAGCTTTAGCTTTCAAACATTTAAACATCTTCTATTCATTTCTATCCGTTAAGGTTGAATAGTAATCCCATATATTCACTTGTTATCACTTTTAGGTATTCGAACTTCATATTCCCCGCTTTTCAATTCGTTATTAACTCCTCTGTGATCTTAATTGCATCCAAATCTTTTGTCGGCATAAGGCATCTGTCACCATATGGCTTTGCTTAGGTAATTGTTAATGGATTAATTCAGAATCTTTTGTTAATCTTAGTTAAAATTTCTTTCTTGAAGACTCAACGTATAGTTGCGTTCCTTCTGATCTTTGGAGAAAAATCCTTGGGCATTCCATATAAACTTTCTTATTTTTTTGAATAGCTGAGGATATTGTCAATAAATACAATTTGCTTACCCAAGTACTCCTTATACATCATGTTCCTTAATTTCTTATAGACAACTAATACACTTGTTATTTCATATAATATCACCAGAGCTTGCAATGCTCAAAACTCAGTTTAATCGTAATCTCTGATATGTCCTCAGGTCAGATCTTAAGTTAATCCCCGAGATATAACATACTTCTTGAATTAGGTCTCGTAAGTAATCAATTCTTTATAGGGTCTCACTTCTTCTTATTCGTTGTTTTGTTAAACTCTCGATAATCAGTAAGTACTCTTATACTTTCATTCCTTTTTCTTCCTTAACATCATTGGTACCCTTCACGATTCTCTTCTTGTAAAACCACTTCCTGGGTCTGCCTTATCTACTAAGCTTCCAATATCTCGCCTTAATCCTTTGACATGTCCACCGCTACCTAATCCATCTTGAAATTTCCTTCTTGTACCTGGTTATCACTATATTTTTTTTTAAATTTCCGTATATCTTGGCATTTCTTTAATAAATTAAATACTTTATATTGTGAATTCCTTGTGGGATCTCATTTCTTAATTCTTCTACTTGTAGCATTCAGGTGCTGGAAGAAAATCTAGGAATATCGTAATTGTTCTTCTGGGTGCATAATCTTCCTCTTACTAACGGTTAACATCATAATTCATTATCTTCCCTTGACATCTCCTTATCTTTTCTTAGCAATTCTAACTGAAAGGTCATACTACCCATCCTTGTTTCCTTGGGATTATATATCTGACTTCCAACTCCAACTTTTAAAATTCCATAGATAATTCTTCTGGTATAGTTTCTATGTTTGTTCTCTCCTTTTTCCTTATCGCTTGCTACTACATTTGCTTTTCCTCGTGGATACATACTTTAAACTCTTATGGTTCATATAGATCTTACACCTTTCTCCATACATATCATGTTTCCCAATTTTTTGAAACAAATATTATTACTGTTAGTCCCAGTTATGAGTAGAATAATTCTGCTCATAAGGTTTCGGTTGTCTGGGTGCATATACAATAACTTTTTTGTGATGCATCAACACACATCCTACTCCCTTATGAGAAGCATCACTATAAACTGCCAAATCTCCTTGATACTTTTGAAATGATAAAGCAGGTGATATAACCATTCTCTCCTTTAACTCCGCAAAACTTTCTTTACCCTTCTCCATTTCATATAAACTTCTTGCTTTTCCTGGTTAGCTTCGTCGAAGGTATTGCAACTTTCAAGAAATCTTGCACAAATTTTCAATAATAACCGGTCCATGGTAAAACTCCTTACTTTTATTGGTGCTTTTTGGCCTTTCTTTATTCATAGTAACTTTGATTTCTACTGGATCTCCTTTGGACTCCTCCTCACTGATTACTTATGCTTTCTACCATCAAAACTTTCACTTTGTAAATTTTACATACAAATTCTTTCTTCTTCAACTTCCCATTTATCATTAAATACCTTGCATGGTCCTCCTTTAACTTTAAGGAACATAAATACAACTTATTCGGATCTTCCTTCAAGATTCTGTTCATCAAGTTTAAATATTACTGGTATATCGATTAATCCAAGTAACCTTACTAGAATTTTATAACAACAGTACTTAGTTCTGGAAATTATCCTTGATATGTTCATAGGTTCCATCTTCAATTGGTAATACCCAAATCTTAAATCAATCTTAGACAATACTTTGCTTCTTTCATCTGATCAAAAAAATTATTAGTTCAAGATAACAAATACTTACTCTTGATAGTAAACTTGGCGAGCTTTCGCTAGTAGACCCATAATCTCATACTTCCATATTTCTTATTAACAATTAGTACTGGTGCACCTTATAGGATACACTGGGTCTAATCGCTTCTTCTTCTAACATCTCTTGCATCTGCTTTGATAACTTCCTCATTTTAACTGGTGTCATCTTGTGTAAGGCCTTGGTCACTGGCTTTGGCTCAGGTGTTAAGTCAATCGCGAGCTTCATTTCTCTATCGGGAGGAAATATTGATAACTCATCTAGAAACATATCTTGAAACTCCTTAATAGCTATAAAATCTTCAAATTTTGTTTGCTTCTGACTTTTATTTATCTCATAATCACCATAGCGCTCATATTTTGATCACCATAATCATCATTAACAAATTCTTAACCCTCCTTTTTCCTTTATGCCTCATCATATTCTCATTTAACATCTTCCGGACTATCTCTTTATCACGACGGTTCGTCTGGGCATCATGCTTCCATACTTAATCCATTCCTTAAAATAATGTCAAGTCCTCTTATCTCAAATGATATCAATTGTTCACAACTTTTTTCCAGAAATCTCAATTCCATCATTGGCATTCACTTATATAACAATTACACGTTCTTGACTTGCTAGTCCTTTAGTCATAATCTTATCAATTCAACAGGGTAATTCATTTTATCAACAAAACTTTGAGAGATAAACAATTAAGTTTCTCTCACATCTTTTTAATACTTTAACGCATAAGGTATTCACCATAATCATCCATGTTATCACGTCTGTATCCTGAATAACATATTTCACAGGAAAATCGTATATTTCCGTTCTCGAAGACGCATTCCTTATTGAAGTAGATTCCCTTGATCCTTAGTGCATCCCTGACTGGGTTAGTGATTTACAATTCTCACCATATGCCCTTATTTGCTTTCCATGCGTGAGAGGTAGATGGAACTTTGCCCGCTTGGTCCATAATACGTTGATTTCTAATTGAAAAACTCTTGCAAAGAATGATAGTATAACGAAACAACTAGAAGGATTCACAATTCAACAAAAATTAGAATTAAAAAGAAAGAAGAAACAAGGATTTGAATATGAATGAGACAACCACATTGGTACTTAAGATGGCCAGTCTTTCATACCATATGGCATACAGCACATGATTAGGTGGCATCCCACCCGACTCTTCGTCATTCTGACAAAGTGTCTCACCATAATACTGTTTATCCCAATCAGAAAGCAAAACTTGAGGGAAACAATTAAATTTGAAAGGAATGCAATATCCTCCTTTTTGATATCATAAGGAGTTTATTAAGAAAAGAAGTTCATACATTTTTAGGAATTAAATAGGAATATACGCTGTAATATTGAGGACAAGAATAATACCATTAATCACCATCCATATTCCACTAGTGTTCATCTTTCGAGCTTGTTTGATCATATCCCAATTGTGCCATATAATAACTTTAGAGGGTACGCTAAAATACCTTCGCACATTAAGCATTATGATAGATTCTTACTTGTTAAGTCTTGCGTCTTTGACATCGCACCTACACGTATAATACTTTAACAATTCGATCATAATGGCGTTCCCACCAGATAACTTCGAGTTTCCTCTTTTTAATTTAGAATAACCACGAATCATTCAACATAACGATCCTTTTGTTAATAATATTCTTCTTTTGGAAAGATCTGGAAATCTTCCCAATCTTCTTCGATCATGCCCCGACTTTTGTTAAATCAATGAATTCTTTGAACTCTGATAGTCCTAGTAATTGGATGAATAGTTACTTCGTACGTCGATTCTGTTATTAATCTTATCAAACAATATTTATGCCTAGGAATAATCAGCTTCTTCATAATCGCGGACCACTTTATTCTCTGAATTAACAATACCAAGTCTAAAATAAATATCCTTCCAGGTAATCCGGGTCTTTTAACAAACAAAAATTCAAGTAGTAACTTGACAACCAATGTTTAAAACTTATTTTATTCAAAAAGGCTTTTAAAAATTTTATAAGGAAAAATCTTTTTCGAAAACTTGTTTAAAAATTTTGAAAATCACAAACCTGGTTGTCCTTACTATATGAGTTGGTTGTTGTCCTTCCTTCTTATTACAAGGTACCAAATTAAAGAAACAATCACATAAAGATCCATTTATTTCAATCTATCCTCTCTCTTTTATTGGGTCCATTTGCCTTTCTTAATTAACGAAAAATTCAATTATCATTGCATGTTATCTTATTCGTAGCTTCACATCAAAGCTTGCATACTGGTAATACTCCCGACATTATCGTTGCAGTAGTTAAGTAGAACAGACTATCCAATAGTCAACAAATCGGCTGATGTCACATCACCTTGTTGCTGTAAATATATCACATTGTCATAACACCATTAATTATCTTCAAGAAAGCTCGAGAACCATAATCTCCTCTAACCCTCTTTTCAATACTTATCTAATTCATTCCACTAGCTAGTCATGGGTGGCCTAATCTCTAACGGCTTCTTTTAATATGGTAATAACTATCCTTCGGAGCACCTGAATCTTCCTTCTAGAATTCTTCTCACCTTTATTTATATCTCAAGTACTCATCAATAACTACAATTCCCGAATCCATCCTCATAGGTACAATTGCTTCATATTACAAATTTTAAACTGGGGTATAGAACAAGGTATAGGGTAAACTAAAGAGATACACTCACAACCAAATGTCCAGTAAAACAAAATTAAACAGATTGAGGTTCTTGAATAGGTACTCTCGTATCAAAAGGTGGTAGAATAGCGTAGAATAGCTTGAAGAGGTGCAACTGTCATAACGGAAGGTAGTACCATTAATACTGATGGAAGAACAAGGTGCAAATTAAATCTGGTAGAAGATGACGATCCTCGAACGGAAAACTCCAAACGATCCGATGATACAGGGAAATCAGGATCTGTCATTGCCGTTGTCTGGAAATCACGTCGCAAGTTAAGAATCTCGAATCACAACACGAACCGTGTCGGAGACCCTCTATACAATCACACTCAACCTTACAATGTCTTATCTTTCTATTTCTTATTCCTAATCCTAACCCTCTACCCAATCCCGACAATCTAGGCTTGTTTCAGTGACTTATAACCTGTAGCTCTGATACCAACCTGTGGCGCCCTCCAAACCCGGGTCAGAAGTTTGGGGTCCACAACACATACACAATATATAAACCTGTATAGAAAATAATATTTACAATGACCCTGCTTCACATAACCACGGATCGCAGCAGGTGAAAGTATGAAAACAAGCCACAATCTTAACCTTTATTACAACGTACCAAATCCCAACTAATTTAACTTAAACTGATAATAAAATCATTCTTACAATCTGACTATCTTTTTACCGCATGAAGCTTCTGCTAGCTCGAACCAACTCAACTGGAACCTTAGCCCGCACTTTGGACTGAGGAACTTCACTATCATCCATATTCTTTTCAACTGTAAAATATATAAAAGAATCGCAAGGGTGAGCTAACTAGCTCAACAAGTCTTAATAGGGATAACTGAGGTTAAGTAATAATCAAATGAAATGATTCAGAGGAATCAAGTTTCTTTTTAACTAATCATTTGAATTGGATATTCATTTTAAATTGTAAAAACCAAGGTTAGGCTGCTGATCAGTCACGCAATAACCCCGAGCAAAGCACACAACACTGCTCTAATTACTGGATCCAAGGCACACATTGGCCTATTATTGACCACGAATCTGGTCCACATTTAGAAAACTATCCAATCCTAAAACAATTCAGTGTAATAAACAATATAATTCAATAGGCAAGATCATAATCAATATTGATAAAGCACTTGTACAAAAGCATAATGCAGTTCATGAGTATCACAAGGGTATAACAAGGTATGTATAAGAAACAATTTTTAGTTTGTAAAAGCATCAGGTATTAGATCAGTAATGATTTTTCAAGGTATAGTTTTTTGATGTTATAAGGAATGGTTGGGGTATAAAAGTTTCTGTGTTTTCAAGCAATTTTCTTCCAGTGTTTGATGTTTGGTAGTTAAACATTTGGGGAGCAGTATCATATTTGGGTGGTTGGGTATCTGAAAATCAACAAAGGATAATTTACAAAGAATAAGGCTTATGGCTCAAGATCAAGAAAAATCAGGGTTCAAGGTTAAATAGCTTAAAATACTTGCAATATAAAACAGAAGTTATTTTGAATAATAGAAACATATTAGGAAACAGTTCGAAAATATTTGCGATAGATCTTGAAGAAAAGTTCAGAAGTACTTGCCTTATAGGGCTTTACAACTATTACTGATCAACTCTGAGCCGACTCTGCCGCTCAGGCTTTAACGTCCAACCACTAGACCACATTAGATTCGACTTCGACACTCAGGTTTTTCTGTTGAAATTATACTGAGCTCGTCCGCTGACTACTAGGTCATTTCTAGTCTAACGTCCACTTTCGGTTGCCATGACTAGAACCTACAGGTTTAAAATGCCCTATGTTAGAAGTCCAGGTATGCTTGACATATCCTTAATACCAATCCTACCTAAACAATAACAATCCCGACTCGTACTTATATGGATTATTATAATATAACAACACACCTAACAGTCAGGGTTCACATTCTCGAGAAATCGGTTTGGTGTTCGTTTTCTGAAAATACGTATACTTGTAATTTTACAAAATCAGGGTTATGTATTTTAGCAAATTATTTCATCACATCGTGCAATCAAGCTTCATATAGAACACATAGAAATCTATATAACCATTCGACATCCCGATAATCTTTGGATACGCTCCCGTATTTTCGTAGGTAAATTTTCCGGAAATAGGGCAACGTCTCATTTATTTATCGGACTACCCGTCAAAACATCAATCGACGTCAAACCAACAACAATCAAATTCAATCACAATTCGTCAACTAAATTACGTACTCGACTTTAATGTAAAATCAAATTCTCGTTTCAAAGATAATTTCACGAACTAATTTATTTATTTTAAAATATTAGAACTCAGAATAAACATCACAGTCCACCGTCGGCTCGCCGAGGCTCATCGCCGACGGCGGTACAATTTATTTGGTGCCCGATATAATACGGGTTTCCAAATAAATTACACCGATTTATTCGATTAAAGCCAATTACACGGAATTATTTACATCACGAATTGTATTCATAATTCCCTGTAATTAATAAAATAATACAAATTAATCCAAATCAATCGAACCAAACGCAGTCAACGAAACAGGGCAGGGGCAACACGCGCCACCACAGAACCACAGCAAAGCCATCGAAAAAACACAGGGATGGCCGGGAAGCAATCACACACACACAAACACCAACACACACACACAGTTATACACACATTCACGAAGCACACACATACAACACACTGAATATAGCTATGAACAGGACACAAGCCGAATAAAGACTCGAGGCGGCAACAGTCGCCGGAAAACAAAATCACAGGCGGCTACTCACCGGAAACAACAGGGTACAACGGGCAAAACAGGGGGGAAGAACAAAGAAAACCGAAGGCAGGAACTGAGGAGTTGATTACGGGAGATTAATCGAGGAAGCAGAAGGGAGAAACTATGCAAGAGATTGAAATGGATTAAGAGTGAGAGAGAGTGAGCAGTTTAGAGTGAAGGATTGAGACGGGGTGGAAAAAATAAACAGGGGACTTCTCTTCTTCTTTTTTTTTGAACTGAAAAATCCCTCAGCAACTAACGCGTAGCAAATAAAATTGCCACACCCCCGAATTAACTGCCACGTGTCCTTTTTACCCTTTTCTGACAGCCTTAACTGATCACGTTTGGCAATTTAACGAACTAATGCATGAATAAAATAATCCCGAAAAAATTCCAATTAATTCTAAAATATCACAAATAATTCAAAGTTATTAAAAATAAATTTTTCATAATTTTAAAAGTATTTTTGAAACGCAACTCGTACCCGCATTTCACAATTAACGAACCGAGCTGCTCTTAAAACAAATTCAGAAAATTACGAAAATAATTTTAAAATATTACAAATATCTCAAAGTTTATAAAAACATAATTTTCAAAATTTTAGAACAATTTTCGAAGTGCACTTTATACCCGCTTTTTAACAATTAAACGAAATAACGCGCGGGTGAAATTAATCCCGAAAATTTCCAAAATAATTTTAAAATTCTCAGAATATTATAAACTTAGAAAAATATGAATTTTGTGATTTTTGAGAAACTCTGGAATTAAATACGGATTTTACGAGTAAAAGAAATCAGAAAATCCTTTAAAGATAAATAATCAATAAAATATTGATTTCTCAATTTTATAAAATCCTAAAAATTATTATTGTAATTATAAAATCATAAAAACAATTTTAGAGACACTTCAAATATTTATACAAATAAATTTGTATTAAATCCACTTTAAAAGTGAGACAATTCAATACGATTCCTTAATTAATCAAGCGGACAACCCGGTACATCATAAATCACACCTAGATAATAATCAAACAACACATAGCGGTCAAAACCAATACACATATTTTATTTAATAATTTCCATAATAATCACATATTTAAATAATTCAAAAATACACGGGTCGTTATATTAATGATTTCCTTTGACTCATTTCTAATTCATATGTTTTTAAGATTCCATATAGAACTTCCAGAGTTATTCTGCTCAAGTTTCTCCCTTCTCTGATTGCTGAAATTTTCTATTCCAAATGGTCAGGGAGTGTGAGTAAAAACTTCAGGTTCACTTCTTCAGCTTCATAATATTTATCATGCAGCTATAAGTCATTAATCAGCTTGTTAAACCTTTCAAATACATCAGTAATACTTTCCTTTGTCTTAGCCATGAAATCCTCATATTGTGAAATCAGTATCCTTCTTTGATTTGACCTAACTTCCTCTGTTCCTTCACAGAGTATTTTAATCTTCTCCCAGATTTGCTTAGCAGTGTCACAGTTGACAATGTTATTGTACATTACATTGTCAAATGACTCAATCAAGATTAACTGCAAGCCACTATCTAGGGAAACTTTTTCTTTCTCAGGCTCAGTGTATTCTGAAGGATCTTTAGGAGCATAATAAGTTGAAATGACCATATCTCCATCTGTAGATTCCTCAACTCTTACCATAGGAGTGAAGGGCCCATTCTTGAGAATCTGAATATATGGTGGATTGGCCATCCTGATAAACAGCAACATTTTCTTCTTCCATAGAGTGTAGTTAGTCTTATCAAAAGTAGGGATTTTGATGCTACTGATTTTCTGTGTATTCATTCTTCCAAGATCTTGAATCTGTTTACTTTCAGATTTGGCTCTAATACCACTTGTTAGATAATGAATCACACACAGAGAGGGGGGGTGAATGTGTTTTTTATATTTTTCTGCTTTTCTTGAAGTGTTTATGGTAATGAACAAAGTAAATTAAAATCTTGTAGTTAATTGTGTTAGTACTGAATTTAGACAGATAAAATAGTAAACACAAATCTTTCAAAACTCACTTAATTTTATATTAAAATTAAGAATATTTTGCTAAAAAAATTCTAGGCTCTTTGTTGATAAAGAGCTTAGCTTCTTCCTTGAGAGAATACAAGATTTTTCTGATCTAAATTGTTACGGCTAACAAAGCATCCAGTGTTTACTTTATAGAACAGTAAACATTGGTTATTACACAGCATGCAATAACATGTACTAAACCCTATTTTAGATAATCATATCTTTCTATTTCTGGCTTAGTGTATCTTTGTTAATCTTGCACGCCTGTGACTTTACTTTTCCAGTTAATCTTGGCCTTTGATCTTGCACTCTTCAAGCTGCTTTTGTAGACTTGTCAATCCAACTGATTAGATTGTTTGTTGATTGATAATCTTGGATATTGAACTAGTCTGCATTTTGTACTTTGAGTTTTATCTCGAGATCTCCAGTTTGATATATAGAGAACTTGACATCTCGATAAGTATATTGGCTTATCGAGATCTCTAATCACTCTACAGTTGTTTTGACTTATCGAAGTCTCTGAGTTCTCTATAAGAGAATTTGGCTTGTCGAGATCTCTCATCTTCATGTCTTCACTTTGACTTATCGATAACTCTGAATTCTCTATTGATATTTTTTACTTGTCGATATCTCAGAGTTCTCTAGTGATATTTTGATTTGTCGATATCTCAGAGTTCTCTAGTGACATTATTGTCGATATCTCAGAGTTCTCTAGTGACATTATTGTCGATATCTCAGAGTTCTTTGTTGAAGAAATGACTTGTCGATATCTCCAATCTTCATGTCTGCAATTTGGCTTGTCGATATCTGTGAGTTCTCTAGTAGCCTTTTTCTGACTTCTCGATAAGTCATTCTAGAGTTCTCGAATGACTCTTCAATAACACTTAATATGTGACTTGTAGAGTTCTTGACTTAGAATATTTTTTTCAAAACAGATTTATTTAACTCCAAATTTCTTTAAAGTTCTTCTGAGGCATGATCTTCTTGATATTTTTCCGGATAGAATCCTTAGGCTTGATACTGTCTACTGAAAAAGACTTCAGTCCGCCCTTGAACATTTTTACAGACCTAAGTATTAAAATACACAATGCAAACTTAGATTACAATACAACTTACTTAGGATTGTCAATTTGACTTAGTCTTATGATTGTACTGGCATGTCTTGCACAACAAAGAAGTTAATATCAGAATAAACATAGTTTGTACACTATTCATCTAAACTAACTTAACTTCTAATTAAAAAAAATCATGATCACACGTAGAAATATCGATAAAAATATATGACTGAATGCGTAACAATATTTTTTCAGCTACCTCTTCGTAAAAATGTCATTAACATTGATTAATATATTTATCATTAAATTATGTCATTTAAAAAAAATTAAATAAACAAATTTAGAAATTAAATTCATATTAAAATTTTAACAAAAAGATGTAAATTTATAAAAAGTCCTTACATCATAATACACGAAACTGGGAATAAATAAAATAAATAAAAAGAGATCCGGAGATCTTGTGTTAAATTAAGAGCCCTAATTTTATAAACGAGTCAGTCGGGTCTGAGCGATGCATTTATTTTCTATCTCCATTTCTCCACCATCTTAAATTGTTTATACTTTCATTATGTGTTATCTACAATATAACCTTGTGATTTTGTTGTACGTTTAGATCAAGCCAACCATGTTTGCTGTTATTAGGCGAAAACTCGCTTCCGGTAGCTCCCCCTCTGCATTATTATTGGTACATTCCCATTATATTACACATTCATTCGATTCGAATTTTTTTATTATTTAATCCACCTATATAAATTGGCATTTGTTTACATTTTGGACGGATAAACCAAGGGAGTAACCTAACTTAGGCTCTAGTCTCGTAGAGCTGGCCACTTGGGTTAAACTGCCTCTAAGAAAGCCTCCATTTATTGTGCCCTGGACCCTAAAAATTAGAAATTAATGTTTTCATCCGACTGACTCAAAATCCTATATAAATCTCTGTGTGATGTATGTCGGTTTTGAAGTCCTCATATTCATATCCTTGCTGCTGTTTGGTGAATTGGTGTAGGTTTTTCGAAATTCAGATCGTCCTGCACTGTCCACTACTAGAGTGTGTAACAATGCTTTAGGAGAAGAGGTTGGTACATATTCATTTTCAGTTTTCATTTGCTTAGTTTTTACGTATCTATATTTGTAGATTACTTTCTTATTTTGTCCAATATGTGTGTCCCGAGTTGAGCTAGCCGGAATTAGTTTTAGGTTCATCAACTGAATTATGATTCATTAGTGTCACAGCTGCAGTAGTTGTAAACTGTAGTGACTTACTTTCTGTATGTTAGATTTATTTGCGAGTTGTTTGAATCCTTGTATTCATTGTGAAACAATTGTAATCCCCAGGAATTGCCCATGTCACGGCACAAATCAGATATCATATGTTGGCCCTACATGTACATTATTTTTTTGTAGTTTAGTCTATACAAAGACGCCAGTATACACATTCGAGATATTGGTTAAAAATTTACTTATAAAGTTTCTAATGAGTTAGTAGTTACTCATATGTTCAGGCATTATCTCTGCCCAGAAGGCTTAGCAACGCTCGCTATATCTGTCACCTCAGAAAGAGCGGTATCTTTTGGCCTGATTTGTTCTTTGATGGGAGAATGCTTAATGCCGCTACAAAGATATGTAGCTTTGCCTAGATTATCTTCATAATCGTTTTAAATGTTTCTCATTGACATAGGCCACAGCACATTTATTTTGAGGCCAACAAGGTTAGTATGAGAGTGCCTATAGTCATTGTGGTATATTTATCAAGAAAATTGAACATTAATAATACATATCCGCGGTTATCTATATTGGCTTTTGTTTGTAATCTATGTTGCAATATACATTGGAATTTACTTGCCAATGTAATCTACTTGGAACTTGGAGAGAGCTATCTAGTACGACTCCGTGGAACTTAAACATGTAGAGAATGATATATCTCAACTAAGATAACTACGTTGCCTTAGTTATATCTCTATAATTTAGCATTTGGAAAGATTTTAAACTTGTAATGCTGGCATTATTATTAGCTTTAAAGAAAAAAGTACGTACAATGTGAAATAGAAGTGAGAATGAAGTATTGGCCTGTTGTATATAAACACTAGAGCAATCTCTAAGCTGACAATGGAGTTGGTAACTTGCACTCTTAGATCTCCTGAATCAAATTAGTGGAATATGAGCTATACCACATCTACAGTTCAATTATAATTATCTCGTGATGATTTGTGCTATTGAAGCACTTGACCATTTCCAAAGGTAGTTAAACAGTCAAGGAATGGAGTCTATAATAAGATTTTATATTTAGAAGAAAAAGCTTGAATCATGAATGCCTATGATGAGATAGAGTAAAAAATATACCTGCAATGTGTTGACCGATACCAAAGTGTAGGACAGATAATTAGAAAATGGACAACAGATATCTATGAGGACATGTTCCTATATGTATATCCTTGGTTCAACAAATCTTCACAAATTAATGTAATATAAATCCATGTCTTTATCATTTGAGAAGGACAAAGTGAAAGAGGCCATTTTAAAATTCCTCGTATTTTATTGTGCAGGGAAGTGGTGGGAAGTCTTCAGCCATTCAATATACAAACATCAAGGATGAGATTTTCTTCTGACACCGGTGTGATATATCTGATACTATATCTAATTCTTTCTATATTTTTGGTACCTTGTCACAATTTTCTCGTGCACGTAAATATTTTCACGGTGCCAATCTAAATTTGTACTGATCTACTTGCTGTGCCTATTATGTTAATACTAGATATTACAGGAAACTTGAATGTCCTCTTCTCCTATAAATTGTAATAAATACATTCTGCTAGTTTACATACCTTTTTTACAGCCTTCCTCAGCTTGGGTTAGTTTGTGGTTATTCTGTCTGTCTGTTGACCAGACTAAGGCACCTGTTATAGTGGTAAATACAATTGTGAGCGAGTGCCAAATGTACTACTAGTATATAGTTTACAACTTTACATTGATCGGCTGATATTCTTGTAAGTTTGATGGTGTTTAAAATTGATAAAGATATTAAACATGCTTGTGGTATAGCTTTTCCAGTATGCTAATTCACATGGTATCTCATTCATTGTTCTGTACCTTGAGACATTTACAACATGCATGTGGTATAGGTTCCAATATGCTATTTCACTTGGTATCTCTCTGATTGTTCTGTTACTGTAACTTCATTTCTGTAAAACTTTATGTGGCTGTCAACTTTGTCATCTTGTAAACATATATTTTCGTGATGAAGGTGATCTGGTTGATGCTGTTGTTCCATTCATGGGTGAATCAATAAGTGATGGCACACTGGCAACATTTCTGAAACGTAAGTCTTCTTCTTCAACTAGTAAAGTTCTAATAAAGTCTAATTGTCAAATGATGTTTCAGTCTATGGTTTTGCCCCTATTCTATTTGGAGCAGAGCCTGGTGATAAAGTAGATGTTGATGAGCCGATTGCGCAAGTTGAGACAGATAAGGTATCATTCAGAGGTGGGAATCCTGTAAAACTGAAGTTTCTTTTAAGAGTATTACCACTTCGATTTTTTACTTTCCATCAGGTGACTATTGATGTTGCTAGTCCTGAAGCTGGTGTTATCCAAAAGGTAAACCCTAACCAGGCTGGGGCTGGAATAATTGATTATCCGTTTTTTTCTTGCACCACTCGAATTTGTGGATCTGAACCCATACCCATACCTACAGTTTGTCGCCAAGGAAGGGGATACTGTAGAACCAGGTACCAAGATTGCTGTTATATCGAAATCAGGTGAACGTGTTGCTTCATCTAAGAAAACATCTGATGGAGCTTCTTCTCAGCCTTCTTTCACTGAACATAAAATAGAGGAGGGTCCTAATGCGGGAGCTGCTACAAAAGCGAAGAAACTCGAGGCAGCAACTTCACCCCCTCCTCCACCGGAGAAGCCCAAGGCAACAACTCCACTGCCTCCTCCTAATACCTCCCCTTCAGATCCCCAGCTTCCTCCAAAAGAAAGAGAGAGACGAGTGAGTCATTTCTTTTTTTGTTGTTATACTCTATGCTCTGCGCAAGTGATTGGAAGAGTTATTGCAAAAAGGAGGGGGGTCTATTAGGTTGCTATAAGACACGCGTGCATATTTTTCTAGGTACCCTTAGCATATTATGTGCTATGATAACAGGTTCCTATGACGAGGCTGAGAAAACGAGTTGCTTCACGTTTGAAAGATTCTCAGAACACATTTGCATTGTTGACTACATTCAATGAAGTCGATATGTAAGTTGAAATTCTTTATTTATAATTTAATTGCAATAAATTGTGTAAGCAATATATATCAGAATCCTCTAAGACGCGGTTTGAGAGAGGCTTGTGTTTCCATTCATATAAATTGAAAGGAAACAAGCTCAGTGTTTACGTCGCTAACAACTTGTACTGTCACCATCTGACTCAGTTTTCCCTAACTTGAAAATTTGTGTGCAACCCACCCTAGATTTTGACTGTGTTTCCTAGTGATATGCAAAAAACAGAAAATACATCTTGCAAACCTGGTAGAGACATACCTCTTCTTCATAGAAACAGTCATTTCAATCCTTAATTTAAATCAAACTAATACGTTGACATATTTTCCCTATGGTCTCCTCAGTAATCTGTTGAATACTTACCTGCTACTTGGCCTTTCTCTAGGGAGTATAAACTTTTTATCAGTTACGTCCAATTTTACATGTCATATCTAATTAGTGCTACATCCCTAGCATTGTCGTCTTGTGGATCCCCCTCTTCTCTTGGGAACAAGAGGCTGGTGGATTCAACCTCAATGGAGGCATTGGTGTATGAATTGAAAATCAAGAGTGGTCCAGCAGTAACAAAGCTTCCCCTAGTGCTAGATAAGGTCTAGAGTTCTCACTCCGCCCGGTGCCCTGTGTACGTATATTACCATATCGGGGACTCTAGGTGAGCTTCCATCCAAAGTGCAATTAAGGTAACTACCTAGGCCATGGGACTTCCTCTGTAACACAACTAACACATCTACCACACCCAGTTCAATATGTGCAATTATGTCATATCCATCTTCCAGTTTTTTAACTCTCGGTAGCTCCAAACTCACACCTTCTCTTTGATATGGACAATCTGCAACTACTTCAACAGAAATTGTTATGGCATTTAGCCATTATTTATCCCAGATCCCTTCTTTCAATGGAAATATGGTATATATTTCAAAGTTTAGATTCTTGTTGCCTGACTGTATCTCATCTAAGCATCTACAACTATATCATGACAAAGAATTTTGGTACTTGAGCAAAAGGGCATAAAATTTATAAATGCAGCCCAAATATCATAAAATGAGTGCACCCTCTTTTTGTGCAGCAGTTTAAGTTTAGCTAAAGCACCGTTGTTTACCAAAACATAACTCTGATCGAAAAAATTCCCTAAAAATGTATTCTTTGAGAAAACCTCAGCCCGAATTGAATTCAGGAAAAGTGTCTGTCCAGAAAATGATTTCCAGGAAATTTTTAACAGTCATTTGACTGTCATAAAAAATTATGAAAATTTGTGAAAAATAATTTATTTGGAAAATGTTTTCCTCTTTTGAAAAGAGAATCATTTTCCAGATATTCATAACATTTTTCAGAAGAAATTTCTCCATTAGAAAATATTTTATTTTCCAGATATCAAACAAAAGCGGGAAGATATTACCAAAATTTCAGATTTTCCTGCATGCATTGATTCTACAAGATATTTTAATAAAAAAATAAAAGCTGACAAATATTTTCCACCAACCGAACAGGAGCACAATGTTATGCATATTATTTTTTAGTTTAAGGAGTAAAGTTATTATGTCATGTTTAAGCTATTTCATGGGAACTAATGTGTTTACTCGCCAGGGAGTACTCCTACTACTGTTAATGTATAAAGCAATATAGATGGAGAGAAAATGTCATATTTTTTCCAAATAACAATTGTGCTAGAAAGTTAAAGAAAAAAACAATATATAACTCTACAGCTTATCCTGAGTGATATCATAATGATCATAGGAACATAATTATTGAATTTTGCTCAATCTCGGTCCCAAAGCAGAAGCTAGAACTTTTCCCCTTTTTAACACTGAAATAGTGAATAGATGCCACAACCATCTTTCTATCCCAAAATGGAAGCCATAACAACTACTTCTTTCACAATCAAATAATAAAAAGATTCAACAATCATCATCCAACCCTATTACGAAAACCAAAACTTGTGTTCAAATCCATGACCTTTTCATGGACCACGGAGGGAGGCCTTGCATTTACCACTAGGCCATCTAAAATCCTTACTAAATCTCAATCGATCTTACAATACAACAAATGCACAATACCAAACCTTACAATTCAATTCAACAAAATTAATACAACTTTTAAGTGTACAGAAATTTGGTTTTTCTTTACCAGAAATACAAACATCTTAGAATCAAGTTTCCAGGAGAAGGATAAGATTTAAGTGACAAGTAGCAAGATTGATAAAAATAGACAAATGGACATATCAGAAATCAGATAAAAAACGTTGATGAGGAGGTAGAAAAGAAAGAAAATACCTGTCGGTGAAGAGCATTCCAACACAAAAACAAGCAATACATAGAATGAAACTCAATTTCCGGGACATAACAGCATTTCTTGAATTAGACTCCACTGCTTTGTTTTTCCAAGACATTGTCTTGCTCACCCTACTTTAAAAACACCAATCAATTTCTCAGATGACCCATCAAATATCTCAGCTCAAGTTACTGCATCAAAAAGTAATGAATCTTCAAGTTTGAACCCGAGATCAAAATCTTAAAGTTTGCTCTTTTTACTCAGCAACTAGGAGGAGTAATATAAAAACTACAACTCACTTTCTATCTGTTTGTATGTATATATTCTATATAAAATATCTTTGCGGATGAGGCTGATGGGTGTAGAAACTGAGGAGAGTTGGCAACAGCAATGTCTTGATTTCCACCACCACTGCCTTTTCTTGAATTAATGTAGGGTCTTTTGAATTATCAGATTTTAACCTTTTTTCGTTCATCACTTCAATTACGATTTTTTATTCGTTAATCAAAAATAAAAATAATATTATATTCTAGTACATAAATTAGCTTCAAGTTTGGGTTACGGTGATGACCTGTGTGGTTAGGTAGGTACTGGTACTGCACATGCACCTAACATGGCTACACACACTAATATATAAATATTTCTTATTTTTTCATTTTTATAAATCATTACTCTCATAATTTAATACATGGCGAACACAGACATGATCAAAAGTCAAATCTTATGAGTTAATCAAATTCATATTGAAATCAATGTCAAATTGGTATCTGTACTTGTACACTTAGACGGAGAAATCTCACAAAAACAAATTTTGAGATTCTTCGTTTAAACCAAAGTCTACTAGGGTGATTATTCGTTGAAAAAGCCGCCTGAACGTGGTGGTTATGATGAATCCCGAACTGAGAATGTAGGGGTTATTAGCGGTGACACATAAGACACCCGCTTCCATTCCCTATATAATGCGTCAGCGTATTCCTTTACCGAGAATCAAAATCACGTAGTTTTTGGATGATAAAAATCTGTGCGACCTAGGTTTCCCATTTCGAGATCCACTTGGAGAACCTGTTAAACTGTCTTCGACTAATTTTAATCATGTTGGTTGACTACTGTTGGAAAATATGGGTATAAGTCTCATATTGGTAAGTCATATTTTTGAGCATTATGACTAAAAGATATGTGAGATATGATGATATTCTCTTAATAATGGAAATTATTATTTTCCATTAGAATTTGGCTCAAATATTATGGCATAAATTAATTTGATTTTGTTTCAGATTAATTGATATGGTGTATGTCTTGATATATTCAATCTGATTCTGTTTCAGATTATTTATGGAATAGAGTAGCTTGCAAGTATTACACCGATTCCATAATTAATGATATTTAATTATGGAAAAGAGTAGCGCACAAGTCTATCTACACCTATATAAACACCTCTAAGGCGTTAGGGTTAGACACACCAAAAACATATTCGTCTCTAAACACAAATCTCTCTCTCTCGGTGATAGTTTCGTGCCCGTTCAAGCTCGCTGAAGGTGCTCGTTATCCGTAACGCCGCCGCTACCTCGTTTTATCCTGGGAGGCTATCGACTCGCACATACGGTGAGAGGCGAAATAGTTTTAAGGAGACAGTTTCAACTGGACTCGAGGATCTCTCTTCTGTTTATATCTTTTCTTCCTCCGTTTGATTTCGTTTACTCACGCACACACTTGTTTGATTATTTGTATTAATCGCAGATTGTTTTCACAATCTTAAAGCTAATTTATTTTATATACATCTGTGACTGATACATCTGTATCTGCTTGTTTTGTTGAGTAACAGATCGATGGAGAACCAAACTGTGAACGATTCGATGAACATGACGGCTGATCCCAACGCACAGATCACTGGATCTGATGGGGTTCACCAGCAGCCGATTAACCCTAACGCACGGATCGTACGATCTGATGGGGGTCAAACGCCTGTTGGACATGTGCCTTCGGGACATATGCCTTCGGGACATGTGCCTGTGGGACACACTGTCATTGGACAGTTTAGTGTTCCTCTTGGACAGATATCGGCAGGATTCACTCCTCCGATCATACCTGCGGTGCCTACTGGTGTGCATACACCTGTAGTACAGACGCACGTACCATCTGTTCCACCCGTGGTGCCTGCTGCACCTGTTATGCCAACTGTGCCTGCTGCACATGCTGAAAAACCTGAGAAGTTCAACGGAACGAACTTCAAACGTTGGCAACAAAAGATGCACTTTTATCTGACCACGTTGCATATGGATCGCTTCCTTAAGGAAGAACCACCGTTGCTCACTGCTGAGAGTAACATGCAGACTATGTATGCTGCTGATGCTTGGAAGCACTCCGACTACATCTGTCGGAACTATGTGTTAAATTGTTTGTCTGACTCGTTGTATAACGTATACAGCGCAAAGCCAACAGCTAAGGTCTTATGGGAGTCACTTGACCATAAGTATAAAACCGAGGACGCTGGGGCAAAGAAGTGGATTGTTGGCCGCTTTCTTGATTATAAGATGGCAGACTCTAAGACTGTGGTCAGTCAGGCAGGTGATCATTCATGACATTCATGCTGAGGGAATGGTCATAAGTGAGTCTTTCCAAGTTGCTGCTGTTATTGAAAAGCTTCCACCTGGATGAAAAGATTTCAAGAACTACCTTAAGCACAAGCGAAAGGAGATGTCTATGGAGGATCTTATTGTTAGACTTCGTATTGAAGAAGACAACAGAGGGTCCGAGAAGAAAGTTAACGTTGCCACTGAGAAGGCAAACATGGTGGAGCATGCTCAAAGCTCCAAGCCCAAGAAGGCTAATTCTGGTAAAGGGGCAAAGCTGGCACCCAAGGGAGGGATTTCGAAGTCGAAATTTCAAGGGAAGTGCTACAACTGTGATAAAGTTGGTCATAGGTCTTCTGACTGCAAGAAGCCCAAGAAGCCCAACAAGAAGAAAGAAGCAAACATGGTAGAGAATATCTCCAAGGAGATGGGTGACATAGACCTCTGTGCTACGGTCTCTGAAGTGAACCTGGTCGGTTCTAATCCACGTGAATGGTGGATTGATACTGGTGCTACTAGGCATGTTTGCTCAGACAAGGCGGTTTTCTCTAGCCTCAAAGCTTCCGATGCTGGTGAGAAACTCTACATGGGGAATTCAGCAACTTCTACCATTGAGGGTGAAGGCATGGTGATCCTGAAGATGACCTCTGGGAAGAATCTGACTTTGAAGAATGTACTTTATGTGCCTGATATTCGCAAGAACCTTGTGTCTGGTTCTCTGTTGAATAAGCATGGCTTTCGCATTGTAATAGAGTCAGATAAAGTTATTTTGTCTAAGAGTGGTATGTTTGTAGGCAAGGGTTATTTAACTGATGGGCTTTTTAAGCTCAATGTAATGTCCGTTAAGGACGATAATGAAATGAAGAATTCTTCTGCTTACTTGCTTGAGTCTCCTAATTTATGGCATGCTAGATTAGGACATGTAAATTATGACACTTTACGACGTTTAAGTGCAAAAGAATACATACCTAAACTTACTATCGATCCAAAACATAAGTGTGAGACTTGTGTTGAGGCAAAATTAACGAGATCATCATTTAAACGTGTGGAAAGGAACACCAAAGTGCTAGACCTAATACATAGCGACATATGTGATTTAAAATTCGCTCCAACAAGAGGAGGAAACAAGTATTTTATTACATTCATTGATGATTGTACACAATACTGCTATGTATATTTATTGAAAAGCAAAGACGAAGCTATAGATAAATTTAAAATCTATAAGGAAGAAGTTGAGACACAACAAACTGTCTACTAGGGTGATTATTCGTTGAAAAAGCCGCCTGAACGTGGTGGTTATGATGAATCCCGAACTGAGAATGTAGGGGTTATTAGCGGTGACACATAAGACACCCGCTTCCATTCCCTATATAATGCGTCAGCGTATTCCTTTACCGAGAATCAAAATCACGTAGTTTTTGGATGATAAAAATCTATGCGACCTAGGTTTCCCATTTCGAGATCCACTTGGAGAACCTGTTAAACTGTCTTCGACTAATTTTAATCATGTTGGTTGACTACAACAAGTACATATGTTGACTACAGACATAGAACTCCTGAAACACAGTCAAATTTACCTCAAAAATTTACTACAGTCCACACTAGAGATGCACAAAAATTGGATCGGGTTGGATTCGGTCCGGCCTTTTATAAAATCTTGTTTTTTTGACACGGGGACGGGTTGTGATTTTTTAAATCGGGTTGGGCCGGATTTAATTCAAAATAACTAGGCCCGTTGAGACCCACGGATCGGGCCGGGCGCCAGATTTTTTTAAATGATTTTAATATTATTTTTTTAATTAATAATATATGATTTTCGTATTTTTGTGGATTATATTTGTAAATTTAGGCTTTTATTTATAAGTAAACACTGTTTAATTAAAAATTAGAAGAAATTATTTATATTATATCTTAGAATAGTTTAGAATTTTAAATTTATATATCGGTAATTCGATCTTAATATTAACTAAAGGTGTTCACATATAAGTAAAAGATGAGTTACTATCAATTTATTAAATAGTTAATTAGGAATTCAGGGTTTTTATTCGAAATTATATTCAATTATAAAATAAATTTGGATAAGGTATAATTTTTTTAATGTTCATTAGTCACTCCATAAGGTTATTCTTAGCTTGATTAGGTTATTCTTTTTTTTCAAATATTTACCATCTCTTACAAAACATCCTCTCTTTATATTTCCAATGCTTCTCGTCAGTAAAATAGTAATTTACATATGTGAACGTGTGTTCGCACAAGCAGTAACAATGTTCAGAGAAATCAGAAGTTACTTATCTATTGTATATTTCTAACAAGTTTACTTTGCATTAATTGCGTATACAAAATTATCTAAAGCTACTAAAAATGAATCATAAATCAGAAGTAATCACCTATCTTGAATATTTACATATTACCTTACGTTTATACATATTTAATGGGCTAATGGTTTCAATGGTTTGTATTATAATTTATTACAATAATTTTCAATTTGAATCACTGTTCTTATATAGTGAATTATGTGAATTATCTTGTGAATGATTCGTCAACATACCATCCTGATGGCACATGGCTGAACTTGGAAATGGAGAGGTGGGTAATCTCACATTCTCACCCCATAAGCAACAACTAAATGTAGCGAGCTTCAATTACAACGCCTCTTAAGGAGAATTATGCTTCACCAATTACTTAAACTAACAAATGCTAATGGAAATCAGGTTATTAATTTATGTGGGTCACTGCTGTTGCTGAGAACTTTTGCTTTTAATGTGTTATTTATTGCAGGACTAATTTGATGAAACTCCGTTCGGATTACAAAGATGCATTTTTTAAGAAGCATGGAGTGAAGCTTGGTTTCATGTCGGGATTTGTCAAAGTATGTTGATATTAGATTCTAGTTTGATCAAGAATAAGTGATTCTCTCTTATCTAGTTTCTCTTTTCGATTTTAGGCAGCTGGGAGCGGACTCCAAAATCAGCCTGTTATCAATGCAGTTATTGACGGAGATGATATCATATACAGGGACTATGTTGATATCAGTATAGCTGTTGGTACTCCAAAGGCAAGCTTACTTTTGTTCAACATACAATTTGCAGAATTTAAATATATATAAATATGAAGAACGAAAATCTTTACTGAGCAAAAATTATTCCAACTTGTATGACAGATTGGGGTAAATCTCTACATGTATTCAGTATTCCTGTCTTCTGACGTACATATTTTAATCTATATGTATGCGGAAATACCTATTTTTGACATTTATTTATCATTTTTAAGTAATATATAATATATGTATATTTTTATCAGGGTCTTGTTGTTCCAGTTGTTGGAAATGCTGATAAGATGAACTTTGCTGAGATAGAGAAGGAGATAAATAATCTTGCCAAAAAGTCGACGGCTGGATCTATATCAATAGACGACATGGCTGGGGGTTCATTTACGATATCAAATGGTGGTGTTTATGGAAGCCTTTTGAGTACACCCATCATCAATCCCCCTCGGGTTAACTCCTTTCTTTTTCCCCAGTCCCACCCTCCCCACTTTCTTTGACGGCTGTGATATATTCAAGTTTACCCTTCAGTTATATTATTACTTACTCTATTGTATATTTTTTACAATGACAGTCCGCAATCCTCGGCATGCACTCTATAGTAAACCGTCCAATGGTTGTCGGAGGTAACATTATTGCGAGGCCTATGATGTACATAGCCCTGACATATGATCATAGGCTGATTGATGGGAGGGAGGCTGTATATTTCCTCAGACGTATCAAGGACGTGGTTGCGGATCCAAGGAGGTTGCTTTTAGATATATGACTGGCCAAACCCAGTTATGATGGACTTGACTTGATCACATAATTCTGCCTGGCAAATACAGTGAATTAGAATATAATAATTTTGAAAATAACTGCTGTTTACAGAGTCAAAATATTAAGAGAAGTCCAATACTGGCGATCTTTTTACAACATATATATAAGACAAATTATATCATTCAATTGTTGTTTGATCAAACAGTTACCCTGTTCTTGATTTGAAGGCAGAACATAATATAAAAGTTATAGAATCCTTTGCAAAAGCAATTATTTTCTTAAGAAGGATATGTATAAGTTTATCAGTTATTTCCCTGTAATGTTGACTACTATATAGAAAAATTGTCTAATGAGTTGATTATTTCCCTGTCATGTTGACTACTATATGGAAAAATTGTCTAATTAGTTACTGTTATATTCATAGAAAACTGTGTAATATGTTTGATCCCTGTTATATCCATAACAAGATAAAATACCAACTTTATATATCATATAACAAGGAAACAATTAACAGTATAACAGTAAGCAGTGGCTTTTGATACCAAAATTTGAAGCAATCCATGATATTGAGCTGTACCTCCGATGCGATGTAACTTGTACGCTCACATGCAATATTATGAAAATGAAATTACACATCTGATAACATCGTTACAACAATTAAGTGTGTATTGATCAAAATTCAGATGGAAACGAGTCTTCAAAATCTCAATTTCCTCGGGGTATGTTGATCAGATTTGTACTCCATCAAAACAAGATGAAATACAAACTTCATTCTCCAGGTGTCTTGGTAGAGTTTTTCTAAAATTATGGCTGTCCTTTAAACATGACTATATTCGTACTTCAATCCCTTCTTTTAACAGGTGTTCCTTAACAGCCTGTACAGGCACCTGTAAATTAAAAGAAACACATCCATAAATTAATTAAATTTTGAAAAACACGCTTGCGAGGCAACACTTTTAATCTGAAATATGGCAATAGATATCATCATTTGATTTATCACGGCATTCCATGCAGTTTAACATAAATCCGGAATTATATTTTTAATCTAGACACATTGTACCGCCGCTTGACCTACTGAGAAGAATCAATTCATCACTTCCATATTCTTACCTCCTTTCGATGAAAAATACCAGCAGCAAGAGCAGCTGAAGCATTTGTTTTGTTAAAAACCTCAGAAAAGTGTTCTACAGCTCCGGCACCACTACTTGCAACCACAGGAATATTTACTGCATCCGAGATCAGCTCTACAAGATCTATATCAAAGCCTTTCCCTTGACCTATATAAACAGGTTGTAAGCTGAAAGCATTAGTCATTATCTTTCTCATTAAAAACCTAATTATACTTGACGTTCACAAGACCATTGTGTACTGGAAAACCAGACTAAAAGGCAAGATTTTTAACTATTATACATTCATACTCTGCATTTAAGCTTGGGAATTTTGGACATGGCATGCAAAACCAATTCAGACAAGATTAAGCAGCAGGGTTGTCTCATATGTAAAATAAACAAGTAGATATCATACTGTTACCTAAAAATACACTTCACTACACTAGTACACTGACATTCAAATCAAACTTGATTCTCTCATGGTTTAGGTTTTAGAATGATGAAGGTAAAATGCTTCAACTCATGTCTAAAAACAACAGACTTATTACCATCACAGTCGATGCAGTTTAGCAATATTTCTCCAGCTCCCAAATCCTCAACAGCTTTTGCAAGCTCATAAGCACCAATTGGGCGACCCTCCCTGCCACCATTCACCTTAATCACAGCCAACACCGCCAATTTAGGTTTTGAACAAGATAGAAGACAGAGAAAGTAGATGGTGCAACTAAAATGTCTGATATTTACTGCTTTAAATCTAATAACAACTTATATTGCAACGCAACGAATACTGTAACAATTCACATCTTCAATTAGGTCATGGTTGAAGTGTGCTTTGTGTAAAAAATTTTAATTTGCTGACCTTCAGATATCTACTTCCCCCTTATCTCTCATCAAACATAAATTAAATTACTCAAAATCAGTAAGGTTAATAATTGTCAGTCATTCATGAATTCATCTACTAGCGTAAATCTGATGCAATCTTACAGCTGTTTACAACTTACCTTTCTGCTAGAAACGGTAAGAGATAGAATAACTTACCGTGCACTGGTACCATGCATACTCTTCACCATTTGGACCTGAAACAATTATGTAGCTGCAGTTTGAATCATTTTCGTCTTTGACATATAATAGTTTCAATCTCTAGGTCAATCATCTTAAGGTTTTAGTGGTTTATCATTGGGTCCATAATGCTAATCGTTCTTTTTGTGCTACTCCTAGGGCGCAGAAATATGATATAAGCACATCATCAACCTGTTCTGTTCAGTCTGCAATAAGCAACACACGTGAAATATATATATTTCTAAACCAGACCTTGTCATTATATTCTATCATATTTTACTCAGAAAAGAAGCCGGAGTATAGCCCAAAAAGATGTCTCATCTGTCAAAACTTTCAGTGGTTATCAGGCCTATGCTTGCTAGAATTCGAGGACCTGATCAGTCGGTGAGGTTTTGAATGGAATATTCTCTCCAAGTTAGTTGTTAACTAACTAAACAAGATGCTAAGCGTGGAAATTCTGAATCCTACCATCGGTTTCTTGTGCTTCTGAACTATGAACTTTTTACTTAACTTGTAACTGTTTTGTGTAAATATAAAAAGACCACACAAACTTTACGTCAAAAGACTCAAAACGAACCATGTGCCAGTTACCTGGATTTTTCACTCTGACGGCCTTAAATTCTGCATCATTATGATGCACCAAATACACCCTACGAGGATCAATGCTTACAACCACGGCCTGCAACATTGCATATCAACCAACTAAGATTCTACATCTTATGTTTAATTGAAGATCCATACTAAAACATGCAAATTGCAAACCAGCTGCTTCAGAACAAGCACGACTGGTCATGAATATCGAAAGAAGAATTGGGTGGGAGTGGAGGGAACAAAAACATGCACAGAACATCACAATATATAAATTAAAGGGTTGAGATGTCACAGTTCTATTTAGAATTGTATCATAGTGAAAGAACTCACTTGATTTCCATACACCCTGGAGATTTGTTCCAAGCTGCTCTTTCCAGTTTTCACCTACAGAGTAGTTGAGATAATACGAACTACAAACATGGACTTTCTCAATAAATACATTATTATAAAAGGTGACTCTTACTCCAGTCTTCAAATACTCTTCTGCAGCGTAAACAGCATCACTCCCAATAGATATCTTATCCGCACCAGATCTAAAATACTCAGAGGCAACTTCTAAACTAGAATAGTGCCTAAAGAAAGAGTTTGTTAGGCATAATATCCACCCAGTAGTACGGTTATGTAAGTATCACTGTATTAGTGTACAAGAGTTACAACTTAGGGCCTTTCTCAAAACAAATTCTGTGCGGATAGCTGATATAAGAAATTAAGTAATGCTTCGCATTGTAGGAAATTAAGTAGTACCTGCCATTTCCATCGGTAAAATCTCTAATTCCCCCACCAACAGTTAATGGTACAAAAACATTTTCCGATGTGCGCCTTAGTACCTAACAGACAACATAATATCATGATACTCAAACAAGCATAAGAAAGATGCAACAAAAGGGAAATGCTTAATTTAATGATGACTTACCTGCAACATTGGCAGATCCCCAAGAGGAAAGTCACGGAAGCCGGTGATATTCAAAAAACTAACCTGAAATGAAGTGTGAAGCTCGAATCTGATGTATCAGCTGATTCAAGTATTGAAACTAATTTGACTATAAATAGAGGAATACCTCGTCAGCTCCATCTTTATAATACTGTCCAGCTAGTTCGACTGGCTTCCCAAGGTTTCGCACCTAAAAGAACGGGTAATATGAGAAGCAATACCACAACAAACTGAAATTAATATAGGAAAAAAACATAATTTTTACCTCATTCTCCTTCGTGTTTTCTCTTACATCATACTGATCTCCTTTTGTGACAACAAGATCACCATTATCATTTGCCCTCACATCAAGACATGCAATCACCTGAGAAAGCAACAAGCCATTTGTAGAGCTGCTATAAAGTTGATGGCTTCGCATGAAAAAGAGTTACATACCCTCTTTGCAAGTTTTGAAGCCTTCCTTTTAGCTAGCTTCTGTCTTCATATGAAGTAAAATATTGTTATTACATGGTTTTAAATGAAAAATTAAAAAAATTGTCTGCAGTTACAAGGTGCAATCATACCTTTGTCATGCTAGATTCAGGATAAAGGAACCTTTTTAAAATTGAAAGTCCGGCATCTGTTGCATAGAGGAAAAATTTATTATATTTAAATCACAAATGCAAACATTAGATTAGTTCACATATAGGCCCCCAGGAATTCGCAGATGAAATTCTACATTTGTTTTTTACTATAGCCAAGTGCACCCTTCAATATACCATTTTTATGTTCAAATAGTTCCTCGAGTAAATATATAATAGTGAATATAAGGCAAAAATTAGAATAACTTTCCTCCGCTCTTCTCTGGGTGAAACTGAACAGCATGCACATTCCCCCTTCTAATAGAAGCTATAAAATTGTCACCATAGTGGCAAGTAGATGCAATCCAATCTTTATTATCTTCGGACTATAGAATGTAAACAAACTTGGATTGGAGACTTTAAAGCTTAACAGTCAACATTAAAAGGATTGGGAAACTGTGTCATGGAAGAATATCACGAACAAATATTTAAACATACCGGCATCGCACGATAAGAGTGAACAAAATATACATGACGATCTCCAATATCATTTAAAATGCCAGCATCTTTGACAATTTGCAAAGCATTCCACCCGATATGAGGCACCCTGCAGCCACTAGATGAGTCAAAACGTCCAACCACGCCAGGAATCAAACCAAGACCTTTCACTGAAAACATGGGGTAACATTAAGAATACAAACCTATGATACAAAATTCTGATAAAAAAAAATCTAGGTTATGTGATGACTGATATTATCACACAGTAGGAGACAATCCATTAAATCGTATTTTCAACTTAGTGAACTGCTATAAATGCCTATCAAAATGTAAAAGCAACAGGAACATGACGTTTCTGTTCAGCATTCCTCCCAACTAAATGCCCAAATCACAGAGCAGCGGAGTTCTAACCCGGCTAATATATTTAACACCCCATGAGATTGCCTATAAACTACATCAACAACGGAAATGTTGGGACAAACACCAAAGAAACTTGACGCAATAGAATAATTCATCTATAACATAATAAGCATGGAAATTTACCTGTTCCTTTCTCCTCACTTGACTCAAAGAGTAACTGCAACCCGAGACAAATCCCTAAGAAGGGCCGATTATTTTCAATGTAGGAGCAAAGTGCTTCGGTCATCCTATAAAAACAGTGGTAAACTTTAATAAAAGCGAGGCTTACTTTTAGTTACATTAGTATAGTTCTTCAAATATACCAACAACACACATTAGATTTGGGTTATATACCTCAAGTACAGCACAAATTGAGACGTCCAAGATTGTAAGTTATATTCTTCTTCATAATATCAAGGATTTGCATTTTTTTCACAGAACAAATAAACATGATCAAATATATACACATACAGAAAAATAAAATATATAAATATCTTTGTAAATGTATATATCAATTAAGTTGAATTTAGGTTGTATGGAAAGGGGAAGCCGAACCCTACTTTTTGTCCCTTTTAAATTTGTATCAACCTACTAGAACACTTCAAAAGAAAAACCTTATTCAAATTTGATTGAATCAAATGTTGTAACTTCTTCCCTGACCTGTCTCTATACAGTAAAAGATATCTAAGGAGTTGCAAGTAGGACTAAATCGAATAGCATAAGATGTAAAGCTTCACATTTTAACACAGCTACTCGATACTATAAAATAGGATTTGAAGTCCTTAAAAGATCGTATAACTGAAAGATGGCAAACAAATAAACCTGTTATCAATGGCATATATCATAAAGCATGTGCAACAATAGCAAACAAAGACAATTCTTCAGTAAAAAAACAAAGAAAAAAGAAACAAGGGTGGAAGTGTTTAAAAAACATACTGATTTTGATTAAGAAAATCCATAGCTGCAGCAAATGCTCCAACACCGGGAAACACAAGGCGTTCTGCATTTAGTATATCTTTAGGCGACTCCACCTACAATAATAATGTAAGTCTCCAAGTTTGTTTAAAAAAAAAACAAATGTAGCCGAACACATGCGGAGCAATTGTCCTCATTTTTCTAACGGTCATACAATACATACATCTTTGATAGAGAAACCAAGGGAGTGGATAGCATTACGAACACTTCTAACATTACCAGCACCGTAATCAAGCAAAGTTACAACTGCATTAAATAAATAAATTATAATATAAGTGAAATTAGAATTGTATTTGTGGGTGAATTAGGGTATAGTTGGAATATTACCAGAAGAATTAGGCGAGGCGGCGGCGCGAATAGAGAAGCTGCTGGTGGTGGTGGTGGTGGTGGTTGTGTTTTTAATTTGGCAGCGGAGGAATTGTTGAGAGTTTGACGATGAAAAATAATTGGCGGCGGGGAGTAAGTGCGGGGAAGAGCAAGAACTCAACAGTGTCGACTCCATTCTCTTGTCAGCCGCCTCTTACACACTGTCAGTGTGTGTGTGTAGTTTCAAGTTTCCCCAATTGTTTGCCTTTTACTTTTTTCGTCTAAACTACTACTGTAACCGGAATTTTTGCTTTCTATACCAATATTTTGGCATCAGTTTTATTTAAACAATAATGTTAAAACTATCAAATTGTTATATCCAAATAGGTTACTACTTGCTACGTCAGAGGGGAGGTTATAATTTGGAATACCCAATTTTTTGGTTGTTTTGCTCCGTATGTTATACGGGAGGTTATAATTTGAAATACCCAATTTTTTGGTTGTTTAGCTTTTTTTTCCTATTACGATTATCAACAACGTTATGTCTAAATATTAAAATCATGCATGGTCAAGTTCGAATCCCGCCAAAAGGAAATATTTATATTATTATCTATGCATTATCCAAGTTCCTATATTCGAATAGCGCCAACAACATACATTTCTATTATTTATCTATACTATTTATCCTAAATTATGAGTAATTTGATTCAAACTCTTGGTTTTGTTATCCATTTTTTATTATTTTTATTATTCACACATGTTAGATCTTTTAAATTAAATGATAATATAATATTTTGATCATGGTATAGTACGAAAAATTTTAAAATTTTCATGTTTGAAACACACCAGCTACATTAAAAATTGAACATTTATTTAAAATTACATCAACTACATAGTATCTTAATATAAATAAAAATATAAAATATTAATGGAACCCGTGCATAGCACGGGTTATAAGTTAGTTAATATTTAATGTATAAAGTGGTTGTAATGCAAAAAAGTAGTGGATGTAAGTGAATTATGGAAATAAATGGGATAGAGGGAGAACAAATTAATTAATGATAATTATGGACCTTTCATCCACATAAATTTCACCAAAAATTTTTAAATTGTAAGTCACCAATTTTATTGCAAAATTTGCTAGATGGTTGTTAAGGCGTCACCTAAGCGACTAGGCGGTGAAAAACGGGTAGACGTCAAACCCGTCTTCCTTTTAACTGGGTAGGCGATGCCTAAGGTCGTCTAGGCCGCTAGGCGACGCATTATCGGTCCAAAATCCGCCTAGGCGGTCTTATTTTGACCTGGGCCGATTTGACCTAATTCAGCCCATTTTATTTTAGGCCCGGTCCAGCCCAGTTTCAGATTTATGTTATAAGACCCATTTTCTACAGCCTTCAACAACTAACTCTAATCAACAAAGAGCGACCATCTATAAGGTATTTTTCTTATTTCTTCTTTTCTCTTATATATAAATATATATATATATATTCTTCTCTTCTTCCTTTCTTCTTCTTCTTTTCTATATATATATTCTTCACTTCTTCCTTTCTTCTTCTTATTTTCTTCTTTTTACTCTTTTACTCTTTTGTAGTGTATGTAATGGCTGAATCTGGAAAGACCAACAAATCAATTGATCCAAAAATTTATTCTAAACGTAAGGCTAACTCGGCTAATCCCAATTGGAAGTATGAATATTGGCCTAATCCAGAACATAAATAATGTATTGAATGTGTTCTTTGCGGGAAACAGGTTAAACAAAGAATCAACAGACTCAAGCAACATTTGGCAGCTAATTATGGAAATGCAAGCAAGTTCCCCAATACAACTACTGAAATCATGAGAGAGATGCGTGAAGCATTGATCAGTAATAAAAGAAAAAAATCTCTCATATTAGATTATATTGGTGAGGAATTTAGTGATAATGATGTTATAGAAATATCGGGCCAAAACACACAATCTATTGGTGCCTCCGTGTTTGTTCCAAGCTGTAACGCCCACAAATCCGGGGTCAGGAATCTGGGTCGTCACACAATCCTTCAATCGAGTGTAACCTGCATTAACTCAATAATCCAATAATTTCATATTACAGACCCCCAATCTCACACACTCACAAGTTTTAGCCTTAGAAACGACGTACAACAAGTATCATCTGTTATTAAAACTCAAATGTACTTTACAGGATCTCAAATAATTATTCAGAACCTCTACATGATGTTACAATAATTACGACTAATATCTTATACCTATCTGATACTCTGACCCACCTGAGACAAAAATGTCAGGGATTCTCCCCATGACTGCAAGCGACCAAGTCCCACACCGTCATACTGGTTATATGTTGTGTTGTGACATTTAAAAGAAAGCAAGAGTGAGCAATAATGCTCAGCCATAATAATGTACAGTATGAAAAGACTATTTGAGATATTCAAGTATAATTCCATATACGATAATTATGTTTATTCAAAAATAGTTTTCCTCGGTGATACACACCTTCTTTCGAAAATAATTCTTTTGTGGACTTATTATCCTGCGAATACCTTAATGGTAAACCCAGCACCTATCCTTGGTTTACGGTATTGCATCACAATTCTAATTGGAAGAATAGGACATTCGTTGGAGCCACCACATACGATGATCAGTCGTAATACGATAATAGTAACTTTTTCTACTAGTAGAAGGATGACACCTTCGTATCCCGGTTATCACCCTTGCCGCATACGGGCTATGTGTCCTCATTTCGGGTATACACACACTTCGGAGGTCCTTAGGTACATATAGTATCGTCTCCTACAGTACCGATAGTCTATCCAATACACGAAGTACTTGGATCCTACCCCTCCCTTGTCCTTAAGGAAATCCTATCATATACTTGGAATCATCGAACTATATCGAAGTTCCCCAAGCATTTTGCTTGTTGATAGTTGCAGCTTTACCTCATATATATATATATATATATGTACTTCCGAAAGTTTTCGGAGGAAGTACTAAGGATGTGAGTTGACTGTTGTCAACGGACAAGTAAATAATGGGGAGTTCCTTTTGAAACTATATTCAAATATTTAAAATAAGTCGAGATAATATTCTCCGACGATCTGAAATTATTCGAATGATTTTCCGAAAATCAGAAGTATTTTAGATCAGGTTTTATGATTTTTAAATCATAAATAAATCTTTTAATAAATAATAAATAATTAAATATTAATAGATAAATAATTAAACCTCAAATGAATTTACTTTAAAAGAATATTTAAAATAATATTCCTCAACTAATTTATGTCTACGTAATTTAATAATCCTTAACGTTTAATCGGGTTTGAAATAAATAATCGTTGGAGTATACTTCTCCCATAATAAATGAATAGATATATAATATTTATTATTCGAACAATAAAATATAGTTGAGGGAATAAGATCTTTGGAAATCGTTTTAATAAAAGTTCGAGGTATTTAATATTTCGCAAGTGGACATCGAGTCCCTTGGAATAAAATAAGTACGGACTTTTAATGGTCCAAAATATCTCCGGAATGATTCTCGAGTTTATACTTTATAAAAACTGACCGACTCTCGGTCTTATAACTTATATATCACGCTCTACTATAGCGTTTGTATTCTTAAATAAAACACTTCCGGAATAATTCCGGATTTTCATAAAATTATACTGACCGATCCTCGGTCTAAAATATACTCCCCATATATACAACGCTACTCTCTAGCGTTATCGATTGAAATTCGGTAATATTCATATACCAAAATCATTATCATATCGTATGATATTATATAACTGTTATGGATCAAAAACTAAGGTATACTAATTGATGTGTTTATTACTAGGGAACGTGAGCTTCGAGGCTCGATTTTACTGCTCTTGTGTTTCGTGACTCAATCTGCCTTACAAGATGCCTACGTACCTTGCTGTATGCCAACGATCAAGTCAAAAAATGTAGTTCTGATTTGTGGGGTGAGACCCTTTATATAAATGTTGGGAGTCCTTGAATTGGACTTGGGTTTGGAGATTTGGTAGGCAAGTCTCAGAGTTAGAATAGACTTTGGAGTCCTAAGAAGTAGGAAGCTGATTCCTTATCCCACCAGGTTCCTTGGAGGCCAATCTACAAGGATTTATGTCCCTATTAGGACTCATATTGACAGCTGTTTTCTCCCTTATTTAATTATGTTAGATATATTTGTGATGTCATGTCTAATATGATTTGTATTTAGTTTTTAGATCTTACTTAACAGGACAAATCAGGACTTAACTGGAAATCAGTACTTATACTGAAGTCAGAACTTAAGATATCAGAACTTAAATTGTCAGAACTTAAGTTATCAGGAGATATTTATCAGGAGATAATATCAGGACTTAAGGAGACGTTCATATAAGGAAGACGACTGATTGAAAGGAAAGAAGATCAAGACAAACATAAGAAGAGATATGCATGGAGAATAATTCTATAAGGAATAGAATACTTGGAAGAAAAGATAACTGATTGATATATATTAGGAAGCAGAATTATATTTGATATCAATTAGAAGATTATCTTGTAACTGTGTAGTATATAAACACAAACATAGGGTTTACACTATATGTGTTATCATAATCGAGTTTATTATTAATT
Organism: Apium graveolens; assembly: GCF_009905375.1. Classification (NCBI taxonomy): domain Eukaryota; kingdom Viridiplantae; phylum Streptophyta; class Magnoliopsida; order Apiales; family Apiaceae; genus Apium; species Apium graveolens. The sequence continues at coordinate 108,449,907 of NC_133655.1, forward strand.
GTAACTCTAGCAGCTCTCGTGATAATTTGTTCATCACTGAGAGAGGACAGTTCTTTGTAATAGAGTTTATTATGTTAAATAAAATCTGTGTTTTGTTACTTGAGTTCTTATATTCGATTTGATTGTAGTAAACACTGTATTCAACCCCTTTCTACAGTGTGTGTGACCTAACAAGTGGTATCAGAGCAATATGTTAACATACATACAGTAAATATCCAAAAACAATCATGTCTGAAGAAGTACAAACTCCAACAAAGCCCACCAAAACTGAAGAAACTCCAAAGACTCAAATCCATAATCGATATGAGACTATAAGGGTTCCCATACTGAAACCTTCTGAGTATCCCATATGGAAGTTGAGGATGTCTATGTTTCTGGAAGCTACAGATCCTGAATACCTTGACAGAATCAATGAAGGACCACATAAGCCAACAAGCTCTCTGTTGTAGTTGCAGATCAGCCAGCACAGACTGTACCAAAGGAGAAAAGTGAATATACAACTGAAGATATCTCATCTATTGCAAAGGATACAAATGTAATAAATTTGCTGCACAGTGCCATTGATAATGTCATGTCAAACAGGGTAATTAACTGCAAGATTGCAAAGGAGATATGGGATGCCTTGGAGACAAGATGCCAGGGAACTGATTCAATTAAGAAGAACAGGAGGACTATACTCATTCAAGAGTATGAGCACTTTGACTCAAAACCTGATGAGTCATTAACTGGTTTATATGATAGATTTGTCAAACTCTTGAATGATCTGTCACTGGTGGATAAGGAATATGATCTTGAAGATACTAATCTCAAATTCTTTTTAGCTCTTCCTGAAAGTTGGGATTTGAAGGCCACAATTATAAGAGACAACTATGCTCTTGATGAAACTACTCTTGATGAAACTACTCTTGATGAAATTTATGGTATGCTCAAGACTCATGAACTTGAGATGGATCAAAGAAGCAAGAGGCATGGGAGAAAGTCAAGAACAGTTGCTCTTAAGGCTGAAGAGGAATCCCCTAAACTGGCTATCTCAAAGAAAGGCAAAGAAAAGGCTCTCATCATAAAGTCTGATACTGAGTCATCAAGTCCTGATAGTGATGAGGATTCAGAAACTGAAAGTCTATCTGAGATGGACCCTGATGAAGAGATGATGAAGCTGTGTGCTCTTATGGTGAAAAGAATCACAAAGATTGCATACAGGAAATTCAGAAGGGGAAAGAAATTTTCCACGAAAGGTGCAAGTTCTGATAAGAAAGGTTTCAAAAAATCTGAAGGCAAAGGAGGAAAGTCTGACAGAGGAGATTACTCAAATGTCAAATGCTATAACTGTGGTGAGAAAGGCCACATATCTCCTGATTGCAAGAAAGTGAAGAGTGACAAAGGCAAGGCTCTTGTCACAAAGAAGAAAAGCTGGACAAACACTTCAGATTCTGAAAGTGAGGTGAACTATGCCTTGATGGCAAATGCTGATAGCAGTTCTGAAGCTGCTGAGTTAAAGGTACCTCAAACAACTTATGCTTTTCATACTGATGATATTATTGAGTTGAGAAGATTAAAACCATGTTCATTAGTTATAGAGATCAAACTTTAACATGTGAAAGATTAACTTCTGAAAATCTTGCTTATAAAAAGAGGAATGATTATTTAGAAAAAGAGTTAGTTATGTTCCATCAAACTCAGAAAGATAGAGATGATGCTTTCTATGTTAGAGATGAAGTGCTTAAAATGAATGAATCTTTAAAAACTGAGTTAGAAAAGGAAAGAGAGATTATCAGGACTTGGACTAACTCTGTCAGAGTAACTCAGAATTTGTTAAGTAGTAGAAACTGGAAATAGGGCTTAGGTTATGGAGATGGTAAGAATGATAAAGAAACTGTAGAAATTGAGCCTATAGTTGTTAAACAAAAGCCAAAGGTAAATCCTGTTAAGTTTGTAGCTGTAAAGTCTGATACTGATAAATCAGAAGTTAAAGAGAAATTAACTTCTGACAAACCAAAACAGGATAAGCCAACTGAACTTAACATAGGCTTAATGACAAAGAAGCAGCTTAAGCATAAGCTGAAAGATGTTAAGAATATAAACAAGGTAAAGCCACCTAGGAAAAATAGGAATGGAAAGGAAGGCATGAATAAAAGCAATGATTATAAGCCTATTCTAATGCTCCTAGAAAAAAATGTTATAACTGTGGAAATTCTAACCATATGGCTTCTTTTTGCAGGAAGAATAAGAACATAAACTCCTTACCTTCAAAATCAGGAGTTAAGAGTCAGTCTGTTAGATATAGGCCACAAAATCCTTGTTTTCATTGTGGTAGTTTATGGCATTCCATTTATACTTGTAAGGAATATCATAGTTTGTACTATGATTATTATCAAATAAAACCTTCTTTAAAGAAAGTGAGCATTATTCCTTCTAGTGTAAGTTCTGATGCAAAGTCTGATATTGCAAATTCTGATAAGAAAACTGTTAACATAAATTCTGATGCTAAATTCCCTGCAAATGTTAACAAACTTAATAAGGCCAAAGGATCCAAGCAAGTCTGGGTCCTTAAAACTAATCATTAGTGGTCTTTGTGATTGCAGGGCAACAGGAAAAACATCCTAGTTCTGGATAGTGGATGTTCAGGACATATGACTGGAAATAAAGCCCTGCTATCAGACTTTATAGAGAAAGCTGGCCCAGGTGTTTCTTATGGAGATGGCAACATGGGAAAAACTCTGGGATATGGCAATATCAATTTTGGGAATGTCATCATTGAAAAAGTAGCTCTAGTCTCAGGACTTAACACAATTTGCTGAGTGTTAGTCAAATCTGTGACAGAGGTTATCATGTGGATTTCTTTGAAGAACACTGTGAAGTTGTAAGAAAATCTATAGGCAAAGTTGTTCTGAAAGGATACATGCATGGTAAAATTTATAAAGCCAAGCTTTCAACAAGTATTGATGGCTCTGCAATCTGTCTGTTAAGTAGAGCATCAATTGAAGAAAGCTGGAATTGGCACAAGAAACTCTCTCATTTAAATTTCAACAATATAAATAAACTAATCAAGAAAGATCTTGTGAGAGGACTGCCAAAATCAGTATTTGCTCCTGATGGCCTTTGTGATTCCTGTCAAAAGGAAAAACAAAGAAAATCTTCATTCAAGAGCAAGACTGAATCTTCAATTCTTGAGCCTTATCACCTATTACATATTGATCTATTTGGTCCAGTGAATGCCATGTCTATTGCAAAGAAGAAATATGCTATGGTCATAGTGGATGAGTTCACCAGATACACATGGGTGTATTTCTTGCACAAAAAAAGTGAAACTGTATCTATCTTGATTGATCATGTCAAACAACTGGATAAATTGGTCAAAGACTCTATGAAAATCATAAGAAGTGATAATGACACTGAGTTCAAGAATTTGATTATGGAAGAGTTCTGCAAAGACCATGGAATCAAGCAGGAATTTTCTGCTCCTGGAACTCTACAGCAAAATGGAGTTGTTGAAAGAAAGAATATAACTCTTATTGAAGCTGCACGAACTATGCTTGATGAAGCAAAGTTACCAACCTATTTTTGGGCTGAAGCTGTGCAGATTGCTTATTTTACTCAGAATGCAACACTTATCAACAAGCATGGAAAGACACCATATGAGATGGTGAAGAAAAGTAAGCCAAATCTGAAGTATTTTCATGTATTTGGATGCAAGTGTTTTGTTCTTAAGACTCATCCTGAACAACTATCCAAATTTGATCTAAAAGCTGATGAAGGAATTTTTGTTGGATATCCACTTTCCACAAAAGCCTTCAGAGTCTATAATTTAAGAACAAGGGTTGTCATGAAATCTATCAATGTCTCTTTTGATGATAAGAAGATTACTGGACTTGAAGATTTCAATGATCATGATCAGCTGAGATTTGAGAATGAAGTTTTAAATTCTGATTCTGTAAATCCTGATAGTCTAAATCCTGATACTACAAACTCTGATGGGTTAAACTTTGATGTTATTGAAACTGTGGTGACTATGCCAAAGGAAAATGCACCTGTGTAGGGGGAGCATATAGAAGATCCAACCACATCTCAAGAAGCATCAGAATCTAGAACATGCTCTTCAAGTTCTGATGAGCCAAGTTCTGATAATTCTGGAAACTCAAGTTCTGATAATTCTGGAAACTCAAATTTTGAAGGATCCAACTCAGAGAGCATAATTTCAGGGGGAGCATCAAAAAATGTTGATGGAGATAGCATAGATCATGGGGGAGCATCCAGTTCTAGAGATAACCTTCCATCTGCAAAGAAGTGGACTAAAGCACATACACCTGACTTGATTATTGGAGATCCTGAAGCAGGTATAAGAACTAGAACAACAACATCAAATGAATCTCTCTATCACTCTTTTCTTTCTCAGACTGAACCAAAGAAAGTGGAAGAAGCTCTTCAAGATGCTGATTGTGTGCAAGCAATGCAGGAAGAGTTAAATGAATTTGAAAAAAATAAAGTCTGGACCCTAGTGCCAAGACCAAAGAACAGATCTGTTGTTGGTACAAAGTGGGTGTTAAGAAACAAGACTGATAGTGATGGCATAATTATAAGGAATAAAGCAAGGCTGGTTGTAAAAGGATACTCTCAACAGGAGGGAATTGATTATGATGAAACATTTGCACCAGTTGCTAGATTGGAAGCCATAAGGATATTTTTGGCTTATGCTGCTCACAAAAAGTTTACAGTCTTTCAAATGGATGTAAAAAGTGCTTTTCTTAATGGAGAATTAGAAGAAGAAGTATATGTTGAACAACCTTCAGGTTTTGTAGATTCAAAATTTCCTCATCGTGTCTACAGACTTGATAAAGCACTTTATGGCCTTAAGCAAGCTCCAAGAGCATGGTATGAGACATTAGCTCAATTTCTTCTAGAAAGTGGATTTAACAGAGGGACTATTGAGAAAACCTTTTTCTATCTCAACCATGGAAAGGACTTACTTTTGGTGCAGATATATGTTGATGATATCATTTTTGGTTCTACAAATGACAGACTTTGTAAGAAGTTTGCCAAGCTGATGCAGTCAAGATATCAAATATGTATGATGGGAGAACTTAGCTATTTTCTGGGCCTTCAAGTCAAGAAGAATGAAAAAGGAACTTTATTTGTCAATCCAAGTACACCAGAAATTTGCTGAAGAAATTTGGAATGCAAGACTGTTCAAGTGCATCCACTCCTGTGGCCACTGCAACAAAATTGGATAAGGATACTGGTACATCAGTAGATATTACTGATTACAGAGGTATGATTGGCTCACTACTCTATCTAACTGCAAGTAGACCTAATATCATGTATGCTACATGTCTTTGTGCAAGATTCCAAGTAGATCCAAGAGAACCTCACTTAACACCTGTGAAAAGAATTTTCAAGTACCTTAAGGGTACAGCTGATCTGGGATTGTGGTATCCTAGAGAATCAGACTTTAAGCTAATAGGTTACTCAGATGCAGATTTTGCAGGATGCAAAATTGACAGGAAAAGCACAAGTGGAAGCTGCCAATTTATTGGAGGCAGATTGGTTTCTTGGTTTAGCAAGAAACATAAGTTAATTTCCATATCAACTGCAGAAGCAGAGTACATTGCTGCAGGAAGCTATTGTGCACAGATTCTTTGGATGAAGAATCAGTTACTGGATTATGGTTTAACATATTATAAAATCCCTATTTACTGTGATAATCAAAGTGCTATTGCTATGACAGGTAATCCAGTTCAACACTCAATAACAAAGCACATCAGCATTAGGTACCACTTCATAAGGGAACATGTGGATGAAGGTACAGTGGAATTGTATTTTGTTCCAACAGATCAACAACTGGCAGATATCTTCACAAAACCACTGTGTGAAGCTACTTTTACAATATTGGTAAATGAACTTGGAATGGTTTCAGGTTCTTTCTCTAAATTTGCTTAGTTTATGTTCTGATACATCAGACTTTATGATCAGTATTTACAGATATTACTATCCTTGTGTATTCTGTGCTTAAATTGAAATTTTCTAAGTGCTGATTGTTGTCTGATGTGAATTTTTAAACTCTGATAGTGATATGAATGTTTCTATGACTATTCAATCCAATGAGGATAACTGTACTAGATACTGCCCTAGTAGTCTTTAACATACTGATGATCCCATGTATGAAGTAATTGTTTATGTGGAAATCTTTTAACACACGCATATTCTGATACTGAGCTTAGTTATGTTTACTTTGTGTATCTTATTACTAAGTCAAAAACTAGAATAATGCTTCTTATCTGTTAAGTTCTGATGTTGGTAAATCTTATGGATGTGCTAAGTGCTGATAAACCTCACTTATCAAAAGAAAAAGAAAAAGAAAATAAATAAATATCAGGTACTCCTTTGAGATCTAGAGTAAAAATGTGGAAGGGAAGACCCAAGTGCATTGCTGGTATTAAGTAATATGCATTAGAAAAGCAAAATAAAATTTTCTTGGTGACTTTTCACATTCTTTGATTACTGGAGGAATACTCTGATAATAGCATAAATTCTGATAAGCAGCTGTGACTCACTTACACTGAGAAGCCACTGTAAAAAGGAATTTCAAAAGATGCATAAAATGAGCACAAAATAGTTGAGATGGACTCATGCATGAACTCATTCTATAGTAGACTTCAGAATAATGATAGATTTTAAGCAAAGTTCTTAGTTATGCCTTATTTCTAAGATGTACTGAAGTGAATCAGACTTTACTCTTTGTCTGATATTTAGCTTAATGCACACACATACACTCCATATGAATGATGAAAAATTACTGTGGTGATAAATGTTGTTTTAGATGAATAGTTTTAGTGTCAGTTGCATAAATTTTGAGGACAAGTTCTGATGGAAGTTCTGATGATTAAGTTCTGATGTACCCATATCAGTATTTGTGTGAAGAATAACAGGAATAAACATTCACTTTTCAAGTTAAGGAGCCATATTCTGATGACTTATAAATCCTGATAATAATCAAGTTATGATGCTGATGTGGCATTATTTATCTACTTGGTTTATTTTTGGTCATTACTTGAACGGTCATATTTTTACAGAATATTGGTTTATGTGAGATAAAACAGTAATAATCATTTGTTTAGTGGGAACATTTTTTTTAATACTGAACGTGCAATGTAATTATTACTTATTTACCGTGCCCATTAACTTTTGCCTTAACTGCTGCATGCCTGACAGGTGTAAAGGTCTGTTCCACTTCTTATTAACTACTGTCACGTGGTGTGTCTAAGTAAAAGAGATAAAAGATTTTCAAATCTTTTACTTTCATTTTTATTCTACTCTCTCTCTTTTCTTATTCTCTCTCACATTTTCTGACGGTTTTCTTTACAGACATTTTCTCAAACACCTTACAGGCACTCTAACTTCTCACTTATTTCTGATGGCACCCAAGGATTTAATTAGTGATGGAGCCAAGTTTGTACCAAATAACTATGCTGCAATCTTGAATAAGGCTGAAGCTCCATCAGATTTGCACTTTGTGCAAGATTTATTAGCTCATAGTGAGATTGGGTATGCTTTGACCCAACCTTAAACTATTTTAAGCCAACAAGTGCTGACATTTTGAAGAACTGGGCTTTTTGATGATGGTGGTGCTACTGGTACTCCAAGCATCATTTTCACATCAGGAGATGTCGAGCATGTGGTTACTTCTGGAGCAGTTCGTAAAGCTCTCCAATTACCTGAAGGTTGCACATTCTCAACAGTGGAAGATCCTGTCTTACAGCAGCTCATGGCCAGTTTGGGCTATGAGAAAAGTTTGGGAAAGCTGGGTCAACTGAAAAGAGAAAATATCATAAAGGAATGGAGCTTTTTCTTTGACTGTATCACTAAGGCATTCGCCAATAAATGCTCCAACTTTGATGTTATTCCCATCATGAGTCAGCAAATCGGGTATGCCCTTATTCATCAAACTCATTTTGATTTTGCAAGTGTTGTGCTAGGTTTTATAGGGGATAGGATGACAGAGGATAGGAATGTAGTGTACTTTGCTAGATTATGTCAGCTTATATATACTTTCTGTTGTGCTGATGAACCTCAACCTACCAGTAATTTAATTCCACCCTTTAAGCTTGCAAAAAGGGCTATTAATGATTTGTTAAAGGATGACATTAAGAAACAAGTACAGAGACCCTTACAAATTCCTCAGTTAGTAAAACAGATCTTGGTAAATGCTGATCCACAAACATACACATCTGTTTACCCTGATGTCCAACCCACCAACACATCACAGCCAACACAACAGCCATCAGAACCTACCATCTCTCACCAACCTCAAACTTCTCAACCTCAACCAACTCAACCCTCCATCAGGACATATTTCAAACCATCACAGTCATCTCAACCTCAACCATCAGCACACCCTGTGAAGCCTTCATCTTCCAAACCCAAGAGGACTAATATAGTACCTCAGTCTTAACAGAAGAGAAGGAGAATTATTCTGAGAGATGAGTCAGACAATGAGGAACAGGTTCAAATATCAGAACTTGTTGTTGTAGAAGCTGAGAAGATTTTTTCTCAGAAAGATACTGAAACTGGGAGTTCTAGGCCCCTCAAAAGGCTTAGAAAGCTAAATCATGATGATGAATCTCCCAAAGTCTCTAATTCTGCAAAGAGACTTAAGAAGCAAAGAGCCAAGAGGGCTGTAAGTGTATCATCACACTCTGAAGACACTCTAGAAGCAGCAGCTAAGGAAGGGGGTCAGGAATCTTTGATCCCAACAGAAACTATAGTAATTGAATTACTTCATACTGCTGAATCAGCTCCCAAGTCTCCTATTCAAGAACAAGAGGATATTCCAGAGACAGTGTCTACACCTCCTGTGTCTCCAATAATTAATCCAGTACATACTAAAGACCCAGGTACAAGTGCTGAAATTGATATTCATAACTTGATTATACCGGAGGTTCTGTACTTGGAAGCTCCACCAACTCAACTCACTCCACCAACAACACCAATTCTAGATGCTGATTTCAATGAAGATATTCCAACCACACCAATTCTGAATCTGGATGATGAGAATCAGACTTTAGGTGGGCATAGAGATTTGGCTGTTAAACAGAACTTAGTTGCAGATCAGCACTTAGAGGATGATGTTGAAGCCTCTATAGCCTCACATACTGTTATTTTATCAGAGGATGCTAATGCTGCAGGCTCTGTAAGTTCTGATACTGATAATGCTGAAATTACTGGTGAAGCTGCTGATAATGTAGATGTTGATGCAGCTGGTCCATCAGGACATGCACCTCAACAAGCTCCATGTAAAGCTGATTTGATCAAGAAGTTTTTTAGGGAGGATGCACCAGTACCTTGGGGTGAAACTCCTAGAGGAAAGGAGTGGACTAAGGAATGGAACTCAGTTAGTTTTGTTCCTACTGAAAAAATTCTTGCTGAGCACCTTGCCAAAGCTGATGAAATGCTGATAAATGATGATTTCAAGGCACAACTGAGAGTTACTGCAATGAGTACAAGGCACCTTCAAGGTCAACACTCCATAACTCATGACAAGGTGAATAAAATTTAAGAAACTTTGATCTAGCAAAATATGAATATAAAATTAGAAAAGAACAGATTTTTCAAGCCAGCCTTTGACAGAATTGAGTATATTGAAAAGACTCAGGAGAAGTAACAGGATCAAATTTCTGAAATTCTAAAGAATCAAGCTTCTCAGCAAACTCAACTCAATGAGATCCAATCCTCAGTGGAATTGCTTGTCTCTCTTCTTTTACCTGCTGATGCCAAAAAAGGGGAGAAAGTAATTAAGTCCAAATGCAAATCTATTCAAGCACTGAAGGGTAAGGATGATAAAAATGATGACCAGGGAAACTTTGGAATGGGTGGAGGTCATGGTCAAGGCAAAGGTTTTTCATCAAGCAAAGCTGGAACTACAAGTCAAAGAACAAGTTCTGATACTGGGAAAAGAATAAATTCTGATACCGGTAAAAGGATAAGTTCTTCTAAACATCTGGAACTTGATGAAGAGATTTCAAAGAGATTATTTCTTAAAGAAAATCATGTCATGGACTTTGAAAGTATAAAGGAAGAAGAAGCTAGACTTAAAGTAGAAAAAGTCAACTCCAAGTCTAAAGCTTCTGTTGTTGAAAAGAAACTTCAAAAACCTAAGGGCATTGTGATAAAAGAAAGGACAAATTCTGAGGCAATCAAAGCCAAATCACAAGTGGAGGTAAATCCAAGATCCAAGGGCAAAGAAAAAGTTGATGAACCTGTAAAGGTATATGTGCCAGTCATGGATATGGAAGAAATATCTAATGAAGATGCTAGTCTTACTCTGATGAAAAAGAAGATTTCTCAACCAACCTCTGACATGGCTCATGTTGTTCAGAGTCAAGATGCAGTAAGTTCTGATATGATAGTGAAGCAAGAAACCTCTGACATAGCTCAAGTTGACTTGATATCAGAAGATAAGGAAAAGAAAACCTCTGACATTGCTTATTTTAAAACCTTCAAAGATGCTACTACCAGGATTCACAAAAGCTCAACAGACTCAACCTTTAAAGACTATATCAAGTGGTTTTGAAGCAAGAGTTATTACAGGAAAGGAAGCAAGAGATAAATCAGGATTGGGTAGTTCTAAAGAGAAGAGAGTACATAACACTACGAATGATCCAACTTTCTTAAGTGAACCAGGTATAGGAGCAACTCCTGAGAGATTGAATCAACTTGAATCTGTATAAATGGTTTACCATTCTTTTTTGAAAGAAGACATCATGTTATACTTTATGACAGATAGGAGGGTATTCCATATCAGGGAGAATGCAATTTCATTGAAGTATTTTGAAGAACTGGAACATGTTCTATTTCTGCTTCAAGTTAAAAATAGATCAACAGATGGTGCTGCAGGGTGTTTAAAGTCAAATATTCAGAGACAGAAGAAGCTTTATTCTATAAAGTCTGATAACCCATACTATCCTAAGTACGGATCTCACAGTGGAGAAATTGTTGAAATGAAGCCTAATACTGCTAAAATTATCACTACATTTTCTGGTATTAAGGGACTTGAATTCAATCCAGAGTCTGATAAAGCCTATATCATCAGACTAGATCAGGATATAAGGAAAGCTAAAATAAATGATCTCAGGGCTGCATGGTGAATATACAGTTGAATTGAAGAATGCTAAAATGAGGATGATCAATGAACTTGAATATGCTGAGAGATGTTTGTTGAAGAACTATCTCAGAGCAACTCCTGACATCAAAGAGATCAGAAATTGAAGCCAAGTCAAAGATCTACAACTGCTTAAATTCTGAAGTGTATACAGACTGAAGCTGTTATCAGACCTTGAGGATGGTAAAGCTATGAGGACTGTAAGTTGTAGTTATCTAGTCAAATTCTCATGCATTTGTACTTAATGTTTTTGACATCATCAAATATCTGTTAAACTTGTATATTATGCTAATTTGCCAGTTGGGGGAGATTGTTAGATATATTTGTGATGTCATGTCTAATATGCTTTATGTTTAGTTTTCAGATCTTACTTAACAGGACAAATTAGGACTTAACTGGAAATCAGTACTTATACTGAAGTCAGAACTTAAGATATCAGAACTTAAGTTGTCAGAACTTAAGTTATCAGGAGATATTTATCAGGAGATAATATCATGACTTAAGGAGACGTTCAGATAAGGAAGACGGCTGATTGAAAGGAAAGAAGATCAAGACAAACATAAGAAGAAATATGCATGGAGAAGAATTCTATAAGGAATATAATACTTGGAAGAAAAGATAACTGATTGATATATATTAGGAAGCAGAATTATATTCGATATCAATTAGAAGATTATCTTTTCACTGTGTAGTATATAAACACAGACATAGGGTTTGCACTATATGTGTTATCATAATCGAGTTTATTATTAATTATAACCCTAGCAGCTCTCGTGATAATTTGTTCATCACTGAGAGAGGAAAGTTCTTTGTAACAGAGTTTATTGTGTTAAATAAAATCTGTGTTTTGTTACTTGAGTTCTTATATTCGATTTGATTGTAGTAAACACTATATTCAACCCCCTTCTACAGTGTGTGTGACCTAACAAATTAATTATGAAATTAATTAATATTCATGGTTTTGGGCCTTCTTTGTTCCATCAGGCCTGATCTGGTCCATTAGGCCTGATCAATGTGTTAACTTTTTTGGTCTGAATATCATACATCTTCTTATTGGGCCTTATAGCCCAAATCATGTGTAATTAATGCAATATTAATTACATAATCAGGATTTATTTATTCCCAATCATTTGCCCCCCAACTCTTGGGAAATTATCAAAAGATTTCGTAAGAGTTAAGTCTATTGTTTCCCTTACAGGGTATCGTTTTTGCGTAAAGTATGGAGCGACCTACACATTTACAACGATTTGCTTTAATCCCTATTATTTAGGAATTATCTTAATTTCCAGGAATTTTCCCTGAATTCTGGGATTTTTCCTTAATTTTCTGGATTTATTCCTCATTTTCTGAAAATACTTACATTTTTAGAAAATATTTTAAGGAATTTTTCCTTGATTTTCTGGAATTTTCCCTGAATTTTGGGACTATTCCTTAATTTTCTGGAATTTGCCCTTAATTCTGGGATTTTTCCTTGATTTTTTGGATTTATTCCTCATTTTCTGAAAATATTTATATTTTCAGAAAATATTTTAAGGAATTTTCCTTGATTTTCTGGATTTATTCCTCATTCTCTGAAAATATTTACATTTTCAGAAAAATGTTTTAAGGAAATTTTCCCTTTTTCTTTTCTTTTTTCTTTTTTTTAATACCTGGTTCGACCAGGAATCCTATTCGACCAGGATCAATGTGTTTTGACCGAATTAGCTTCTTTTGTTAGCCCTGGTCGAAGCTGTTTCAGACAGGATCCATTCAATCAGGATCTTGCCTTGCTTCTTGGTCGATAAATTCCCTTAGGGTTAAGATTTTTCGATCAGGATCCTGACCCTTTCTGTCAGGAGTTAAGATTTTGACCGAATTAACCCTTTTTACTTGCCTTAGTCGAAGTCTTTCTCGACCTCACGCAATCGATCAGAAAATCAATGGGAATTATGATCGAATTGGGTCAGGATAATTATGATAATAATTGGCCCATCCACTTTCTGGGCTTTTATCTTAATTTTGGGCTTCCTTGGGCCCATTTTTTCAACTGGGCTTTGGCTCATGGGCCTGATTTAACCCTATTTAAATATATTGGGCCTTATCCCTGGGCCTTTTTACCTGGGTTTTTGTATTTGGGCCCTTTTGTTGATTTTTTTTAAAAACTCTCAGGTGTGGGCCTTGACACTGGGCTTCTTGGGCCCTAAACACTTGGGTTTTCTAGATTTTTCTAGAATTGGGCCTTATCCCTGAGCCCAAATTCCAGATTTTTCTAGATTTTTTAAGGATTTTTCTGGATTCTCCCAGAATTTTCAAAAATAATCAAAAAATTTAAGTTTTTCACTTAATTTTTTCCAAGAATCCCCTAGAACATTCTAGAGTCTCCTTGTTTTTGGGCCCAAATGGGCTTTTTAAGGCCCAACTTACCTTCTTTTTGGCTATATAAGGGTGAGATGAGAGTGTGATTTCCTCACACTTCTCATTTCACTCTTCACTCAATCTCTTCTATCCTCCTCCTCTCTCAACACTCTTCTCCTTAGGAATTTTCCGGCAACCTTAGCCTTTTCCAGCCTTTCCTCCCTTCCAAGGTTTCAAGGTTCCTTCAACCTCCATCAATGGCTGATAAGAATTCCGAGAGAGCGGCCAAGATTGCCTCTGCTTCAAAACGACGTAAGGATGTCGAAATCCGCTCTTCTAACATGTCTTTTTTAGATATAATTAATACTAGAGGGGACGAATATCCCTCAACTGCACGTCTTGACTCTTTCAATCACTGTAACACATGGCACACTATAGATTACGATAAGTTAAATGCACGTTATAATGTTCGTCCTCCCCTTAGGCTAGTTCCAGTTTCTGGTGGTGACCGTACTTGCCACTGGAAACCCGATACTCTTTTTGTTTACACAGATGCCCTTGATGCTGGGCTTAGGTTTCCTTTTCATCCCTTCATTCCTCACCTCCTAGCTGATTTGCTAATTAACCCCTGTCAGCTTCCTCCAAACGCGTGGAGGAACATTTTATGTTTCTTGGTTTGTTGTCTTAGGGGAGTTTTCCCTTACATGTAGCTATTTTTAGGAAGATTTTCTAATGTTATAACAGTTCTTCGAGTATTTGTGGTTGGGTCTACATTAAACAAAGGCCCAAGTGTAAGCACATTTTTAACAACGCCTCATTCCCGACAATAACCAAAATTGGAGGACTAGTTTTGTCGGGTTAAGGTGGGAGAATGGTGACTGAGGCACCCTCATCAGATCTTTTTTCGGGAAGGTTAGTGATGGTAGCCTCAAATCCATTCACCTAACTCCCGAGAAAACTATTATTTATGATGAGCTTACTCGGATGATGGTGCCACTATCAGCTGGACTCTTTTAGAGGAGTTCTCCCTCATCCACATGGGGCTATCCTCTGTTTCTCAATAGGGTATTTTTCTGCCCTTCTCGTTTTTACTTTCTTTCATGCAATATTGACACCACTTATTTTGTTTTTTCTCTTATTTTGTAGCTGCTAAGGAAATCAACGAGGATAGTGTGCCTCTCGTTGAGGAGACTGCAAGGATGAAGAAGGCTCGCCTTGCGGGTCTGGATACTCGAGGAAAGGCTATGGAGCCTAGCTTCCTACGGAAGCACAAGGAGCCCATGGTGGAGGTTCCTGATGAGGGAGCTGAAGCCCACAGTGCCCCTATCACTGCTGCTGCTCCTGTCTCTGTTGCTACGGGCGCCTTTCAGCCTCTTTGGGGATTCCGCCGAGGGGATACCGTGGTTGGATCCATGAAGCACGCATGGGATTGGTCTTACCATGGCGTAACCCCAAGGACTTCACCGATGTGGTAGCTACTCACGACTTGGAGAGAATAAGCTCATGGGAGCTCAGTCCCTGGCCTCGGTATGACCATTCCTTGAAATTTTTCTTTCTTTTTACTTGTAGCATTTTCTTGCCTTATAATATCTTCGTTTATTATTTTATTTCAGTCTAACGCCTACTTCCAAGGCGCTGTGAGGAAAGATGAAACATGGAAGATGGCTTCTGACAAAGCTGATAATGCCCTCAGGAAGCAGTAGAAGAAGTATGCCGCTTTGGAGCGAAAGCTGAAGCGCAAGGAGGAGGAACTTGGAGAGTCCAATGCTGAGCTAGTTGTCCTTAGGGCC
Organism: Apium graveolens; assembly: GCF_009905375.1. Taxonomy (NCBI): domain Eukaryota; kingdom Viridiplantae; phylum Streptophyta; class Magnoliopsida; order Apiales; family Apiaceae; genus Apium; species Apium graveolens. The sequence goes on from NC_133655.1 coordinate 108,465,183, forward strand.
GAGAAGGACAAGGCGATTGACAACTACTTGGACTCGGAGGAGTTTATCCAGTCCATGAGGGTGAGGGATGATTCAGTGTTCCCCGGGTTTTTTAGGACTGGCTGGGACACGGCCCTTGGGACCGGGAACGAGGCATGTCCTGATATTAACCCGGCGGACTATGTCTGCCCTGATGATGAGGCTTTACTGCAGAGGTTTCGTACCCGAGTGGTTGTCTCGGATCGTATCCCTCAGGACCCGCTTCTTCCTCCTCCCGAGTCGTCTTCCAGGCCAGCTGCGGATGATAGCTCTTCCTCCTCCAGGACGACTGAGACTTCCAACGAGAACGGAGGAGATGATGACATGGATGCTGAAGGCACATCTGCTCCTTAGATCTTTTCTAGCCCTGTGTGGCTTATTTATTTTATATTGTCTTTGAGACTTATCTTATCATACTTTGTATTATTTATTTGAACCTATTTTATTAATCGAACTTTATGTTTTCATCTCATGCACTTAGTTTACTTGTCTTGTTACTGGAATTCAAACATATTTTGAAAACTTTCTGAATTTCACAAATTGCTGGGATTCATCCCTTGAACAAGTCTTAATAAACCTCAAAACAAAACTAAAATATATAAATCCTAAGCAAGCAAAGCTTCAAGGTGCTTTTCAACCTACTTATCATCTTGACAAGTGAGAATCGTGCTCAACCACTTCACACATAGTAAATATTCAGGTTTTGTGCATGCCAAGTTCTCGGGACTTCAAAACCATCCATAGTCTCAAGCTTATAGGTTCCTCTACCCTGAACACTCTTGACCTTGTATGGCCCTTCCCAATTTGGGGCAAGTTTCCCTTTCTGCCCTACACCAGAAGCTTCCACCTTCCTCAAGACTAAGTCACCCTGTTTGAAGAACCTTTCCTTAACCCTTAGGTTGTAATAGAACGAAGCCTTTTTCTAATATTCCACTATCTTCGCATGTGCCTCATCTCGTACTTCGTCGATTAGATCCGGGGCTAACCTTTGCCCTTCCTCATTTTCCTCAGCATTGAAAGCTTGAATCCTGAGAGAGGAATGTATTATTTCTACAAAAACAACCGATTTTGCCCCATATGCTAACATTAAGGGAGTTGCTCCAGTCGTGACTCTACAGGTAGTCCTATATGCCCATAGTTTCGGGAGTATTTCATCCACCCAGTTATTCCTCGACTTCTCGATCCTCTTCTTTAGTCCATCCAGGATTATTCGATTTGCAACTTCTGTTTTCCCATTGGCTTGCGAGATGACATAATTTTTGGATCTATTGATGAGAAGCTTTGTAAAAAGTTTGTAAACTAATGCAAAGTAAGTATGAAATGAGCATAATGGGTTAGTTATGTTGGATTTTAATCGCAGCGGAGGCATGGAAAAACACTTTTACACATATAAAATCCAAATAAAAGCATACAGATCATGAATAAAAATTTGAGGGATCGAATCTAACCTTTAAAATAATTCGGAGACAACAATCAGAGATCCTTAGCAGTTGCTCCTCAAGTGTGAAGCACTCCACCGGTATCCACCAAGAAAACGATGTTAAGGAGGATGAAGGAGGTGGAGAGAATTGAGTTTTCCAAACTTTTTGGGTTTTAGGGGTTCTTGGGTTCGAATAAAAATAGGGTCTATAATAGTGTATTTATAGGCAAAATTTTCAGCTGAAATTTTCCCATAAATATTATTATTATTATCCCATTTATTATTCTCATTAATAATTAAAACACCTTTTAATTATTAATCCTTTTTCTAAACACTTTAGAAATAATTCTCTCTCTTGATTTAATTTCCAAAAATTAAATCCTTAATTCATAATATTAAGAACTTTTCTTAATTAATTTATAATCAATTAAATCTCATTTAATCAATTATTAAAATTTTCAATTAATTATTTATTTCACAAATAAATAATTATTAGCCATTATTAATTAATTCCTCCATCATAAAATCATTCTCTTTTTATGGTGTGACCTTGTAGGTTCAATATTAAGCCGGTAGTAGAAATAAATAATAATAAAACTATTTTATCATTATTTATATAAATTCTCTAATTTATTAAATATGATTAATTAATTAATCACATTTATTCTACATCGTGAGGGATACTTCTCAGCATATCACGACTATCCGGATAATATGAATTCACTGCTTAGAATACCAAGAACCTATTCAGTGAATAATTACCGTACAATAAACTCCTTCTACCCTACAATGTCCCGATTAAATACAAGGCATGGATCTCGTGTCAAGCCTATCTAATTTAATCACTTGCTTACCATTTACTATGCGTAGTTCTATGCAAATTAGAAACTTCTTTCTAATTTCATTTACTCTGGCCAGAGATTCCTGAACTAGCATAAGTGGATCAGCCTTGAATATTCGCTTCCTTCACTGGAAGGGGTAGATCCTTTATTGATCATACACTATCTTCGTGTACAAATTCCTATACCCAGTAGAGCCCTAATAATTGTCCCTGGAGATTAAGAACTAAACCAAAGCATAGTTCAGTGTACACAAGATGACTATGATGACCTTAAGTCTAAGGATACTTTTACAACTATCACTATGTGAACAACTGTTGACACATGAGTGAACTCCATCAGTTGTTCAGCTGTGCGAGTCATGTTCAGTGAACTTATTCTATAATAAGCACCTACATACTAGCTATAATGTCACCACACAAATGTCTATGAGAACATACATCCTTCATAATGAAGCAAGCATAGTATGTACCGATCTTTGCGGATTATTAATTACTAGTTAGTAATCCTATGACCAGGAACTATTTAAGTTTAGAGTTATCATCTTTTTAGGTCTCACTATTATGATCTCATTATAATCCATAAAAAGCTTTACTCTAAACTATGGTATATCTTATTTAAATACTTAAATAGATAAAGCCCGTAATAAAAACAAAACAAGTCTTTTATTAATATCAATGAAATCAAAATAGATTATTAAAAAGTTATTCCTAAATCCTCATACATGATTGGACTTAGGACATATTCCTTTCAATCTCCCACTTGTACTAAAGCCAATCACTCTGGTATCTAATACCCATCTTGTCTTTATGACGATCAAAGTGACTTTCATAAAGTAGCTTTGTGAGTGGGTCTGCTATGTTGTTATGTGTGTCAACTCTAATTCAATACAATATAAGAAATGTTACCGCGCTCCCACTAACCCTTTTGTAGACGCATGGTTCATCTTCGTTTTTGATAAAATCAAACTCTTTGATTGTCTCATCAAAACGAATGTTCCATCTTTCGAGAAGCTTGCTTTAACCACATATGGTTTGCAGCAGCTTACACACTAGGTTTTCATTTCTCTTGGAAAGAAAACCATCTGGCTATATGCCATATCTCATAGTCGTAGTAAGCAGCAATCGCAAGCAAAATCCGAACTGATTTTAACAGGGCTACAGGTAAAAGGTTTCATCAAAGTCAATCCATTGCCTTTGTTTGAATCCTTTTGCCACAAGCCTGGCCTTAAAGGTCTCCACCTGGCCATCTGCTATAATCTATCTTTTGTATACCGTATACATAGATTCCATTCTGGATTTCATGGCACTATGCCATTTCTCTGAGTCAACACTACTCATAGCCTCATTATAGGTCACAGGGTCGTCATCATCAATGATCGACAACTCATTGTCATTCTCAATGACAAGGCCATATTTCCTCTCAGGTTGGCGAGACACTCTCCCTGTTCTATGAATGGGCTATTCCACAAAAGGTTGTTTAGTCAGAACAGGTGTTTCCACTTGATCCGTAGTAGTTTGTGCTTCTTGAACTTCATCAAGTTCAATTTTGCTCCCACTGTTTCCTTCAAGGATAAACTCCTTTTCCAAGAAGGTAGCATGTCTGGAGACAAACACCCGATGAACGGTGTAAAAGTAATACCCTAAAGTCTCTTTAGGATATCCCACAAAACTACATTTTACGGATCGATATTCCAGCTTATCTGGGTCAACTTACTTGACATAAGCTGGATATCGCCAAATCTTAACGTGTTTAAGACTCGGTTTCCTTTCTTTCCATATCTCATATGAAGTTTGAGGAACAGATTTTGGAAGGCACCTTATTCAGTAAATATGCTGAGGTTTCCAATGCATAACCCTATAGGAATACTGGAAGATTTGCATAGCTCATCATGGACCGAACTATGTCTAACAAAGTTCAATTTCTCCTTTCAGATACCAATCTGGAGGAGTCCACTGGGAGACTATACCATTTACTTTGAGATAATCTAGAAACACTCCATTAAAGTATTCACCACCTCGATCTAATCGAAGAATTATAATACTATGTTTGGTTTGTTTCTCCACTTCATACTTATACTCTTTGAACTTTTCAAAGGCCTCAGACTTGTGTTTCATCAAACACATATCCGAATCCAGATCTATCATCTATGAAAGTAATGAAGTATGAAAATCCACCCATGGCTTGCTTAGACATTGGTCCACATACATCTGTGTGTACCATTCCTAGCAAATTTGCAGTCCTCTCTCCATGTCTACTAAGTGGAGACTGTAGTGCCACTATAAAGTGAGATTTTCATCATCCCTTTTCTTTTATTAGTTTGTTCAATCTGAAGTAAATTATGTCACATATATACAGACCATTATTTAAAGCACCACGTCCATAAAGAATATTATCTCTAAGAATAGAACATTCATTATTCTCAATAATAAATGAAAATCCAGCCAAGTCTAACATGGGAATAATATTCCTCACAATCGAGGGAACAAAATAACAATTATTTAAAACAATAGTCTTGCCCATAGGCATATGTAAATGAAATGATTCTACATCTTCAGCAGCAACTCTTGCTCCATTTCCCATCAGTAGAATCACCTCCTCTTCCTCAAGAGTCCTACTTCTCCTTGGTCCCTGCAACAAATTGCAGATTTGAGAACCACAGGCGGTATCTAATACCCAAGTAGAAATTTGATTTAATGACATATTCACTTCTATCATGAACATACCTGAATCAGAAGCGGCAGTCTCACTACCCTTCTTCTTCTTCAATTCTGCAAGGTAAACCTTGCAGTTCCTCTACCAGTGCCCCACCTTGTTACAGTGAAAGCAAACAACTTTGCTCTTGGGGTCTTCAGCTTTTGGTGGAACCGGCGTTTTCTCACCTACTTTCTTCTTCTTGGAAGAGTTCCTCTTCCTTTTCTTAGGATTGGAACCTTCACCAATTAGAAGAACAGAACTCTTCTTAGAGGAAAAATTCGATTCCGCAGTCTTCAACATGTTGTGGAGTTCAGGCAGGCTGGCATCCAACTTATTCATGTGAAAGTTCACAACAAACTGCGAGAACGAACTCAGAAGCGATTGCAAGACCAAGTCTTGACTCAGCTCCCCATCCATGGCAAAACCAAGTTGTCCAAGACGTTCAATCAAATTGATCATCTTAAGTACATGGTCATTCACAGATGATCCCTCAGACATCCTACAACCGAACAACTCATTCGATATCTCATATCGAGCTGTCCTCCCCGCCACATCATACAACTCTTGTAGATGCATGAGGATAGTGTGAGCATCCATATGCTCATGTTGCTTCTGTAGCTCAATGTTCATGGAAGCTAGCATGATGCATTGGGCAACATTTGCATCATCTATCCACTTACGATACACAACATGTTCATCATTATGTGCATCACTAGCAGGTTCAGTAGGCTTAGGTGAGTCAATCACGTATTCCAGCTTCTCAATCCTGAGAACAATTCTCAAGTTTCGAAGCCAGTCAGCATAATTAGGACCAGTCAATTTGTGAGCATCTAGTATGCTCCTGAGTGATAGTGCAGAAGACATAATGTATATTGTAAATCTGTAAATGATAAACACATAACAATACTTAGCAAATATTCGATTTCATTTTAAAACACTATATGAATCGGGTCTTTATTCATAAGTGGCTCCCACTAGTTTACCTAATTTATTCAACCCCCTACGTGAAAAATTAAGCATTCATAATACTAGTGGGAATAGGGATCCTACATTCCATTACACAACCCTGGCTGTAGCACGAACCGCCATGTAATGTTCAATAGGCAGACAACTCTTGTCAATTACATCTTATGTTATTCCCTAATCAAACTTTAGCCTCTTGAATAATTGAGTCTCGGCTGTGGCACGACAAACTCAATATTCTAAGTCAAGTCTAACCCAACATTCCATACAGTTGAATCAGTCCCCAAAGGCCCACGGCTGTAGCACGTACCGACCTTTAGATTCTTATTCAATGTACACATCTCTATGTAATAGACAAGTATTTCTTATTTCGAAATCAAAGCCCTCGGCTGTAGCACGAACTGACAATGATTCAAAAATAAGAACTACTTTCTATCATGTTGGAAGGCTATGACCGACACAAGCCCGTTGTATCATTGGCCAATTACTACTTGATATTATTTAATTTTAGAGGGATTATATTATGTTACAATCATAATCATATTATAAAGAAATTCTTCCTTTTAAATTAAATATTTCAAATCAATAATCAATAATCAGATGATTCCCAAATGGGGTGGAGCATTGTCAAGAGGCGTCACTTAATAACCCTTTCTTACAGATAGAAATCTGTTGTTGACAGAATCATCCTTTCTCTCATATCGAAAATTCATATTCAATTACGTGTTTCACAAACACAAGAATCTCATGATTGTATTCATAATATTGTTATTAAGGTTATGAAACAATTTCACTATACTAGGTTGTCTAACAAACACCTTATGTTCATTCAAGTTCACCTAAATCTATCATCGCATGATAAACTAAGCATATATCACATATATTAACATGAATAAACATCAATGTAGGCATATTACATCATCTAGCATATTGGTCTAAGCATTATACATCTCTATGTATCACATGAAGCATTTAAAAGCAGTTAAAACAGTTAAAAACAACCTTAAAACACTTTCGGAAATATAAACAGTTCAAAACTTTTATATAACCTAAAATTGATCACTCAATTAGATCCGTCTCGGAAAAACGAATCCAACGGTATATTGCACGCCTAAAACGGAGTTACGAAACTCCCAGAAAATCAATTTTAATGTAAACAGTCGGGTTGTAACGCATTACAGGAACGCGTTACAAGCCCTGTAACGCATTCTGGTGATGCGTTACAACCCTTTTAACCAATTAAAAGGTGTAACGCATTCCGTGAATGTACCACAGGTGTGTAACGCATTCCCGGAATGCATTACACCCCCCCCTTTTTTTTTCTTTCTCAGCAGCCGCCTTTTCTTTCCTCGAACAACGTGCCGCCGTACTGACATTCTCTGCTTTTTCTCCGTGCAGACAGACAAGGAGCAGACAAACAGCAAAGGCAGATGCATAATAAAAACATATATATATATACTATATATATATATACATATATTTATACTTATTAAATTACGAATTTAATTGTAAGAACTTTAAAAATTCATAATAAAAAATCTATACATCCTAAAAATATGAAAAAAATACCCAGACGATCTACAACACTTGTAGAACCCAGATCAACCTTCAAAATTACTCTGAGAAACGATTTCTCATCAGAAAAAATTAATCCATGATATAACTTGTAAAAATCATAATTAATTCATACAAGCACATAAAATTCTGAAATTTTTACCACAGATCTATATGCATACAACCTACGCTCAGATACCATTGTTGGATTTTAATCACAGCGGAGGCATGACAAAACACTTTTACACATATAAAATCCAAATAAAAGCATACAGATCATGAATAAAAATTCGAGGGATCGAATCTAACCTTTAAAATAATTCGGAGACAACGATCAGAGATCCTTAGCAGTTGCTCCTCAAGTGTGAAGCACTCCACCGGTATCCACCAAGAAAACGATGTTAAGGAGGAGGAAGGAGGTGGAGAGAATTGAGTTTTCCAAACTTTTTGGGTTTTTGGGGTTCTTGGGTTCGAATAAAAATAGGGTCTATAATAGTGTATTTATAGGCAAAATTTTCAGCTGAAATTTTCCCATAAATATTATTATTATTATTATCCCATTTATTATTCTCATTAATAATTAAAACACCTTTTAATTATTAATCCTTTTTCTAAACACTTTAGAAATAATTCTCTCTCTTGATTTAATTTCCAAAAATTAAATTCTTAATTAATAATATTAAGAACTTTTCTTAATTAATTTATAATCAATTAAATCTCATTTAATCAATTATTAAATTTGCCAATTAATTATTTATTTCACAAATAAATAATTATTAGCCATTATTAATTAATTCCTCCACCATAAAATCATTCTCTTTTTATGGTGTGACCCTGTAGGTTCAATATTAAGCCGGTAGTAGAAATAAATAATAATAAAACTATTTTATCATTATTTATATAAATTCTCTAATTTATTAAATATGATTAATTAATTAATCACATTTATTCTATATCGTGAGGGATACTTCTCAGCATATCGCGACTATCCGGATAATATGAATTCACTGCTTAGAATACCAAGAACCTATTCAGTGAATAGTTACCGTACATTAAACTCCTTCTACCCTACAATGTCCCGATTAAATACAAGGCATGGATCTCGTGTCAAGTCTATCTAATTTAATCACTTGCTTACCATTTACTATGCGTAGTTCTATGCAAATTAGAAACTCCTTTCTAATTTCATTTACTCTGGCCAGAGATTCCTGAACTAGCATAAGTGGATCAGCCTTGAACATTCGCTTCCTTCACTGGAAGGGGTAGATCCTTTATTGATCATACACTATCTTCGTGTACAAATTCCTATACTCAGTAGAGCCCTAATAATTGTCCCTGGAGACTAAGAACTAAACCAAAGCATAATTCAGTGTACACAAGATGACTATGATGACCTCAAGTCTAAGGATACTTGTACAACTATCACTATGTGAACAACTGCTGACACGTGAGTGAACTCCATCAGTTGTTCAGCTGTGCGAGTCATGTTCAGTGAACTTATTCTATAATAAGCACCTACATACTAGCTATAGTGTCACCACACAAATGTCTATGAGAACAGACATCCTTCATAATGAAGCAAGCATAGTATGTACCGATCTTTGTGGATTATTAATTACCAGTTAGTAATCCTATGACCTGGAACTATTTAAGTTTAGAGTTATCATCTTTTTAGGTCTCACTATTATGATCTCATCATAATCCATAAAAAGCTTTACTCTAAACTATGGTATATCTTATTTAAACACTTAAATAGATAAAGCCCGTAATAAAAACAAAACAAGTCTTTTATTAATATCAATGAAATCAAAACAGATTATTGAAAAGTTATTCCTAAATCCTCATATATGATTGGACTTAGGACATATTCCTTTCAAGTTAACCTATTTCTTTGGCTTACAAGTTTATCAAGTGAAAGAAGAAATTTTTATAAGTCAAACAAAATATGTAAATGATCTTTTATAAAAATTTGACTTATCAAACTATTCTCCTGCTAAAACACCCATGACAACTACCAATAAGCTTGAAATGAACACTAGAAAAAAAATGGACATTTTTTTTGCTAATTTGTTTGTATTATATATGAGTATAATTTTTTGCTATCTGTGATCAAACCATGCAAGGGAGAACTAAAGAAACACAATCAGTACCACAGAGGATAAAGGAACCTATCTAAATAATACAAGTATGTAGTAGACAAGTGGACTGCATAATATCAGAACCTCTCCAGCTTGGAGATTTGTGACGCTTACAATTAAACAAAGACCAAGGCCTTTCGTTGGTGTGCTAGGTTACCATGATCACTTTCTAGTTAACCATACTGAACTAAACACAATATCATGTAGTTTGACATAGACCAGTGCATCTCCCTCTTATGCAGCTCGTCCATGCTAGCATCATTTTAGATAATAGTCACAATCAAAATAAATCAACAAGAGTAGATATTTTGTTAAGATATCAAATTTCCGAGAGACCAAAACTGATCTTGAGGGGGAGCAAAACAACCATCTAATCTGCATCCAAAAACCAAATGATTAAAGTGACACAAAGCTAAACCCAATTGATCAACACATACTAAACATCAAAGCACTCTTTTTTAGTTCCTAAACACGCGCTAATAATACACGCTTGTATACGAGTTTGCAAGTAGTATAGAATCTTTTCTAGTGCATTCCCACAGAGACTGTATTGGTTAACTAATTAATTCATGCACCTAAGCAACAATGTATGGTTATTATTCAATGCTAAGACTATAACTAATTGAGGATGTTTATAACTAAGAATTAAACTAATATTTATAACTACGAGAATAAGATTGATTGAATTAATAATTATGACAAACATGGGATTCTAACTTCATTAAATACTTCATCCAATAGCCTTATTGATCTTACCCTTAGCATGCAATGGTGATGACACTAATCAAATAACACGAAACTGATAAACGCCAACTTTTGTTGCGCGAGTACCATACTCAGACATCCACAAAAGAGATAGAAGCTGAATAAACACCAATTCTATTGAGACCCTATATGTCTATAGAATTTGACAACATAACGGTTCAAGCACAAGTTATCTATCTTGATTACATAGGGCAAGTAAAATGGTTACAATTACCTACGAATCATGCATAGCAAATACATGAACCTATGCTAGCATGGCAAGTTCTAAATCCTTAAATTCAATTTCGCTTCATTAAGAATTAACACACTATTTTATAAGTTCGCGACGCTCATAAGACGAATACGCACAACCAATACTAAGATATCATACAATTACCACATACTAAGACTTCAATCAAATTAACTAAAGAAATCCATAAATAAATCCGCTAGAAACCCATGATAACGATTAGCCCATAATCTGATGCATCATCAACGTGGGTTCTGATGAAAGCATGGTATATAAAACGTAGTCTTTATAACGAATAAATAAAACCAAGTACAAACAATAATTTAGGTTCAACAAAACAAGAAACGAGCATCCAAGATTACAACTCAAAACAAAGATTCACAAGAATAAATTAGATCATCTTCGCCTTTGTTGAATTGTGCTATAGGTCTCTTGTCGTCTTCTCCTTGTGCTCTGGTAAGTCTCCTTATAAAAAAACGATCTTGAGTTATCAATATATTGCAGTCCAAACAGCCCAGGAGTCTAGAAAATAGAATTGCAATAGAATCAGGATTTTATTATCCCGTCACGGCGCGAGCGCGCTGGCTCCCTGAACTTCGCACGGGCGCGCTGGCCTTCTGCCAAAATTGACTTCTTGCATTTTTCTTGCAGATTCGAGCCGGTCTTCGCGAGCTTTTATTTCAACACCACCTAGACACTATATTAGCACCAAAATAATGCTAATTCACCTGATTATCTAGATAATGCCTGAAATGCAAAAACACTAGAAAACACGTTAAAACACTTAACAACTTGAGTACAAATGTACCAATCCAAAGCTTATTAGAGCATTATAAAGTGTCATAAATGCCACTCAACATAACCCCAAACTTGAATCGATGCTTGTCCCCAAGCATAAACAGACTCAAAGAACAAGAAATAAAAATGCATGAATACAACTAATATGAATGCAATGATCCCCATAGAATAACTAAACCAACCAATAAGCAACACCTCAACAAATGCAATTATTCGCATAAAGATCAATCAAATTTCTCAAATCAACCTACAAACCAGAGACGTGCGTGTGTGCAGATGCTTGCAGATATACTATTGGTACTAGATCGACCATCATGACTCACTACTTATCAAAACAATCAGAAGTTTATAAATAGAATAAAAGTTAGACTCAAAATAACGTATAACACTTCAATTCTTATATCAGAGTTTTTATAGATTTCATGCTTTTATTCACAATAACACAACACAAGTATGCTTATTTGATCGTGCAATGAGCGAGGTCCACAAAAGACTTATACAATAGTACCTATGTAGCGAGCGTTAGGTTAGCAAATTCCAGACTATGGAAGCCTTAGGTCACTAGGCATAAAGTCCCCTAAGAACTTAATAACTCGAGTACTAAAGAGCCCACTCGTGATCAATTATACATAACTCTTATTCTTTTTTTTTTATTTTTTTATAAATTTCTGAACGAGTTTATTTCGCTCCATCTCGCTCAACCCTAGACTACTCATATAAATATGAGCCGACTACTAGCCATTTGACACCTAGCCTTATTCACAACTAGCAATGAAATCCAATTTCTCCAATTTTTAAATATCCATGTCTTTTATTATTAAAAGAATACCCTAAATTCCAAATATAAACAAGCGATTAAACCTCAATAATCAAACAAATCATGACTATGATCTAGCACTCTAGCAACCTATAAGACTTAGTGAAATACAAGTGTCTCTAGCATGCAAATCAATCTAAAAAAAACTTAATATCACCAAACACGACATCACTACACTAGCATCAATATCACAAATCAATCGGAAAATTATCTGAGGGATCATGTTATAATGCAAATGCATGAAACTACATGAACAAAATATCATAAAACTACCAAAAATAAAATGAATAAATAAATAAAAAAAAAACTACATGGAAAAATATGCAACTATATAAATTAAAACTATCATGAATATGCAAACTATATGAGACTCACACAAACTATATTCCTTTAACTACTACCCCCAAACTTAAAATATTCACTGTCCTCAGTGAAGGTAATAGTAAGGAATCATGCATACCTACTATGAATCAGAATCCTCACCCTCAACGGGTGGAGTGTCAGGCGTGTCTGGAGGCGGATACACTGAATCCTCACCAAAAACTGGCCACTGGATGTCAACACCGGTGGCTCTAAAAGCTGTCCCAAGTGCCTGTGTGAGATCTCGTGCAAACCGACTGTGAATGTCGTGCATCACATCCATCCTCCTCGCGATACGCCTATACTGCGTCGAACTTAAACCAGCTTCCATCTCTGCTCCTGCTACCTCCTCCCGCTACTGCTGCTGCGATGAACCAGCTTCCTCTCCATATTGGGCTCTCCAAGCTGCTCTACGGGCATGCTGAGAACCTCCTGCTGTAGCTGCCTCCATAGGCACTCCACCTGGCAAATGAGCATATGAATAACAAAGCCCCTTAGGATCGGGCTTCCCTCCATACCACTCTTGCATGCTCTGCAGCGTAGCACTATCAATAGGAGCACTGGGAAGCTGAAGCTGCTCATTTGCTAGCCAATGAACACCAACTGCCACGCACAATTTTGTCACAACTGACGCATACCGAATAGCACCTGTAGTACCTCCCCTCAAGAATCTTAAAATCTTCTGATGTATCACCATCCCCAAGTCAATGTAATCACCCTGCAGAATACCCCATAGCAGAAGAGCACGCTCCACAGTAATCTCATGCACATGCGAAGATGGCATGATGTTAGCACAAATAAAGGAGTTCCAAGACCGTACAAACCTGTTCATACATGACGCCGGGAATGTGGAGTAATCAGTAGTGCCCCGCTTGAACTTCCAATGAGTCTTAGGCATACAGAGAGTAACAACGATAAGATTCAAATCAATGTCCTCCAGAGTCTTATCGTTCCACGTGTCCTTATCATCAGCACTGTACTCTACAGTCCTCCCTCTCACCACCGTAAACCCATTCTTCTCCGCCTTGGCATTTGCATAGAACTCCCGCACAACACTTATGGGCACAGCAGTGGGAGCCTCACAGAAAGGTACCCATCCCATCTCGAGAATAATCTCTAACAGTTCACCATCCTTCCCTGATGGCAGAAAACCTCGCTCCTTAGCAATAGGCTTCGAGAGAAGCCTCATGTACTCCTCCTCAGCCTCAGGATTAGAAAACCTGGGCCTCACACCACCCGCAGATGAAGAATCGGTGATGTTTAGAGAGAATTTGTTTTTGACAGTTTGTGAATTGGTGGAGAAGTTGTGTGTAAGTGTATGTATTTATAGGTGGAGAGGTGTGAATTCTATAAGGAATAGAAGTGGGAATTGATTATGGGAATCGTGGGAATAATAAAATTGATTAGGAGAAGGAATTATGGGATGTGGAAGAGTAAAAATCGGGTTGGAATTGATTTTGGAATAAAAGTCCCGATTTTACCTTAATAAACTGCTGAAATAATTTTTTTCAAACAAGACCCGGCGCGGCCGCCCACTGGGACAGCGCAGGCGCGCTCACTCTCTGGAAAACCGGTGCGGGCGCGCGCTAGAACAACGCGGGCGTGCTTGGTTACTGGAAAAACGGCGCGGGGCTCGCCCAGCTTCTGTAGTTAGCCCTGAATTTTTTCTTTTTTTTTGATTTTTTTGTGTTTTTCTCTTTTCTTCTTGCTTCTTCTATCTACTAATGTACAACATACTTGGGTTGCCTCCCAAGAAGTGCTTCTTTTATATCGCTAGCTCGACGTAGAATCTCGAGATCAAATGGACGATAAAACGGCACTAACCACATCGCGGTTTGCCGTGTGACCATAATAATGCTTTAACCTCTGACGATTTACCTTGAATGCTTAGGCCGGATCATTTTCAAAAATTTCCACCGCTCCATGTGGAAACACAGTTTTGACAATAAACGGCCCTGACCATCTTGACTTCAATTTTCTAGGAAAAAACAGAGACGAGAGTTGAATAAAAGAACTTGTTGCCTTGACACAAATGACTTGAGTACTAGACCCCTATCGTGCCACCTCTTGACTTTCTCCTTATACATTTTATTGTTCTCATAAGCTTGAAGTCGAAACTCGTCAAGTTCATTCAATTGAAGCATCTTCTTCTTCCCAGTCGCATCCAAGTCCAGATTCAACTTCTTTAAAGCCCAATATGCCTTATGCTCGAGCTTCACAGGTAAATGACACCCCTTCCCATATACTAACTGAAATGGAGACATTCCCAATGGAGTCTTATTGTTCTATACGCCCAAACAGCTTCATCAAGCTTCAAAGATCAATCCTTCCTTGATGGACACACCATTTTCTCCAAAATGCGCTTGATCTCTCTGTTAGATACCTCAGCCTGACCATTCATCTGAGGATGATAAGCCGTAGCAATACGATGATTCACATTATACCTTTTCATCATAACAATGAACTTGCGATTGCAAAAATGCGACCCCTCATCACTGATTATGACTCTTGGAGTTCCAAACCTTGTGAATATCTGCTTGTGAAGAAAATTAAGCACCACTTTCCCATCGTTCATTGGCAATGCCTTAACTTCAACCCATTTCGACACGTAATCAACCGCCAACAAGATATATTGATTGTTACAAGATGAGACAAATGGCCCCATGAAGTCAATTCCCTAAACATCGAAGACCTCAACCTCGAGAAGCACATTAAGAGGCATCTCATCCCTCTTAGACATATTACCGACAGGTTGACATCGATCACGTTTCAAAACAAACTGATTAGCATCTTTAGAACACGAGTTGCTGTCTTTTCTCCATCATAATATCCTCCATAAGTCATTGAGTGGAAATCTCGCAAGATCCCCCCGGTTTCATTGTAAGGAATACATCTCCTGATGATTTGGTCAGCTCCTAGGCGAAAGAGAAACGACTCATCCCACATATACCACTTCACCTCATATAGAAACTTCTTCCTTTGAGCATAAGATAAGTTGGGAGGCATGATATTATTCACAAGGTAGTTCACAATGTCTGCAAACCACGGTTCTTCTTCTTGCACTCCAAATAATTGTTCGTCGGGAAAAGACTCATTTATCAATGTCTTATCCAATGAAGTAACATTAGGATTTTCTAAACGCAAAAGATAATCAACAACTTGATTTTCAGTTCCTTTTCCGTCCTTGATCTCTAGTTCAAATTCTTGGAGCAAAAGAACCCATCTAATTAATCTAGGCTTCGAGTCCTTTTTTGAGACGAGATATCAAATTGCGGCGTGATCAGTGAAAACTGTCACCTTAGTCCCAAGTAGTTAAGATCGAAATTTCTCAAAACCATAGACAATAGCCAAAAGCTCTTTCTCCGTAGTAGTATAATTCAGTTGGGCACCATTTAGGGTCTTACTAGCATAGTAGACCACATGAAATATGTTGTTCTTCCTCTGCCCAAGAACTGCTCCAACTGCATAGTCACTTGCGTCATCATCTCAAAAGGCTCATTCCAATCAGGTGCAGTTATGACCGGTGCCGTGATTAAACTTGTAATAACCCCAATTTTTGGAATTTTTAAAACCCTTATGAATAGTGTTTTGCTGATTATGCTGAATAAGAAAACTTTTCATACCACACTATGTAGGGGTTCTTTTTTTGATCTTCTGAGATATTATTAGCACTCTATGTGGTATATAAGTGTATGTAAAGATCGTCAGAATCCAAATCCAAACACTTTGATTTTTCCCGAAAATCCACCAGATACCGAAAGAATTGAGTATAAGGTAACATGATTAAAAGGATTTAAATTCGAGGATTATAAGAGAGGATCATAAAAGGAATATAATGTATTGAGAAAGGTTAAGGGAACCCAAGTAATAAGATCCCGGGTATGATCCCTCAAGCGATAAACGAGAACGAAAGTTAAGCGAACCGTATAACAGATCAACGATCATTAGCCAAGTGATTAGGAGTTAATCAAAGAGTAAGTGGAGGGTGATGTCATCTCACCAACAAGAAGAGGACAAGTGTGGGATAATGACATGAGCATGAAAAGAAGGGAAGGAAGTGTTGGTTGATTCTAAACCACACAAAATTCACCATGGTTAAAAGTAATTAATCAAAACAAAGCAACCAACCAAGGCAAGCAAAACAAATCACAAAAACACAACTTGACTTCCTTTTTTCTTCAAGAAAGCTCTCGGCTTTTCCATGGAAAGCAAGGGAATTTTTTCAAAACTTAAGCTACACACCTTCATAATTCAAGAGGTTTGTTTCTTTAGATTCTATAATTCATAACTTAGATGAGCCATAAGTTTAAGCTCAAGATTCCATGATTATCATAGCTAATCAATTCATCAAAGTTCTTGGTGAATAGTGTTTTTCAAGAACTTGAAATTTTGATCTTGTGTTTTTGTTTTGATATAGCTTTGGTAAGGATTTTCAAGGGTGATTCCAAGCTCCCTAGTTACTTTTACTCACCAAGGAAGGTATAATCTCATACCCTAGCCCTACTTTTGTATAAATTAGAGTTAGTATGTTTGGTATGGTTCATGAGAGGCATGGTTATTGTGTATTTAGAGATTGGTTGGTTTTGTGATGTTTTTGGAATGGTAAATCTTGGTAATTAGTTAATGAACCTAAGTAAACTTTTAGTTCATGATTGGGAAGTAGTTTAAATTGGAAATATTGAGTTGTTGGGGCTGTTGTAGCATTGTATGTATGGATTTTGGTTTAATGGTTGAATTGTGGTTGATTGGTGGTTGATTTGGAGTAGGATAAAAGTTGGTAATCGCGTAAACATAGCCGTCGTAATATCCGATTTACTTTAGACTGTTTTGTACTTAACCTCAGGATCCGAGAACTCACTGTTAGGTTTTGACCACTGCCATGATTAGATAGTTCATGTTACGAGCTTCGTTTTGATATGTGGTTCGTTTGAATCCGATGTACGGTTTAGGAGAAACGACCGTTTTAAGTAACGGCGTATCGCGAACGAACCATTACCCCTCGCCTTACTTTGAAACATTGGTTAAAGACCTTAAATGACTAATTGGAGTATGAAACATTTATGTGCAGTGTACTAGGCAGTTGGTAAGGAACTCGCAAAAGAATCGCCTTAAAACTCTTAATGGTTAATTTATTAAAAATGGTGGAGCCGAGGGTACTCGAGCGACTTAAGAGAATCATTAAGCGCAAAGCGAGCGTTAGAGTCTAATTGGTTAAAGTATAGATTCTTAAGCGACTTTGGTTTAATTCCAACTTATATGTGGTTTATAGGTTACCAGACTCATCCCAGGACTTTTACCACCCCCAGTCGCTCAGGCAAGTTTTCTACCCGTTATATTGTTGTTGTGATGTATACATATGTATATGCATTATCTTGTGATAGATGCATGATGGTTAATTAGCAAATCTTGCGATATATTGGAGCATGCTGATATGGTATATATATGCATGTCTGTTTCGTAATCTGGTTATCTATCTGTTGATTTCAATGCTTATAGTTGCATAATACCTATGCTAGAGATAAGCAGTAGTTGTGTATACCCTTAGTACAGGGGACCCAAAGGTGAACATTTTCTAAAACCGGGAGTCGATGTTCCCGAGTATATTATATATATATATTTTTATATATATAGATATAGTTTTCAAAACTATTAATCGAATAAGGTTTATTCGATAACTTTATTTTTATTAATGAATATTATTTGAATATTCATTCGAGGACTTATGACTCCGTTTATTCTATTTAATGAATATTATTTTAATATTCATTCGAGGACTTATGACTCCGTTTATTCTATTTAATGAATATTATTTGAATATTCATTCGAGGACTTATGACTCCGATTATTTACTAATTAATATTCTTTATTTTATTAAAGAATAATGTGTCGATAATCAAACTTACTTTTGATTATACAAATAAAGATAGTACTTTCGTATAAGTATATCTTTGGTCATTTAAGTATAAGTTTTAAAACTTCTACTTCAATTATTTTTATAAGGATTATTTTTTATGGGAATATTATTTAAATAATAATATTCAGATATTTTCTAATATATCGGGACTGATTTATTTTATTAAATCAGCGTTACTCTAAACATTCTTTAAAATATTTTCGAGTCTTCAAAATGATTTTAAAAGTTAGGGCGGATCCCAAAACTCACTTTTATATTTAAGATCCTCCTTTCGAAGGGGATTTAAATACTCGCTCAAAACCTGAGGGATCTGGCTCTGTGGTGTGTTTTATATTCGCAACAAGGTTGCTATTTGGATAAAAGAGTTTTTGATTACTTACCCAACACTCGGGAAGTAAAATTCTTAGAACAAGTTAATCCATTAACAGGCACCGCCTGGGAAATATCGGTGAGTTTTCCTTTCCATCTAGATACGACTTCTTGGTGGAGCCGTATCAACAAGTTTCTACTTGGGGAAAGGGGGGACAAGCTTTAAGTTTCAGAGTCATGGATTTCGTCTGAACTAGGAGTGGCGTAAGCGGTCGAGTGGCGCCGGCCCAGCCTTATTATATTGGCCCAAATGGCCTGGAAGTTCCGCTAAGACGGTCCATTCCTTAGGAGTCTAGTGTTCGGTTGACAAGTAAATCCGACAGGTTCTCCTCTACATGTAGAAAATGGTGGGGTTGCACTACTGCGACTGATCATCGTGAGTGGTCTTCCTGGAACGGAAAACTCCCGTAATGAGTTCATCATCCAATTGGATATTTCTGCAACACTACCCAGAGCACTTCGATAGAAAGGCTACGGCTGGGCGATTGTTAAGTGTTGGCAGGGTCAAGTTTTCAAAATGACGTTTTCATCAAATGAAGTATCTCGTAACTTCATTTCATTTTGATGACATTTCAAAGATTAATTCTATACAAGTTTTGTCATGTAGCTTCATCTATGGGATGAACTAATTATAACTTGAATGGTGGTAGTTCAAGTCATATTCGGAAAAGATATAAGTATATTGGAGTATCTTGTAACTTCATCTTTTCAACTTATATCTGGTTAATGATTATCTTATGCATGACAAAGATTTTCACAAAAACATTGAGACAAGGTTAGATATATGAGATCACCTTGCAACGATATTTTTATACAGTTATCAACTGGAACTCTGTGTATATTATGCATGGAAGAGGACTTCCAAGATTTTGAAAAGTATATATACATATATACTGAATATTTTACGACTTGGTCGCGTTAAGATATCAACTTGGTTTATTTCTTCTTAACTAAGACTTTCTTGAGTACTATGAGGATGCTCATATATCGTTAATTATTATATATATTATTTCGGTGGGCTTGTTGCTCACCCTTGCTTTCTTCTTTCATCACACAACATCAGATAGACAAGATGAACATGACCAAGCTCTCAATTCGCGAGCGGATAGGAAATCTTCCGCAGTTTCCTATAGGCGTTGATGTCGTTGTAGCTGAGGTAGGAACTACCAATAGGCTAGGCTTTCAACTTTTGATGTACCAGACTTATGTATCTTTATGAATTGTAATAATGGCAAAGAAATGTAAATTTATTCAGAAACCCTTTTAAGGTGTAATGGCATATAATTGTGGAATAAAATGACTCGTGTTATTTTTGGATATTCATCTCTGAGACTATAACTTGTGGTGTGTGTGTTTATTGTGGGGTCACAGTACAGAGTAGTTGATTGTTTATTAAGTTTGGGTGTTATTAAGGGAAATGGAACTCGTGACAACCCGGATCCCCGACCCCGGATTTGGGGGTGTTACAGAAATGGTATCAGAGCTAAGTGTTATAAACCTCAGAGATGATGTGACGTTAAAATAATAAGTTCACTAAGATAATGAGAACTCTTGCCAAGTTCATAGTCAGACTACCTAACGTAGTACTGACAGTTAAAACCCTTATGGGAACCCTTATAAATATCGTGATAGAAGCGTAGTTCGTTATCGTATATGGTAGCGGGACTCCGAACCCTGAGGTTGAGGAGCAACAACGTGATGATGTTTTATTACTTATTGGAGATCAGATTGTGGATCCGATAGAGCGTCCTAACGCAGGACCGGATGATGTTCATATTGAGGATGTAGCAGTTGAGGATGTTGTCCTAGAAGGGATTATTGCTGAGAAGAATCCCGTGGAGGATCCTGACAAGAATGAATAAAGGACCACTGAGGAATTGATGACTATGGTTAGGGCGACTACCAGAGGTAGGATTGGCCGGTTACTACCGGAGGTTCGTTCAAGTTCGTAATGATAGTAGCCCCTTTAACGCGCTTACTCATAAGACTGAGAAGTTCGAATAGACAGAGAAATACGAGAAAAACTTTCAAGAACTGAAGCAAAGATTGGTGACGGCCCCTATGATGGCGTTGCCGGATGGAAAAGGAGATTTTGTGATGTGTAGTGACGCTTCGCATAAGGAATTAGGGTGCTTCTTATACAGCACAACAAGGTAATCGCGTACGCGTCAAGACAATTAAGGGAATATAAAATTCGATATCCCCACCCATGATCTTGGGCTCACGGCAATAGTTTTGCCCTAAAGATTGAAGGCACTACTTGTATAGATAGGAGTGCGAGATTTACACAAACCATAAGAGCTCAAGTATTTTTCCACGCAGAAAGAGCTCAACATGCGCCAGAGGAGGTGGTTAGAGCTAATCAAGGATTACGATTATGAGATTCTTTATCATCCAGGGAAAGCCAAAATGGTGGCTAATGCCCTTAGTATAAAAGAGAGACTCAAGATGAAAATGTCTTTGGGAGAGTTGATAAGAGATTTTGAGAAAATGGAAATAGAAGTGAAGGTAACCAGAGCCGGTACCGAAAAGCTGTTTGAGATTGCAATATATCCCGAATTATTGGAGAAGATCATATTGTGCCAAGAAAAAGTGATGAATAGAGGCAGAGAACCAATGACCAGAGAAGAGATTAATACCGAGAAAGATGATAAGGGAATAATGAGGTGTTCGTACAGAATTTGGGTTCCAAATGTTCAAGAGCTTAAAGATGAGATCTTAGATGAAAGCTAGTTTGAGGAATAAGATTTAGAGCAAACCCTGAACGTGATAGTCAGGGAGGTCACCATCAAGATAGAAGGAACCCATTACATAATGAAGTGGAAAATGAGGATTTAAAACATGTAGGATGACCCCGATTATGGGGAGGTGGAGGGAACGTCCAGATTAAGGAAACAAAAGTCGAGTAAGGAAAGGAGACCCGAGACAGTACTCCTATACGATAATTCATGGACCTTTCTAGACATAACTTAGACTATTATCCCCAACCATCACCCTGAGGAAACAATGAGGTGAGAAATTCTTTCAGGACCTTTAAGTCGCTAAGCTCTCAGAGTTCCAAGGAACAAGCAAACCCAGTAGAGGCGAGAGCCTGGCTAAAGGAAATATAGGAATCATTTGAGATTCTAAATGATTGACGAGTCACAAAAGACTATTTTTGTCACTTACCCTCCTAAGAGAGAGGCCACCCGCTGGTGAAAGGCCAAGGAAGGCACGGAGCAAGAGATTATAGTAAACTGATTAAAGTTCAGCCAATTGTTTTCAAGAAAGTACTTCCCAAGGTTATAGAGATAATGTAAAAGCTTTAGAGCCAGAACAAAGGCAGACGAGTATGATGAATTATGAAGCTAAGTTGTAAAATTTGTCAAGATTCGTTCTGATGACAAGAATCCCAGAACGACATGATGTTTGAAATCAACGAGTAGTGGTTCATGAAATGATTGTAATAGAAAATAAAATAAAAAGAAACTGAAGTGGAAAGGAAAATAAAGACAATAGAGTTTGAGGAATGATAAGGGAGTTGGGTATGAGGAAACCCTAAAGACTCGTAGCAATAGAAATAGAAAAGTATGTATTCGTCAGGATGAGGGTGATTCACCATGAGTTAAAATTGATGGTTGAAGGCATAAGAGATACATATATTTTATCCCCTGTAAGTTGGGAGGATTCGAGGAAATCTTGAGATAGTTCGAAGGATAAATAATGAGACGCGGATAGACTGAGGAGACAAGGAAGTAAGAAATTAGGAAAATTGGATGAAGGAAGTGACCTTCAAGAATGTGAAGTGTAAGACCGGTGGCATGATACCCAAAAAGGGAGACGCCGGGTATGAAGGATATCCCAACATTGAGATGACTGTTGAGATAAACAACAAAAGTAAATGAGGAATTATTAAGAAGCAGTTGACGTTGAACACGACCAATATCTTCCAGAACATCCTTGTTATTATTACCAAATTAGGCAAGAAAAGCGGATAACCGTTGTTATCTTTTGAAGGCCATATTGATTGACCTCATTCTGAATACAGATGTTATTGTGAAATTAGGCATATACTATCGAGGTGGGAATGATTGAATAAGACACCCTTATCAGGGATATATGACTTGATTTATCCATGGAAGGATGCATGTACCTTTTTAAAGGTGGAATTAAGGATAGAACATCGGTAACTTAAAATGAATCCTAGGGGAATGCATAAAGGTTGGCATTTTGCCCTTAATAGGGACAACATGAGTTTTGGCAGTATGAATTAAAAAGGATTAAGGTAACAACAACCTCTAAAGATCAGTGGAGAAAGTTTTCAGAACTATATAGACAATAGTTCTAGTAGTAGTAAATGGTATCTTGATACGCCCTGTACCTAGGGAGTACCGGATGAAGAATTTAAGGATAACCTTAGAGGTTTTACAAGGAAAAAGGTAATATTCAAAGTTCTCAAGAATATAAATTTTGATAAGGAAATATGACATAATTATAATAATGCCAGGTGGGCACGTGTTGAACCATAAGAAAGTATAGATCGACCCAATGAAGGTCGAGATTGGTGAAAACGAGAAGGACCCAAGATAAGAGACGTCCTAAGTATGATCGAGAGTCAGTCGTGACAATGTTCACATCTAAAGACTAAGGCAATGACTTATGGAAAAAATGGTGATATTTTTTTTCTCACCAGGACTTAAGAGAAGCATTTTCATATAAGCAGTGATTGAAATGAGGTAGAAAATTTAGTGGGAGGTGGTTAAAATGACATTGATTGTAAGGAAATTTTACTATCTGGAAAGGCCAAAGAGGTGGCCAACACTTTAAGTGTAAGAGGATAATTATCGGCGCTCGTTCCAGAGGAATACAGTGATGATGGTTGAAGCCGTAAAGGTTGTATTTTATGGTTTGGAAGATTGACATTCCTTTTGATGACTGTGCAATACCCAATTGTAATAGTAGTTTGGTAAAGGATTAATTTGTGTAATCGCCATGAGCGGGCTATCTATCTTAGAAGGTACTATCTTGAGATAACCTTTGAGATTCATGTCTCCCAATAAAGACATATGGTTAATAATGGTATTAACATGCTATCATTGCTTTGATTGAAACTCTTCTGCAAATTTATCTACTTCATGTCATATGTACGCCAAGTTCAGGGGTGTTCTTCATGAATCATGGAATGGTGATTATGTTGCCTCTTTAAAAGAATTTGATACGACATGTATGGACTCCGTATGGTTAGCTATTAAGATTTCATCAAAAATGAATGACTACAGTAGGTCAGCGATGGACCATAGTAATGCAGCAATGATTCTGCGAGTAATGAGTCGATTACAACCGTGAGAGTTGTATTGGAATGGATGTTGAGATTGAGTACCACTAATCGGGTCGTGGTGGTGTATAAGTTATCATTGATAGACTAATTAAGTAGATTATCTACCTATTGAATACTTATTCCTTCTTATCAATAGAGAGTCGTATTACTATACGAGGAAGGTTGCGGTGCAAGCATAGGATTCTATTAACGATGATGTCTAGAATGAGACCCCAGATTCGATTTTCGATGTCGAGGGAGTTTCAAAGGTGATTGTTTATAAGCTTGAGCAAGAGCATGGGTCCATAGAATGATGGACGGAATAGCAAATATTCAGACACGTGAAATACGATGCTATAATACTTGATGTTGATATATATGCGTATATGTTTTGTTCTCCTATGACAGACCTCTATAGTTCAGAGGTAGATTCCAAGCCAGATATTTTGTGGCAGTATATTTTATATATATATATACAATTCTCTTCAATTCGTTCTTTTCTCTCCTTTTCATTTCATGTAAACTGAGAAGAACAACCCTTCCAGAAGGGGCGGTATTGCCGAATGACTATTTATCTGTGTGATAGTAGCCTAGTAGGATACCATCTATTATTTAATTGCTTCTCAAGTACTAAAGGCTGGCCACCTTCTGTACTAACTATGCAATGTAACAAGTGTTCATGATCATAGTGATCTCTCAACAAATTCCTTTACTTCTATATGATTGATCAAACTTTGGAAAATAGAAACAGCTGAAAAAGGAGTAGTAAAGTTATGGTCGTATTCGGAATGGAAACACATTCGTGATACTAAGGTTGACGTGGTTATTAAAAGGTTATAAAACTCTAGCGAGTAAAGGTATATCTAGAATAGTATTCTGTACGGAAGATAGTAACGCTTACGAACCAGAATAGAAGGAGTATTGAGAAGCAAAAGCTATAATGCTAGAAGCTATGATGAGAGTCTGTGCAATAGATTTGAAAGAATTTAGAATGATCACTTAACGCGGATTGAGTTTTCTTATGACAATAGATCATATGTCATTATCGAGATGTCGCCTTATGAGATCCTTGAGGGAAGACAATGTTGATCTCCCTTATGTTAGGATGAAGTTACAGAGCGCAAGATGCTCGGACCAGCAGTGGTCCAAAGGACCAGGGATATAATAGATCTAATCAGAAGACGGCTGGTAGTAGCCCAAGATGGACATGAGAAGTATGTTGAATTGACACGAAAGGACAAGGAATAGGAAGTAGGGGACCTAGTGATGTTATAGGTATTCCCTTGGAAAAGATGGATGTGGTTCGGAAAGAAAGGAAAGCTAAGCCCACGAAGTGTTGGACCCTTGGAGATATTAAGACGTATTGGGAAGTTAGCATATGAGCTAGACCTACCCCCGAACCTGTAGCAAGTTCATAACGTGTTCCACGTATCAATGTTAAGGAAGTATAATTTGGATGCCAGAAAAATAGGGGCACATGAGCGCATAGGCATGCAACCAGATGTAACCTATATGGAGCAACCAGAAAGGGTTATAGATCGAAAAGGAACAAGTGCTTAGGAGAAGGGTTATCAAACTAGGCAGAGTTTGGTGGTAGAACCACAATGTAGGAAAATTTACTTGAGACTTAGAAAGTGCAATGCTAAGAGAGTATCCCTATTCATTTTCTATCTGATTCCGGAACGGAATCCTTTTAAGGAGGGGAGACTGTAATAACCCCAATTTTTGGAATTTTTAAAACCCTTATGAATAGTGTTTTGCTGATTATGCTGAATAAGAAAACTTTTCGTACCACACTATGTAGGGGTTCTTTTATTGATCTTCTGAGATATTATTAGCACTCTATGTGGTATATAAGTGTATGTAAAGATCTTCAGAATCCAAATCCGAACACTTTGATTTTTCCCGAAAATCCACCAGATACCGAAAAAATTGAGTATAAGGTAACATGATTAAAAGGATTTAAATTTGAGGATTATAAGAGAGTATCATAAAAGGAATATAATGTATTGAGAATGGTTAAGGGAACCCAAGTAATAAGATCCCGGGTATGATCCCTCAAGCGATAAATGAGAACGAAAGTTAAGCGAACCGTATAATAGATCAGCGGTCATTAGCCAAGTGATTAGGAGTTAATCAAAGAGTTAGTGGAGGGTGATGTCATCTCACCAACAAGAAGAGGACAAGTGTGGGATGATGACATAAGAGGATGACATGAGCATGACAAAAAGGGAAGGAAGTGTTGGTTGATTCTAAACCACACAAAATTCACCATGGTTAAAAGTAATTAATCAAAACAAAGCAAACAACCAAGGGAAGGAAAACAAATCACAAAAACACAACTTGACTTCCTTTTTTCTTCAAGAAAGCTCTCGGATTTTCCATGGAAAGCAAGGGAAATTTTTCAAAACTTAAGCTAAACACCTTCATAATTCAAGAGGTTTATTTCTTTAGATTCTATAATTCATAACTTAGATGAGCCATAAGTTTAAGCTCAAGATTCCATGATTATCATAGCTAATCAATTCATCAAAGTTCTTGGTGAATAGTGTTTTTCAAGAACTTGAAATTTTGATCTTGTGTTTTTGTTTAGATATAGCTTTGGTAAGGATTTTCAAGGGTGATTCCAAGCTCCCTAGTTACTTTTACTCACCAAAGAAGGTATAATCTCATACCCTAGCCCTACTTTTGTATAAATTAGAGTTAGTATGTTTGGTATGGTTCATGAGAGGCATGGTTATTGTGTATTTAGAGATTGGTTGGTTTTGTGATGTTTTTGGAATGGTAAATCTTGGTAATTAGTTAATGAACCTAAGTAAACTTTTAGTTCATGATTGGGAAGTAGTGTAAATTGGAAATATTGAGTTGTTGGGGCTGTTGTAGCATGGTATGTATGGATTTTGGTTGTATGGTTGAATTGTGGTTGATTGGTGGTTGATTTGGAGTAGGATAAAAATTGGTAATCGCGTAAACATAGCCGTCGTAATGTCCGATTTACGTTAGACTGTTTTGTTCTTAACATCAGGATCCGAGAACTCACTGTTAGGTTTTGACCACTGCCATGATTAGATAGTTTATGTTATGATCTTCATTTTGATATGTGGTTCGTTTGAATCCGATGTACGGTTTAGGAGAAACGACCGTTTTAAGTAACGGCGTTTCGCGAACGAACCATTACCCCTCGCCTTACTTTGAAACATTGGTTAAAGACCTTAAATGACTAATTGGAGTATGAAACATTTATGTAAAGTGTACTAGGCAGTTGGTAAGGCACTCGCAAAAGAATCGCCTTAAAACTCTTAATGGTTAATTTATTAAAAATGGTGGAGCCGAGGGTACTCGAGCGACTTAAGAGAATCATTAAGCGCAAAGCGAGCGTTAGAGTCTAATTGGTTAAAGTATAGATTCTTAAGCGACTTTGGTTTAATTCCAACTTATATGTGGTTTATAGGTTACCAGACTCATCCCAGGACTTTTACCACCCCCAGTCGCTCAGACAAGTTTTCTACCCGTTATACTGTTGTTGTGATGTATACATATGTATATGCATTATCTTGTGATAGATGCATGATGGTTAATTAGCAAATCTTGCGAAATATTGGAGCATGCTGATATGGTATATATATGCATGTCTATTTCATTCAAGGACTTATGACTCCGTTTATTCTATTTAATGAATATTATTTGAATATTCATTCGAGGACTTATGACTCCGATTATTTACTAATTAATATTCTTTATTATATTAAAAAATAATATGTCGATAATCAAACTTACTTTTGATTATACAAATAAAGATAGTACTTTCGTATAAGTATATCTTTGGTCATTTAAGTATAAGTTTTAAAACTTCTACTTCAATTATTTTTATAAGGATTATTTTTATGGGAATATTATTTAAATAATAATATTCAGATATTTTTTAATATATCGGGACTGATTTATTTTATTAAATCAGCGTTACTCTAAACATTCTGTAAAATGTTTTCGAGTCTTCAAAATGATTTTAAAAGTTAGGGCGGATCCCAAAACTCACTTTTATATTTAAGATCCTCCTTTCGAAGGGGATTTAAATACTCGCTCAAAACCTGAGGGATCTGGCTCTGTGGTGTGTTTTATATTCGCAACAAGGTTGCTATTTGGATAAAAGAGTTTTTGATTACTTAACCAACACTCGGGAAGTAAAATTCTTAGAACAAGTTAATCCATTAACAGGCACCGCCTGGGAAATATCGGTGAGTTTTCTTTCCAACTAGGTACGACTTCTTGGTGGAGCCGTATCAACAAGTTTCTACTTGGGGAAAGAGGGGACAAGCTTTACGTTTCAGAGTCATGGATTTCATCTGAAATTGGAGTGGCGTAAGTGGTCGAGTGGCGCCGGCCCAGCCTTATTATATTGGCCCAAATGGCCTGGAAGTTCCGCTAAGACGGTCCATTTCTTAGGAGTCCAGTGTTCGGTTGACAAGTAAATCCGACAGGTTCTCCTCTACATGTAGAAAATGGTGGGGTTGCACTACTGCGACTGATCATCGTGAGTGGTCTTCCTGGCGCGGCAAACTCCCGTAATGAGTTCATCATCCAATTGGATATTTCTGCAACACTACCCAGAGCACTTCGATAGAAAGGCTACGGTTGAGCGATTGTTAAGTGTTGGCAGGGTCAAGTTTTCAAAATGATGTTTTCATCAAATGAAGTATCTCGTAACTTCATTTCATTTTGATGACATTTTAACGATTAATTCTATACAAGTTTTGTCGTGTAGCTTCATCTATGGGATGAACTAATTATAACTTGAATGGTGGTAGTTCAAGTCGTATTCGGAAAAGATATAAGTATATTGGAGTATCTTGTAACTTCATGTTTTCAACTTATATCTGGTTCATGATTATCTTATGCATGACAAAGATTTTCACAAAAATGTTGAGACAAGGTTAGATATATGAGATCACCTTGCAACGATATTTTTATACAGTTATCAACTGGAACTCTGTGTATATTATGCATGGATGAGGACTTCCAAGATTTTGAAAAGTATATATACATATATAATGAATATTTTGCGACTTGGTCGCGTTAAGATATCAACTTGGTTCATTTCTTCTTAACCAAGACTTTCTTGAGTACTATGAGGATGCTCATATATCGTTAATTATTATACATATTATTTCGGTGGGCTTGTTGCTCACCCTTGCTTTCTTCTTTCATCACACAACATCAGATAGACAAGATGAACATGACCAAGCTCCCAATTCGCGAGCGGATAGGAAACGTTTCGCAGTTTCCTATAGGCGTTGATGTCGCTGTAGCTGAGGTAGGAACTACCAATAGGCTAGGCTTTCAACTTTTGATGTACCAGACTTATGTATCTTTATGAATTGTAATAATGGCAAATAAATGTAAATTTATTCAGAAACCCTTTTAAGGTGTAATGGCATATAATTGTGGAATAAAATGACTCGTGTTATTTTTGGATATTCATCTCTGAGACTATAACTTGTGGTGTGTGTGTTTATTGTGAGTTCACAGTACAGAGTAGTTGATTGTTTATTAAGTTTGGGTGTTATTAAGGGAAATGGAACTTGTGACAACCCGGATCCCCGACCCCGGATTTGGGGGTGTTATAAAACTCTTCTTCAATATCTCAAAAGCTGTTAGACACTCGTCATCAAACTTGAAAGGAACATCCTTCTCTAACAGACTGCACAAAGGCTTTGAAATTTTCGAGAAGTCCTTGATAAAATGCCTGTAGAAACCCGCATAACCAAGAAAACTGCGAATTCCCTTAACAGAAACGGGTGGGGGAGATTCTCAATGACCCCCACCTTGGCCTTGTCCACCTCTAGACCTTTACTAGAAACTTTGTGCCCGAGAATGATGCCCTGTCACACCATAAAGTGACATTTTTTCCAATTGAGAACCAGATTGGTCTCAACACACCTCTTGAGAACATGTCCCAGATTTTGCAAGCATTCATCAAAAGAATCGCCAAAGACTGAGAAGTCGTCCATGAACACCGCCACATTCTGGCCAATCATGTCAGAAAAGATTGTCATCATACATCTCTGAAATATGGCTGGCGCACCACACAGACCAAAAGAAACTCGTCTGAAGGCGAAAGTACCAAATGGACAAGTAAAGGTAGTCTTCACCTGATCTTCTGGAGTGATACAAATCTGATTGTAACCCGAATATCCCTCCAGAAGACAATAGTACTCATGACCGGCCAACCTATCGAGCATCTGATCAATAAAGGGCAAAGGAAAGTGATCCTTCCTAGTGGCTTTATTTAGCTTCCGGTAGTCCATGTAAACTCTCCACCCCGTGACTGTCCTTGTAGGAATAAGCTCATTCTTTTCATTTACTATCATATTAATTCCTCCTTTCTTCGACACACATTGAACCGGGCTTACCTATGAACTGTCAGAAATAGGGTAGATGATCCCTGCATCTAGCCACTAAAAAATTTCTTTCTTCATTACTTCCTTCATGATAGGATTAAGTCTTTTTTGCTGCTCGACCTTCCTCTAGCAGTATTTTATGCATACAATAAGAAGGGATGATTCCCTTGATATCTCCTATAGTTCATCAAATTGCCGACTTGAACTCTTTCAGAATCCTCAAAAGTTTTTCCTCATCACTACCTGAAAGGTTAGATGTAATAATAACAAGCACAGTAGATGCAACACCTAAAAACACATACCTCAAATGTTCAGGTAAAGGCTTAAGCTCAAGAGTAGGAGCTTCCTCAATAGACGGCTTGAGGTGTTATAGGAGTTTTGTTCAATTCCTCCATTCCAAGAGATTCAAAAGGCATATAAATTTTCCTTTTCCAGGGAGAAGCATTCAAATATTGCAATTGTTCTTCCCCTTCATCATCTTCACTATCTAAATTCCCCAATAAGGCTTTTTCTAAGACATTAGACCTGAGCAATTGATCAAGTTCCGAGGTGACCACCGAATCGACCAACTCCACTTTTAAGCACTCCTCATTATCAGTAGGGAATTTCATAGCATTGAACATATTAAACGTAACATCCTGATCCAGCACTCGCATGGTGAGCTCACCCTTCTGTACATCTATCAAGGTTCAGCCAGTCACCAGGAAAGGTCTTCCCAAGATTATGGGAATCTTCTTATCCTCCTCAAAATCAAGAATTACGAAATCAGCAGGAAAGATGAGTTTATCAACCTTGACCAAGACATCCTCCACAATACCTCGCGGATATGTAATAGAACGGTCGGCCAACTACAAAGTCATATAAGTCGGTTTGGGATCAGGTAAGTCCAACTACTTGAAAATTGACAACGGCATCAGATTGATGCTAGCTCCCAAGTCACATAAGCATCTGTCATAAGACACTTTTCCAATAGTACATGATATAGTGAAGCTTCCTGGATCTTTAAGCTTCAGAGGCAGCTTCTGTTGCAGCATAATACTGCATTCCTCCGTGAGAGCGATTGTCTCTAAATCATCTAGCTTCACCTTCCGAGAGAGAATATCTTTCATAAATTTTGCATAACTAGGCATCTGCTTGAGAGCCTCGGCGAAAGGTATGTTGATAAAAAGTTTCTTGAACACCTCCAGAAACTTCTCAAATTGCTTGTCCCGCTTTTTCTTCTGAAGCCTCTTACAAAAAGGCGGTGGAGGATACATCTGTTTCTCCCCTGTATTACCCTCAGGCGGAGTGTGCTCAACAGTAATCTTCCTTGGTTCCACTTCTTTGTCTTGCTGCACTACTTCTTCCTCAGCACCAACCTCTTCAGTCAACTCTTGAGTTTGTTTGGGATTCGCAACCTTTCCAGACTTTAAAGTGATTGCCTTTACCTGCTCCTTAACTTCCCTCTTTCCTGGCACTTCAGTGTCACTAGGTAATGTACCAGGCTGATGATTTAGCAAGGCATTGGCAATTTGACCAATTTCATTTTCCAAGGTCTTGATAGAAACAACTTGACTCTTATACATAAGATTCAACTCCTCTAACTCAGATTTTTCATTGGCTTGTTGCAGCTGGAGTTGCTATCTAAGTGCATACTATGGTTGCTGAAACCCAGGGGGGTTGTACTATTTAGCTGGGTACTGCTGATAAGGTTTTTGAACCCCGTTCTGGGCATTGCTCCAACTGAAATTAGGATGATTGCGGTTGTTGGGATGATATGTGGCTGGCTCTGGTTGCTGCGATCGCTGGAAGTTGCTCATTAACTGAGCTGATTCACTAAAAATTGTGCACCGATCAGTCTCATGGGCACCAGCACAATGCTCACAGACACTTGTGATTTGATTTACTCAATAATTAGCCAAATTGTCCACATTCATCGTCAGAGCTTTAAGTTGGGCAGCGATAGCAGTAGTTGCGTCCAACTCCAGAATTCCTGTGACTTTTCCCTGAGTCAGTATCTAGGAAGGATTCTGGTACTCATTAGCAGCCATCCGTTCAATAAGTTCATAAGCTTCATTGTAGCTCTTAGCCCACAAGGCTCCTCCTGATGTTGCATCAATCACGGGTCTAGAAGTAGCACCCAATCCATTGTACAATATAATCATCCAATCAGGCATGCCATGGTGTGGGCACTTCCTTAGCATCTCCTTATATCAATCCCAAGCCTCACACAGAGATTCCCCTATTTGTTGAGCAAACTGGGTAAGAGCATTCCTGATTGCAGCAGTCTTCGCCATGGGGAAGAATTTAATGATAAACTTTTGCGCAAGATCTTCCCAAGTGGTGATAAATCCTGCTGGAAGAGAGTATAACCAACACTTGGCCTTGTCCCTCAGAGAGCATGGGAACAGGCGTAGCTTGATAGCATCTTCAATCATATCATTGAATTTGAAAGTATCGTAGATCTCGATGAAATCCCTGATGTGCATGTTGGGGTCTTCAATAGGAGAACCCCCAAACTGAACTGAGTTCTGTATCATCTGAATCATGCTTGACTTGATCTCAAAAGTGTTAGCCCTGATGGCTGGTCTGATGTTGCTTGACTGAATGTCATTAATCTTAGGCTGAGAATAGTCCATCAAAGCCTTCGGATTCTCTGCTTAATCTCCCATCGCTATTACAACTGGTTCTTCGACTTTCTCTTCTTCTTCTTCTACCTTCTTTTCTTCCTCAAAAACTTCCTTCCGAACTACCACGACTTCTTCCTCGGCTTTATCCAGTGTTCTCTTACGAGTACGCGAACGCGTATGCATACACCCTCGCTAGAGTACCTGAAATAAAACAAGGAAACAGGTAAGTAACAATGTCCGGATCAATGAACTTTAACAACCACTGATGGAAAGCACATAAACTATCAATTAACACTGCAGTCCCCGGTAGCGGCGCCAAAAACTTGTTAGTCGCTAAACATGTGCTAATAATACACGCAAGTATACGAGTTCGCAAGTAGTATAGAATCTTTTCTAGTCCGTTCCCACAGAGACTGCATTGGTTAACTAATTAATTCACGCACCTAAGCAATAATGTATGGTTATTATTCAATGCTAAGACTATAACTAATTGAGGATGTTTATAACTAAGAATTAAACTAATATTTATAACTACGAGAATAAGATTGATTAAATTAATAATTATGACAAACATGGGATTCTAACTTCATTAAATACTTCATCTAATAGCCTTATTGATCTTACCCTTAGTATGCAATGGTGATGACACTAATCAAATAACACAAAACTGGTAAACGCCAACTTTTGTTGCGCGAGTACAATACTACCAGACATCCACAAAAGAGATAGAAGCTGAATAGACACCAATTCTATTGAGACCCTATATGTCTATAGAATTTGATAACATAACGGTTGAAGCACAAGTTATTTATCTTGATTACATAGGGCAAGTAAAATGGTTACAATTACCTACGAATCATGCATAGCAAATACATGAACCTATGTTAGCATGGCAAGCTCTAAATCCTTAAATTCACTTTTGCTTTATTAAGAGTTAACACACTATCTTATAAGTTCGCGACGCTCATAATACGAATACGCACAACCAATACTAAGATATCATACAATCACCACATACTAAGAATCAATCAAATTAACTAAAGAAATCCATAAATAAATCTGCTAGAACCCCACGATAACGATTAGCCCAAAATCAGACTCATCATCAATGTGGGTTCCGATGAAAGTATGGTATATAAAACGTAATATTTATAACGAATAAATAAAACCAAGTACAAACAAGAGTTTAGGTCAACAAAACAAGAAACGAGCATCCAAGATTACAATTCAAAACAAAGATTCACTAGAATAAACTAGATCGTCTTCGCCTATGTTGAATTATGCTATAGGTCTCTTGTCGTCTTCTCCTTGTGCTCTGGTAAGTCTCCTTATAAAAAAATGATCTTGAGTTATCAATATATAGCAGTCCAAACAGCCCAGGAGTCCAGAAAATAGAATTGCAATAGAATCAGGATTTTATTATCCCGACACGGCGCGGCCGCGCGCTTCATCAGCGTGGGCGCGCTGGCTCCCTGAACTTTGGCGCGGCCGCGCGCTTCATGCGCGCGGGCGCGCCGGCCTTTTGCCAAAATTGACTTCTTGCATTTTTTTACAGATTCGAGCTGGTCTTCACGAGCTTTTATTTCAACACCACCTAGACACTATATTAGCACCAAAACAAATCTAATTCACCTGATTACCTAGATAATGCCTGAAATGCAAAAACACTAGAAAACACGTTAAAACACTTAACAACTTGAGTACAAATACAGCAATCCAAAGCTTGTTAGAGCATTATAAAGTGTCATAAATGCCACTCAACAGTTGCCTTAACATAATTATGCAGTGTGATTTAGTTATCATCAGGATTTAGGCTTGATTCTTAAGAATCTCCCCCAATTTATGACTGATAAAATAATAGCCATAAATTGAAGCCTTGATGATAAAAAATACATTCTTATAGAGGAACATCAAACATGCATAATTGTGTTATGTTAAGCTACTGATAAATGTGGTGTACAAGAAAATAGTTTTGAGGAAAAGATATTACTCTGAAAATAGCTTCTTCTTTCTGAGCATATGAGAGACTAATTTCTTTCAGATTTCTTTGCTATTTGATATTCAAATATGTCCTTTTAGAAAATATCCCTTCATACTTCACCTAGACAATTTAGTCTCTTCATAGAAATATTATATCTTTATTAATTTTCTGAAGTGTTAGACTTCTGACAGTTTCCAGGTCTTGTTGAGTTTGAGCATGTCTTTATGTCAAGGATATTATCCTCCTTTCAAGAATTAAAACATAAGTTGCAAGTTGCTAATTCCTTTTCTTTAGGTCAAACACTCGCTTTATAGACAGTTTTGAGATGAAATGTAACTTTCTAACTTCATGGATCTTGTTTGGATGAAGTTTGTTTAGGAGAATGCTCATCTATATGGCTGAATGCATGGTTGATTCATTTTTCTCAGTTTTCTTCTCTGAATTAGAAGATTGGATTTCCTGAAGACTGATTTATCTAGAAATTTATTATTTTTGATGGCCTTCAAATCCCTTTTTGAAAAGAAGATTGTAGCAAACTTTTCTTGGGATTGACAAACTCTTAATTGGACAAAATTGGATCATTATTATATTTAGTAGTTGATGTAACATCAAAAGCTGAATTTATTTACTTCCTCACAGTTGTGCTTGTTCTCTTTCCCTTGGACTTCTTGACTGTATCTCAGCTTTCAGTTGTAACTCTAGCTCTGTAGCTAGATTCAATGAGTGATTTGAGACAAAATTGTCACCAACTCAATGTGTTTACAAATTTTCAGCCTAAGCCGGTTCATAGTCTCCAAGTGTAGGAAACATTTTTGAGTTCTTGCTTCCCCTTTATTGATGCACTATTGTCCTTCTAGTGATTTCTTTCTATGCCTCTTGTTCTTCCCTAACTGGATAGATTTCAACTTGATAGATCTATAGACTTTTGTTCCCCCTTAATTAGATAGATTTGCATATTTCTCTTTTGCTCCCCCTCATCTAGAGCTATCAAGTCTTCAAGACTTCTCCCCCTTTTTATTAGCATCAAGGGTTTGAAGTTGCATCAAGAGTATTGTGTTCACTAGAAGATCTGAGAAGATATACTTTTCCAATAGAGTCTCATTTGTGTTCAGCTATAGTGTGACATGTTGGAATGAAATTTGCAGCATCCTTTCTGATGTTATCACTAAGAATATTCATGTTGCATCCAGATGTACCTATATTCTCTCATGTTCTCTAAGGTGGAACCTGTAATAACCCCAATTTTTGGAATTTTTGAAACACGGATGAATAGTAACTTTTGCTGATGATGCTGATTAAGGAAAATTATCAGACCACGCTATATAGGAGAACTGTTATGGAAATTCTAAGATCGTATTAGTATTCCACAAAGTAAATAAGTGTATGTAAAGATCGTCAGAATCCAAATTTGAACACTTTGATTTTTCCCGAAAATCCACCAGATACCGAAAGAATTGAGTATAAGGTAACGTGATTAAAATGATTTAATTCAAGGATTATAAGAGAAGATCATAAAAGGAATATAAAATATTGAGAAAGGTTTAGGGGAACCCAAGTAATAAGATCCCGGGCATGATCCCTCAAATAATAAACGAGAACGAAAGTTAAGCGAACCGTATAACAAATCAGCGGTCATTAGCCAAGTAAATAGGGGTTAATCAAAGAGGTTAATGGACGATGATGTCATCACACCAACAAGAGGAAGACAAGTGTAACAAGATGACATAAGCAGATGACATAAGCATGACCAAAAAGGGAAGGAAGTGTTGGTTGATTATAAACCACACAAAATTTACCATGGTTAAAAGGTTAATTAATCAAAACAAAACAAAACAACCAATCCAAGGCAAAACAAATCACAAAACACAAATTAGAAGTTGACTTTTGCTTTCCAAGAACAAAAGCTTTCGGCTAAAACCAGAGCAGCAACTTCAAACTACCATATCTCCTTCAATACTCACTCAAATAGTATTTTCTATAGCTCTTTGGAAAGGTATTGAGATGGCCTACAACTCTTGTTCACAAGTCTTGTCCAAATAAGCATGGTAAGACCTTAGTTTTGACAGTTCTTTCAATCTGACTTTTAGAAACTTCAAAACCTAACTTCGTGTTCTTGATTTCTTTGGAAAGATCAAGCTTGTAGGAGGTTAGATTAAGGCTCCCTAAGGCTTCCTAGCAACTTAACACCTACCAAGGAAGGTATCAACTTCAAACTCTAGCTTTGATTTTATGATTCCATTAAGTTTTATTGAAGCATTGTTAGTATCAAGGCTTGATCTTTGATTATAAGTAGTTTTGGTGGATTTGTATTGGTTTTGAATATTGGGTCTTTGATTGGTTGGATAAATTGGTAAAATTTGGAGTTGAGGACTGAGTTTGTAGTATGATGGTTGAATATTGTTGTATTGGTGGTTGTGAGTGAATTGATGATAATTTAGAGTGTTAATTAAATTGGAAATCGCGTAAACATAAACATCATAATGCCCGATTTTCCTTAACTGTTCTGTTCTTAACATCAGGACCCGTGAACTCACTGTTAGGTTTTTACCATTGCCATGATTAGATAGTTCATGTTACGAGCTTCGTTTTGATATATGGTTCGCTTGAATCCGATGTACGGTTTAGGAGAAACGACCGTTTTAAGTAACGGCGTTTCGCGACCGAACCATTACCCCTCACCTTACTTTGAAACCTTGGTTAAGGTCCTTAATTGACTAATTGGAATATGAAACAATTATGTAAAGTGGATTAGGCAGTTGGTAGGGTACTCACGAAAGAATTGCCTTAAAATTATTAATGGTTAATTTATTAAAAATGGTGGAGCCAAGGGTACTCGAACGACTTATGTGATTCGTTAAGCGTAGAAGTGACCATAAGCGAACGTTAAAGTTCAATTGGTTAAAGTCTAGTTTCTTAAGAGACCGGGGTTTAATTTCGACTTATGTTGTTGTTCATAGGTTATCGGACCCACTCTAAGCTTAAGTCTATCCGGGAACACTCAGGCAAGTTTTCTACCCGTTATACTGTTGTTGTGATGTATATATGTATATGCATTATCTTGTGATAGATGCATGTTGGTTAATTAGCAAATCTTGCGATATATTGGAGCATGCAGATATGGTTTATATGCATGTCTGTTTCGTAATCTTGATATGTAATTGTTGATTCAATTGCTTATAATTGCATAATACCTATACTAGAGATAAGCAGTAGTTGCGTATACCCTTAGTATAGGGGACCTAAAGGCGAACATTTTCTAAAACCGGGAGTCGATGTTCCCGAGTATATTATATATAAATTTATATATATATATATAGATATAGTTTTCAAAACTATTAATCGAATAAGGTTTATTCGATAACTTTATTTTTATTAATGAATATTACTTTGAATATTCATTCGAGGACTTATGACTCCGTTTATTTTATTTAATGAATATTACTTTAAATATTCATTCGAGGACTTATGACTCGGTTTATTTTATTTAATGAATATTACTTTGAATATTCATTCGAGGACTTAGGACTCAGTTTATTTTATTTAATGAATATTACTTTGAATATTCATTCGAGGACTTATGACTCAGTTGATTTTATTTAATGAATATTATTTTGAATATTCATTCGAGGACTTACGACTCCGCTTATTTTATTAAATAATATTCTTTATTTTATTAAAGAATAATGTTTCGATAATCAAACTTTTTTATCGATTATTCAAATAAAGATCGTACTTTCGTATAAGTATATCGTTGGTTATTTATTATTCATTTTAAGTATAAGTTTTAAAACTTCTACTTCAATTATTTTTATAAGGATTATCCTTATGGGAATATTATTTAAATAATAATATTCAGATATTTTCTAATATATCGGGACTGATTTATTTCATTAAATCAACATTACTCCAAAAATTCTCAAAAATGTTTTCGAGTCTTCAAAATGATTTTAAAAGTTAGGGCGGATCCCAAAACTCGTTTTTAAATTTAAGAT
Source organism: Apium graveolens (assembly GCF_009905375.1). Taxonomy (NCBI): domain Eukaryota; kingdom Viridiplantae; phylum Streptophyta; class Magnoliopsida; order Apiales; family Apiaceae; genus Apium; species Apium graveolens. The sequence continues at coordinate 108,504,340 of NC_133655.1, forward strand.
CTTCCTTTTGAAGGGGACTTGAATACTCGCTCAAAAATCTAAGGGATCCGACCCTGTGGTGTATTTTATATTCGCAACGTGATTGCTGTTTTGAGAAAACAATTTGATTACTTGCCCAATCTTTGGGAAGTAAGTCCATCTAATTGAGTCGGCATAAGCGACAGGCTGGGGTACGGTCTATGAAGGTGTAAGAGGCTGGGTGACAGTCCATCCACGCGTGAGTGGCCGGGTAACGGTCTAGCGCGAGGTCCTAATGCGGCCAGGGTGATGACCGGCGAGGAATTCATCCATCTACGGTAGAAAAGGTTACTTAATGGGTATCTTTGCCTGATCAGCAAGATATCGGGTTTATGCCAAAATTCATTTCTTTCCAAATTCATTGGATATTGCAACTCTGTTCATACTTTACATGACAGAGGTTTTCAGGAAATGTATGAGAGATATATATGGATATATATATCGTGACTTAATGAAGTATCTCATAACTTTATTTCTTTTGAATGATATTATAAAGATTGAATCTATTCAAATCTTATCTTGTAGTCTCATCTATGTGATGAACTTTTGAAACTAATTATAACTTGAACGGTGGTAGTTCAAGTAGTATTCAGAAAAGATATAAGTATATTGGAGTATCTTTTAACTTCATCTTTTAAACTTATATCTAGTAAATGATTATCTTATGCATGTCAAACATTTTCAGAAAAACATTGAGACAAGGTTAGATATATGAGATCACCTTGCAACGATATTCTTATACAGTTATAAACTGGAAATCTGTGTTTATTATGCATGGAAGAGGACTTCCAAGATTTTGAAAAGTATATGTACATATATACTGAATATTTTGCGACTTGGTCGCATTAAGAGATCATACTTGGTTCATTTCTTCTTGACCAAGACTTTCATGAGTACTATGAGAATGCTCATATATTGTTAATTATTATACATATTATTTCGGTGGGCTTGTTGCTCACCCTTGCTTTCTTCTTTCATCGCACAACAACAGATAGACAAGATGAACAGGATCAAGCTCCCAATTCGCGAGCGGATAGGAAACGTTCCGCAGTTTCCTGTAGGCGTTGATGCCGTTGTAGCTGAGGTAGGATCTACCAATAGGCTAGGCTTTCAACTTTTGATGTACCAGACTTATGTATATTTATGAATTGTAATAATGGCAAGGAATATGTAAATTATTCAGAAACCCTTTTTAAGGTGAAACGGTTTATAATTGTGGAATAAAATGACTTGTGTTATTTTTGGTATTCATCTCTGAGACTATAACTTGTGGTGTGTGTGTGTGTGTATATTGTAGGGTCACAGTACGCAGTAGTTGGTTGATTATTAAGATTAAGTATTATTAAGGGAAATGGAACTCGTGACAACCCGGATCCCCGACCCCGGATTTGGGGGTGTTATAGAACCCTTTGTCTCACATGCGAGACATGAAGAATTTGCTTGCCTCTCATTCATACTTCTCTTTTGTTGACCACTATCAAAGCAGTTCCTTACTCTCAGTGTATTCAATCCCTTCCCTCAATCCTAATAGTGTTAGAATACTTGTTTGAACATCTGCAGAAGTACTGCAGACTGCGTCCCTAACAGTTGCTGTAAGATAGCAATTGATGTAATATTATTAATTATCAATGGCAATGCTGCAAGACTAGCCATTGATGCACTAACACTTAGCAATGGCTAAACAATATCCATTGGAGGAGAAATGAGATAGCACTTGAAGGTGTCAATGTAGTTAAAGTCTCTGAAGATTAATTAAAAATTTAGAAGCACAGTTTTAGCTACTAGTCATTGGAATGAAACACTGATGATTATCAATTTTAGTGCATGACTTCACCGTGAATTTAAGAATTTTAAAATTTCTTTGAAGCATTGGTATTCAACTAACATTCATGAGAAAGAATACATGGGTTGTCTGGATGTTTATGTGAGTTTGTTTTCAAGATTGATTTGCAAGATTTTGGGTTGTTACTCTGCAGAGATAAAAATCACATCAATCTAAATTTAAGAAAGACATTTTCTCAATAAATGAAATGCCTCATGCTTTGAAATGAACATTTAAACTCATAGAATGAATAATTTAGAATTAAAGCGTTCTTGTGGTTATGTGGATGTGTTCTTCACTTTCATGAAGCTCTAGTATACTAGAGGGGATTTGAATGTATCTTCCACTCAGATAATATTCTTGTTAGATATTGAATGCAACATAGGGGGTGAATGTGTTTCTTGGATTTTTAACCTTTTAAAAATTATTTGGATTATAGGTGAACAAAGCAGTTAAGTTAATGTAGAGATACTGTGTTTAAAAAATTAGTCAACAAGCATAATATTTTCAAAACTCGCTTAATTTATATTAATTAAGTTGGTCTTGCTACACATTCTGTGTTCTTAAGAAAATAAAAACTCGACTTCTATCTTGAGAGAATACAAGAAAATTTAGATCTATTTGTTACTTGTGAACTAAGGACCCGTGCATGCTTTATAGACTAATAACACGGGTTTACAAGACTTGCACTAAAATGTACTAAACTACTTTCTAAAGCAACCTTTTTCTATTTCCATTTCTAGATTAACAAATCTGTGCAGAATCTTGCAGGTCTATGACTACCTTTTGTTCGGTTAATCTTGGACCTTGATCTTGTATTCTTCAAGCTACTTTGTAGACTTTTCAATCTAGTGAATAGATCGTTTGTTGGCTGACAATCTTGAATCTTGAACTTGTCTGCTTTTTGTATTTGAGAAGTGTGTCGAGATCTCCAGTTTATTTTATAGAGAAGTGACATCTCGATAAGTATAATGACTCATTGAGATCTCCGAGTTCTCTATAGGTATACTTGACTTGTCGAGGTCTCTAGATCCTTGCATGTGAAATGACTTGTCGATATATCTGAGATCTCTACATGAAGAAATGACTTGTCGATATCTCTCAGATCTATATATACACATTTTAACTTATCGATATCTCTGAGATCTCTATATGAGAAATTAACTTGTCGGTATCTCCAATTCTTCACATCTTCATTTGACTTGTCGATATCTTTGAGTTCTCTACATGCAGAAATGACTTGCCGATATCTCCAGTTCTCTACATCTTAATTTGACTTGTCGATATCTCTGAGATCTATCTATGAGCCATTTTGGAATTCTCTACAAGTAATTCTGGACTTCTCGAATGACTTCTCAATATAACTTGATTTGTAACTTGTCGATATCTTGAATTAGAACATTTTTCATAAAACAGCTTTATTTAACTCCAAACTTCTACACTTTTCTCTGAGGCATGATCATGGCTTGATCTTCTTCCAGAGTTTATTCCTTAGCTTGAATCTGTTCACAGAAAAATTCCTCAGTCTAATCTTCTAACCATGTTATAGACTCAAGAAATACAATACAGAATGCAGATGTAGATCATTATACAACTTAATCTTCGGGTTGTCTGTGTGACTTAGTCTTGTTATTATACAGGCATGTCTTGCACAATAATCTCCCCCAATTTGTGAGAAGATTGCTTATCACAAAATCATGCATGATAACAAGACTAACCCCAAGCTAAAATCAAATAAATAAAAATTGACAAATACAAACGTTATACATTGAATAATTACATTAGTTCAACAATTACCTCAAACTCTGGTTCCTTTTTGGGAGTGACCATCACAGTTGTGGGTTTCCTATCTTGACAAGTCAAAATAGTTTTACTTATTGTCTCAACACTTCAGTGAAATGTGTATTAGACAATAGTTGTGAGGGATGTTGTTCAGTTAAACTGAACCTCCATTTAAGTTGATTTGAATGATTTCCCCTGAGAAATATCATTCTCAAACCATGGCCATTGTAGGTCTACTTGCACCCTAAAATATGTTGAATTTCTAAGGTATTCACTAAAGAGTGATGAAAGCCTTGGTTGTAAATTGGCGTCATTAAGGTCTACCTGAGCATGTGACCTCTAGCCAAATCTAAGTGAGGGTTTTAAGTTGGATAGCACAATGCAAGAAGTGTGTTTCATGAATTCTTGGCTTAGCAATGAGGTAGATTATTGCTAATTTAAACAAGAAACTCAATCAAGTTGAGCTTCTTGATTATAAAGAAATTTTGACATTTAGAGAGGAGTATAGTCTGAACTAAGTTTTGGTAATATCTTCTGAAAGATAGAAGATGTTTACAGGTGATGTGCTCTCATTTATGCAAGATTGTGCTTCATATATAACTCTATTGGTTTGTGAAGTAATTCCATGAGACAACTACAAATGTTTAATTGAATCACTGGTGTCTTTGAGGGAGATAACTTGGTGAATACACTCAGGAATTAAATACTAGTTGGTGTGGCTTAGAGAGACTGAATGTATTACTCAACTCATGGACTTTGTTTTTCTGACTAGTTTCTTTGTAATATGATCCCTTATGTTTTGAGAGTTAAAGACAGAAGGTGGTTAATAACTTTTTGGTGGCCTTAAAGTTACTCTTTTAACGTCAAGTTATTTACTTCTGAACACATAAGTGATAATATGTTTGTTGATATTCTCTAAAACACAAACATGGTTACAAATCTCAGGTTGAGTTTTCTGTATACCTGGTTATCACAATGCTCATAAAATGAATTAGTAAATGAGTTAATCATCTACTGTGAAATAGTAAGAATTAATACAAGTTATTGCTTAGAGAAAGTTATTAACAAATTTGAGTGAGCATACTAAATTAATTCAAATATGGAATGAACCAGAATATCAAAACATTTGTTATTATGACACAACATTAATCAACAAATTCAACCGAGATGGTTAAGCAAGAATAAGGATTTTCATTGATATAGAATTAAGTTACATATTCGAAGTTCAATCAAAGTAAACACAATATCGTAGTCTAGGATGTTTTCTTCTTGTTTGCTTCTTTTCGACTGGCTTCTACAAGGATAGCAAGTCGAATTATTCTCTCTTGTTGTGCAACCCTCTCTCTCTCTCCTTTTATTTCAGATAATCTTGATGAATAAAGCAGTTCATTTCAAGTAAATGAACTTTTGTATGAAGTTCGAATAATAAGGACTGAGAGACATTCAGTGGTATTTCCCGTATGTTGTAGAAAACCCCTTCGATACGCACTATGAAGGTAGCATAAAAGGTTCGAAAATCCATTTGAAATGTGTTTGGAGATTGAGAGAAGAAACTTTATTGAAGTGAAGTGGAAGAAGGTTTGTGTGAAAAGATTAGTGATAAGTCATGTGTTTATATTGACGAGAGAGAAAGAGGAAGGTGAAGAGACACCTTAGTTTTGAGGAGAAATAACTAAGCAGAAATTAGATTAATTAAATTTCCGTCAAACAGAGGGACACATATAAAAAGGAAGTAACAATAGTGCACATAAATCAATATTAATCACATAGCAGGAAACATATTTTATCTAGTCATGTAATATCACTCTTAAACTCATCATTATAATATAGTAAGATGTGCAAGATAAAAGAGAACTTATCTGAGAATAAGATTTTAGAATCTTGATTAGCCAATCTCAGAGAGGTCCTCTATCACAAGTTATTTCCATTTCTCTTCTTTTTCCTTGCTCAGCTGTCGGTTATGCATCACTTTATTAACCCTTTTCCAACCCATACGTTAATGAATAATATTGTACAATTTCAAGAAATTTATCAATATGATTTAAATTTATACAACATGATTCATTTTATTCAGTTAAAAGAAATATTCTTCAATAAATCAATTTTGAATGAATAATTTAAACAATTTCTGATCCGATTAATTTAGAATGACAGGGATTACGAACAACATTGTTTATTAGAGTGGTTTATAACATACTATTCCAATACAGCGCACTTTGGATTCAAAGTCCATTATATTGTAGATACTTAATATTTCATACTATAAAATCGAAAAGTAAATTCGAGATGTTTAAAATCATTTTTTAGCAAATCCCTGATTATCATAAATGAAATATGTGTTCACATAATTCTTGTTGAACAAGAATGCCAAGGCATATAGTAAGAAAAATAACGAATTTTGGCTAGTTATCTCAAATAAATTTCTTTGTTAACTTCATAATAAAGAAGAATATTATGACCTCCCAAAAATTAACAAGTGATTAATGCCTTACTACTTGATTTCTAAGTTAAAATTTCCAACCTACCATTTGGTCGTTTGATAAGATATTTTAACATGGAAATTCTTAAAACTTGTTCTTAGTATGTAACCTTGATTCTTAGGAAAGAAATAGTAACAAAAAAATTCAGCTAGAATTTACTTTTAGAATATAAGCAGATTCATGAGTGCAATCTATACTGCTATAGATAAACTTTTTTGATAAAATAGTTTAAGTTAAGTATGGAGAATAGAGTAACAGCTCATGAGCATTAGTCTATATAAATGTTCTTCATATATAACTTAATCTTAATTAGAAAGTTTAGCATACCATGAAACCTGGTTATAGAACTCTGTATCAGTATTTATTGGTTTCAACTAAACACTGATATATCAATGATCAATTTTATTAGTATTTATCAGTTTTGAAATAAAAAATAAATTTTGATAAATGATTATTGCTACAAAAAAAATGTTACAACTTACTTTCAAAACACAGAGTTTGGTGATGACTTTGCATCTTTGAAGTCATGTTGTGTAGTCTACTCATAGCCATTGATGAATAATTATATATCAATGGCTAAGAACTAGCCGTTGATATACATAAATTGTTTATCAATTGCTAGATAACATATGTGGAATCCAAGTGTTCATTTTGAATGTCAATGTCTAAAGCCATCCATTGATGAAGTTAGAGAAGATTTAATCAGATGTTAACTGTCCCATCTCTGTCATTGGATTTCAGATATGGAATTTATTTAAACATTTTCATACTAACTAACATACAACACAATTTAATTCATTAATATATAGATAAATCATCAGAAATCGTGACATATAAAAGATTTTATAACAAACATCCAGATTATGTGCAATGACTATTAAACAAGTAAGCATAGGTTGATCTTGAAAATCCACAAGCATCAAACTGATTAAAGAATAGATTTTCATCAAGATTTATAACATACAATCTGGCTAATTAAAGCATATATCTGAAAAAGATTAAAGATATTTTTGGCTTACCTAACTTACTTACCAACTTTGTGAAAGTGGATCCTGCTTGGTAGAGATACTTGCTTGGTAGAGATACTTGCTTGTGTTGATGTGCTTGATTCTTCATTCTTGAACTGAAAATTCAGTTATGCAGAATCTCTGGTGTTGTCATAGTAGTATGGAGTTTACTCCAACTGCAAGCCATAGTCAACAAATTGACTCTATGTCTATGAAATCTTTGAACTATAACATCCAGTTGCAGTGTCTTCATTCTCAGCAGTAGAGATTGACACATAATTTAGCTTTATTGCACGATAAATAATTTGGTTTGTCTTCTAGACAATGACATCTCCTTGTGGATTCTTTCATGTCATTATTTCAAGAAGCTCGGTCTGCATCTAGACTACCAGTTAGCTCAAACTCAGAGTCTCTAGGTTATCAATTTCCGAGAATTGATGATCCATTGAGATATCTGAATAATTACTTTAAAATTTCCGCGTAAGAATATACTGGAGGCAAACTAAGAAGTAAGAACAAAACTTGTGGTAAATATAATCTTTAATCTACTGTAAGTTTAAATATAAAGATAACCAACTTAGCTATTGTATCTTGAAATATTTATAGAAGCATTCATTCATATAGATCAAGAATTGGCATGAGTGATATTGCAGATATATAATCAGTTAAGTCAAACATCTAAAAAAGAACATGCATAACCAGTGTTTGACTTATAAGGATTTCATCACTTACTTTATTTTCCCGAGCATCAAGAAAATATGTGAGTTCACTCATCAAGCGCATTTTATATTTAATTATTCATTGATTTTGATATGCCTTTTTCAAGATTTATCAATAATAGCGTCAAGGATTATATTATTCACACAAAAATATACAATTATTCTACAGAAACATGTATTTCTAAAAAAGAAGAGATTTGTACCTCGGAAGAAATATACTTTAGGTAAATACTAATAGAAACAGTCATACCATGCTATTGATAACTACATTAATCCACATAGTGCTTTTAGAAGTTAGTCCATATACTCTGCAATTCTTGAATCATCAAGATCCTTAGATTGAGGTACATAAGCTTTTTTCTTAAGATCTTCAGTTAGAAAAGTACTGTATGTTCCAGTTTAATAGATTTTGAAATTGACATGAGTCGAACATACATGAAAGATCTTGATTGCTTCTGTCTCTGTCACCAGTGAAAATTTCACTGTCAATCTTTACTTTCTGCAGATAGTCTTCAACTGGATTGAATTTATTCCTACAAATCATGCCATTTTCATCCTCTTTGATTCTGAATGCCCAATTGATTTCTTTAATTGTACTATCTTCTGATCTAGGCATCAGCTTCTTGACTTTGTTTGTTTCAAGTTGGTTTGACACTTGATGATTGAATGCATACTAAGTTGATTCCAGAAGAACTTATTTTACTCTCTTGGGTTCTTTCTGAGTAGAAAGTTGTTATACAAGCATTTCTCTAAGGTGATTCCTATGGTTACTTCTTTGATAGATGTGTCTTCAAAATATGAGTTGAGAATATGACTGCTTGTTAGTTTTCGTTGATGGAGCTAGTTTGATGTTGACAATGAGACATTTCTGAGTTGCAAAGAGTGATATTTAAAATATCTTGAAACTCCATCTAAGTGAGAGACTTCGACCTTTTCAGTAGTTGATGTCACTCTAGTTTCTCAATCAATTGATAGCTCATCGATGGCAAGCTCTTTTTGATCAATGACTGTCTTTTTGAATTGATCAATGGTTATTCCATTTTGCTATTCAACTGTTATTTCTGCATATTTTGGATTAGCAGTTGACATGATGAATTCTCCGAGAGCATTATAACTTTCAACTTGCCAGTAATTCTTCTTATCATTTGATTTGAGACTATCTTCAAAAATATGATCCTTAAATTCTTGAGTCTTCTTCTTATAAGGTGCATCATGTTTTGACTCTAAAACATTCCTTTTTTACTTCCTAATTGTAGACCATGTAGTTTCTTCCTACTGAACATGTAACTGGAAATCTTCTTACTGCTTTAGCTTTAATTTTGACAATGATTTCCTCTTGATTTAGGATGAAGCATCTACAACTAAAGTCATGAAGAAATTTCTAATTTGTCTTCTTTTTGGATATTTGATTGATCAAAGAGATAGTCTGAGTAGAGCCTTTGTTGCAGATGACTTCATTCCAGAGATAAGTAGATATCTTTGATTCTCCAAGTATTGCTCTTTCTGCATCTCTCAGTAATCTTTTGTTCCTTTTAGCTGCACCATTCTGCAGTGGAGTCTTTGAAGCAAAGAACTCATGAGTTAATTCTTTCTTTGCACATAATTCCTTGATGTGACTGATGATGAATTCAGAAGCTTCAATCTCTAAAAGCCAGAAGTATTTCCAAGTAAATTTTGAGATATCATCAATGATCATAGGATAGATTATCTTCAGTTACAGAACATGATCTAATCCAGAAGAATCCTCATACAGAAAATGCAGGAGGTTTTAAATTAATGAATATGTCGTCTTCTTTTTGTAAATTATCCTCTTTTTCTAATCTGATTGATAAGTACCACGAGAACCATTTTGGACACTTTCAATTCTGATATTTCTCCTTTAAAATTTCTCTTGATTGAAAGATTCGAGTGAGACAGCTTCTTGTGTTCTAGACATTTTTCATCCTCATTTTTATTGATAAGCAGATAAATCATTAATTCAGCCTTTATCAAGGTAAAATCAACTATATACACATTCCCTTTCCTTTTCCAGATAAAGAACCTTGTTATCAATTTTGTTAATGACAACACATGCTTCTTTATCAAAATTACTTTGGAGCCATTATCACATAGTTGGTTGACACTTAGCAAGTTGTGCTTGAGTCCCCCCACTAGTGCTACATCATCTATGATGACATTTCCAACTGAAATCAAGCCATATCCCACAGTGTGACCTTTGTTGTCATCTCCAAAGGTAATACTTGGACTAAATTTCTCTTCAAACTTAGCGAACAAGGATGGGTTTCCAGTCATGTGACATGAACAACCACTGTCTAAATACCAGACATTTTTCCTTTTTCCCTGCACATATCAAAAATCAATTCAACTCAATTTGGGTACCCAAATTTTCTTAGATCCTGTCTGTCCATATGCCTTCCTTGCTTGATGACCATCTGATGCCCTAAGTTTATCAGGATTAAGATTCACTTTAACTTGGGTGATACTCTTTGAGCAACGGTGTTAGAGCCTGAGTCAAATTTATAAAATTTGAAGTGCATCTTACTGGACCATGATGAAAACATGTTGTTTGTACCTTGCTTATTCCACGACATACTAGATGCAGAACAGTAGGAATTTTGGGTGGGTTGACATGTTACTACTATTCTGACTAAGCTCTCTTGGAGTACTTGACATGACACTCATAGGTATAGAAGATCCATACATGGAAATCATAGACATAGTTCTACAAATTTTAGATGAGTGATTAACATTACCATAATTAACGCAGGCATATTTGACAAGTGTGTAGAGACCATGCTTGCTAGTCCCTGCTTTTCCATTTCCACGATTCTTCCTTTTGATCCTCATCCAAGTTTTCAATTTGTCCTTCAGTTTTCTGCTGGACCAATAACCTATGTTACTCTGTTTGGTTTTTCTACTTTCTCTTTTTACAGAGTTCTTGCTTATGGGTTCACTGCTTTTATCCATCATGTCCATTTTGCAAGTGGTGATGCTCTCACTTAACAAGTAATCTTTATTTCTTGATTTTTCTTTCTTTAAAGTATAAAGATTAGTTGTTGAGGAGAAGTCATCAGTGGAAAACTCTTGTTCATGATCATTTTCTCCCTTTTTCAAGATTTTTCACAGAAAGATTCATCACTCTTAAAATCTGCGAGCTTGTTTGCTACATCCTTGTATATCTTCCATTTGGAAATTAATTCTTGTTCCGGATTTAATTGCCTCCTTAAAATTTCTCTTCTTTGACTATTCCCTGAGGATAACTCTAAGTTATTATCCTTGGTCATGGAAAACATATCTACAAATTCTTTGTTTAAGTGTGGAGTCTGGGATTCTACCTCCTTCTTCATCATGGATGATTATATTAGTTTCAAAATCTTTAAACCTTCTATTTGTTAAAGGCTTGCTCTGATACCAATTGTTATTTATAACAATCAACTTAGGTTAATTTGTAGAAGGGGGTTGAATACAAATAAAAAAATTCAATTAATCTATATTTGGGAGATGAAACGTGAACACGAATGTTTTAAATTTTTAGGTGGTTTATTTTTCGACTTGCAACCTAAGGTTTATTTGAAGAAATAATTTGTTAAAATGTAATCTCACAACTGTGGTTTACAATATTTCGCTCAGAGGAAAATATCTCTTTCTAAAGCTCTCTGAGAATGTAAAACCTATTTCTTGAATAAAACATCTACTTCTACTTGGTTTATATATCACCAAGTTATAACGTTTGCTAGACAATGCCTAACATAGTTTTTGAGGTCCAGCAAGGTTGTTCTTCATTCTCGTTCTCGTGATGCTTGACAAATGAGGCTAGATTGTATCCTGATATATTTCTTTGAATATCCCTCCAATCTATCTTGCATGAAAATGGAAGGTTTCTTCTTCTTCGACATCCAAGATCACATGCAAAGTTTGTCTTGGCTTCTAATTTCCTTTTCTAAGATTCCTATCAGCCCATGTGTTGTGAATGTCCTAGGTTTTGAACATTGTCACTCACTATCAGTAGCTATATATATTCTTAGCCATTGATAATCATTAGCTAAAGAATTCCTTAGCCATTGGAAGTCTCTTGATGCGGCTTTCCCTAGCCATTGATAGTTACATGCTTAGCAGTTGATGGGCAGATATAGATAGAAGTTGATGCATTTTCCTCATTTAGCAGTTGAAGACTCACTTCCTTTAATGTGAATTATATGGCATTAGATATTTATACTTAACCACCCTATTCTAGATTATCCATTGAGTCAACATGACTTCTGAATGAATAACTGCATTGCTATCTATTTTCGGGTGTCTCATAGAAAGTATTACATAAACCCTATCAATTGATAAGCTATTCCCTTAATGACTATCCATTAAGATGGTTAGTCATAGAAGGTTACAAGTTGTCTTAACATAATTATATAATGTGATTTATTTATCATCAGGATTTAGGCTTGATTCCTAATAACGGCCATTTAAGTAGTGGGAAACCCACTTTTAATTTTAACAGTTACTCTTTACACCAATCAGGAAATTTACTTTTTATTTATTCGTGTTTATTCTGAGAGAGTATAAATATTGTTTTAAGTTTTTCAATTCATTCTTACAAACTCTCAGAATTTTCAAAGGGAAAAATAACTTTTTTCTCTCTCAAAGCAAAAAACTCTTTTCTTGTTAATTCACCATCTATCTTCAAATAATGGCACATGTTAAGGTTATGTCAAGCACTGGGTTCATTTATGAGAAGAACAACTTGTTGTGCAAGACATGCATATATAATAACAAGACTAAGTCACATTGACAACCCTGAGATTCAGTTGTATGATAATCTAAAATTGTGTTATGTATTGTATTTCTTGAGTCTGTAAAAAGGTTAGAAGATTAGACTGGTGTATATTTATGTAAACAGTTTCAAGCCTAAGAATAAACTCTGGAAGAAGATCTAGCAAAATCATGCCTCAGAGAAAAGATGTAGAAGCTTGGAGTGGAATAAATTTGTTTTATGCAAAATTTTCTGAGTCAAGATATCGACAAGTCACAGATCAAGTTATATAGAGAAGTCATTGGAGAACTCCAGTATGACTTATCGGGAAGTCCAAATGGCTTATAGACAAGTCTCAGAGATATCGACAAGTCAAATAAAAATATAAAGATTGGAGATATCGACAAGTCAATTTTTTATTAGAGATCTCAGAGACATCGACAAGTCAAAATGGATATAGAGATCTCAGAGATATCGATAAGTCATTTTTGTATGTTGAGAACTTAGAGATATCGACAAGTCAAATGAAGATACGAAAATTGGAGATATCGACCAGACAATTTCTTATTAGAGATCTCAGAGACATCGACAAGTCAAAATGCATATAGAGATCTCAGAGATATCGACAAGTCATTTCTACATGTAGAGTTCTAGAGACCTCGACAAATCAAGTACACGTATAGAGAACTCAGAGACCTCGATAAGTCAAATACAGTTATAGAGAACTCAGAGATCTCGATAAGTCATTATACTTATCGAGATGTCACTTCTCTATAGAACAAACTGGAGATCTCGATATGAACCTCAAATACAATAATGCAGACAAGTTAAAGATTAAAGATTATCAATCAACAAATGATCTATTCATTTAAATTGGAAAGTCTACAAAAGCAGCTTAAAAAATACAAGATCAAGGGCCAAGATTAACTGACAAAGGATGGTCACAGACCTACAAGATTTGCAAAGATTTATTAAGTCAAAAATAGAAAGATTCAGAGATAGCTTAGAAAAGGGTTTAGTACATCTTATTGCATGCTGTGTAAACCTGTGTTTACTAATCTATAAAGTAAACACTGATCATTTACTTTCAGTTGTAACAAACAGATCTAAATTTTCTTGTACTCTCTCAAGAAAGAAGCCGAGTTTTTATATTTTTAAGAACGCAGATTTTGTAGCAAGACAAACTTAATTAATACAAATTAAGTGAGTTTTGTAATATTGTGTTTGTTGTGCTTGTTATTTTAATTCTGCTAACACAATATCTCTACAATCATAAACTTCTTTGTTCACCATATCCAAACAAGTTTTGAAAATGATAAAAATCAAGAAAACACATTCACCCCCCTCTGTGTTATACTCAATATCTAACAAGTGGTATCAGAGCAAAATCTAAAATAAAACAGATAAAGATCTTGAAAGTATGAGTGCACAGAAGCTAAGTAGCATCAAGATACCAGCCTTTGACCGAGCCAACTATACACTATGGAGAAAGAAGATGATGCTGTTTATAAGGATGGACAACCCATTATATATCCAGATTCTCAAGAATGGCCCTTTCACTCCCATGGAAAGGGTTGAAAAATCCAAAGATGGAGACATGGTCATCCAAGCTCATTATGCCCCTAAAGACCCCTCAAAATACACTGAAACTGAAAAAGAGAATGTCTCTCTAGATAGTGGCTTGCAATTAATTTTGACAGAGTCACTTGACAATGTGATGTACAATAATATTGTCAACTATGACATAACCAAACAGATCTAGGAGAAAATAGAGATTCTGTGTGAGGAAACAGAGGAAGTTAGGTCAATTCAAGGGAGGATACTGGTGTCTCAGTATGAGGGTTTTATGGCAAAGCTTAAAAAAGGAATTACTAAAGTTTTTGAAAGGTTTTACAAATTATAAATGACTTGCAACTTCATGATAAGTTTTATGTGAAAGGAATATGTCCTAAGTCCAATCGTGTATTAGGATTTAGGAATAACTTTTATGTAATCTGTTTTGATTTCATTGATATTAATAAAGACTTGTTTTGTTTTTATTACGGGCTCTATCTATTTAAGTGTTTAAATAAGATATACCATAGTTTAGAGTAAAGCTTTTTATGGATTATGATGAGATCATAATAGTGAGACCTAAAAAGATGATAACTCTAAACTTAAATAGTTCCTGGTCATAGGATTACTAACTGGTAATTAATAATCCGCAAAGATCGGTACATACTATGCTTGCTTCATTATGAAGGATGTCTGTTCTCATAGATATTTGTGTGGTGACACTATAACTAGTATGTAGGTGCTTATTATAGAATAAGTTCACTGAACATGACTCGCCCAGCTAAACAACTGATGGAGTTCACTCACGTGTCAGCAGTTGTTCGCTTAGTGATAGTTGTACAAGTATTCTTAGACTTGAGGTCATCATAGTCATCTTGTGTACACTGAACTATGCTTTGGTTTAGTTCTTAGTCTCCAGGGATAATTATTAGGGCTCTTCTGGGTATAGGAATTTGTACACGAAGATAGTGTATGATCAATAAAGGATCTACCCCTTCCAGTGAAGGAAGCGAATGTTCAAGGCTGATCCACTTATGCTAGTTCAGGAATCTCTGGCCAGAGTAAATGAAATTAGAAAGGAGTTTCTAATTTGCATAGAACTACTCATAGTAAATGGTAAGCAAGTGATTGAATTAGATAGGCTTGACACGAGATCCATGCCTTGTATTTAATCGGGACATTGTAGGGTAGAAGGAGTTTATTGTACGGTAACTATTCGCTGACAGGTTCTTGGTATTCTAAGCAGTGAATTCATATTATCCGGATAGTCGCGATATGTTGAGAAGCATCACTCACGATGTAGAATAAATGTGATTAATGAATTAATCATATTTAATAAATTAGAGAATTTATATAAATAATGATAAAATAGTTTTATTATTATTTATTTCTACTACCGGCTTAATATTGAACCTACAGGGTCACACCATAAAAAGAGAATGATTTAATGGTGGAGGAATTAATTAATAATGGCTAATAATTATTTATTTGTGAAATAAATAATTAATTGGCAAATTTAATAATTGATTAAATGAGATTTAATTGATTATAAATTAATTAAGAAAAGTTCTTAATATTATTAATTAAAGGATTTAATTTTTGGAAATTAAATCAAGAGAGAGAATTATTTCTAAAGTGTTTAGAAAAAGGATTAATGATTAAAAGGTGTTTTAATTATTAATGAGAATAATAAATGGGATAATAATAATAATATTTATGGGAAAATTTCAGCTAAAAATTTTGCCTATAAATACACTATTATAGACCCTATTTTATTGGAACCCACATCAAACCCGAAAACCCAAAAACTTTGGAAAACCCAATTCTCTCCACCTCCTTCCTCCTCCTTAACATCATTTTCTTGGTGGATACCGGTGGAGTGCTTCACACTTGAGGAACAACTGCTAAGGATCTCTGATCGTTGTCTCCGAATTATTTTAAAAGGTTAGATTCGATCCCTCGAATTTTTATTCACGATTTATATGCTTTTATTTGGATTTTGTATGTGTAAAAGTGTTTTGCCATGCCCCGCTGCGTTAAAAATCCAACAATGTTATCAGAGCATAGGTTGTATGCATATAGATCTGTGGTAAAAATTTCAGAATTTTATGTGCTTGTATGAATTAATTATGATTTTTACAAGTTATATTATGGATTAATTTTGTCTGATGAGAAATCGTTTCTCAGAATAATTTTGAATGTTGATCTGGGTTCTACAAGTGTTGTAGATCGTCTGGGTATTTTTTTCATAATTTTATGATGTATAGATTTTTTATTATGAATTTTTGAAGTTGTTGCAATTAAATTCGTAATTAAATAATCATATATATATATATATAAATTGTAAGTATGTATATATATATATTCTGCATATCTGTTGTTGTGCTGCTTTTGTCTGAATCTGTGATAAAAGAAAAAGGCAGACAGAAATCAGAGTTGTCAGGCGGCTAGCAGGCGAGGCGAACAGGAACCGGCGCGTGTAGCGCACGCGGGAAGGCTATTGCGCATTTGTAGAATGCGTTACACACTTTATTGGATGAAAAGGAGTGTAACGCATCACGGGAATGCGTTACAGGTCCTGTAACGCATTCCTGTAATGCGTTACAGCCCGTCTGCTGATTTTAAAATTAATTTTCTGGGAGTTTCGTAACTCCGTTTTAGGCGTGCAATATACCGTTGGATTCGTTTTTTCGAGACGGATCTAATGGAGTGATCAATTTTAGTTTATATAAAAGTTTTGAACTGTTTATATTTCCATGAAGTGTTTTAAAGTTGTTTTTGACTGTTTTAATTGCTTTTAAATGCTTCATGTGATACATAGAGATGTATAATGCTTAGACTAATGTGCTAGATGATATAACATGCCTACCTTGATGTTTATTCATGTTGATATATGTGATATATGCTTAGTTTATCATGCGATGATAGATTTAGGTGAACTTAAATAAACATAAGGCGTTTGTTAGACAACCTAGTATAGTGAAATTGTTTCATAACCTTAAGAATAATATTATGAATACAATCATGAGATTCTTGTGTTTGTGAAACACGTAATTGAATATGAATTTTTGATATGAGAGAAAGGATGATTCTGTCAACAACAGATTTCTATCTGTAAGAAAGGGTTATTAAGTGACGCCTCTTGACAATGCTCCACCCGATCTGGGAATCGTCTGATTATTGATTATTGATTTGAAATATTTAATTTAAAAGGAAGAATCTCTTTATAATATGATTATGATTGTAACGTAATATAATCCCTCTAAAATTAAATAATATCAAGTAGTAATTGGCCAATGATACAACGGCCTTGTGTCGGTCATAGCCTTCCAACATGATAGAAAAGTAGTTCTTATTTTTGAATCATTGTCGGTTCGTGCTACAGCCGAGGGCTTTGATTTCGAAATAAGAAATACTTGTCTATTACATAGAGATGTGTACATTGAATAAGAATCTAAAGGTCGTTACGTGCCACAGCCGTGGGCCTTTGGGGACTGATTCAATTGTACGGAATGTTGGGTTAGACTTGACTTAGAATATTGAGTTTGTCGTGCCACAGCCGTGACTCAATTATTCAAGAGGCTAAAGTTTGATTAGGGAATAACATTAGATGTAATTGACAAGAGTTGTCTGCCTATTGAACATTACATGGCATTTCGTGCCACAGCCGGGGTTGTGTAATGGAATGTAGGATCCCTATTCCCACTAGCATTATGAATGCTTAATTTTTCACGTAGGGGGTTGAATAAATTAGGTAAAACTAGTGGGAGCCACTTATGAATAAAGACCCGATTCATATAGTGTTTTGAAATGAAATCGAATATTTGCTAAGTGTTGTTAGTGTTTATCATTTACAGATTTACTTTGTACGTTATGTCTTCTGCACTATCACTCAGGAGCATACTAGATGCTCACAAATTGACTGGTCCTAATTATGCTGACTGGCTTCGAAACTTGAGAATTGTTCTCAGGATTGAGAGGCTGGAATACGTGATTGACTCACCTAAGCCTACTGAACCTGCTAGTGATGCACATAATGATGAACATGTTGTGTATCGTAAGTGGATAGATGATGCAAATGTTGCTCAATGCATCATGCTAGCTTCCATGAACATTGAGCTACAGAAGCAACATGAGCATATGGATGCTCACACTATCCTCATGCATCTACAAGAGTTGTATGATGTGGCAGGGAGGACAGCTCGATATGAGATATCGAAGGAGCTGTTCGGTTGTAGGATGTCTGAGGGATCATCTGTGAATGACCATGTACTTAAGATGATCAATTTGATTGAACGTCTTGGATAACTTGGTTTTGCCATGGATGGGGAGCTGAGCCAAGACTTGGTCTTGCAATCGCTTCCGAGTTCGTTCTCGCAGTTTGTTGTGAACTTTCACATGAATAAGTTGGATGTCAGCCTGCCTGAACTCCACAACATGTTGAAGACTGCGGAATCGAATTTTCCCCCTAAGAAGAGTTCTGTTCTTCTAATTGGTGAAGGTTCCAATCCTAAGAAAAGGAAGAGGAACTCTTCCAAGAAGAAGAAAGTAGGTGAGAAAACGCCGGTTCCACCAAAAGCTGAAGATCCCAAGAGCAAAGTTGTTTGCTTTCACTGTAACAAGGTGGGGCACTGGAAGAGGAACTGCAAGGTTTACCTTGCAGAATTGAAGAAGAAGGGTAGTGAGACTACCGCTTCTGATTCAGGTATGTTCATGATAGAAGTGAATATGTCATTTCTACTTGGGTATTAGATACCGCCTGTGGTTCTCATATCTGCAATTTGTTGCAGGGACCAAGGAGAAGTAGGACTCTTGAGGAAGAGGAGGTGATTCTACTGATGGGATATGGAGCAAGAGTTGCTGCTGAAGATGTAGAATCATTTCATTTACATATGCCTACGGGAAAGACTATTGTTTGAAATAATTGTTATTTTGTTCCCTCGATTGTGAGGAATATTATTCCCAAGTTAGACTTGGATGGATTTTCATTTATTATTGAGAATAATGAATGTTCTATTCTTAGAGATAATATTCTTTATGGACGTGGTGCTTTAAATAATGGTCTGTATATATGTGACATAATTTACTTCACATTGAACAAACTAATAAAAGAAAAGGGATGATGAAAATCTCACTTCGTTGTGGCACTGCAGTCTCCATTTAGTAGACATGGAGAGAGGACTGCAAATTTGCTAGGAATGGTACACACAGATGTATGTGGACCAATGTCTAAGCAAGCCATGGGTGGATTTTCATACTTCATTACTTTCATAGATGATAGATCTGGATTCGGATATGTGTTTGATGAAACACAAGTCTGAGGCCTTTGAAAGGTTCAAAGAATATAAGTATGAAGTGGAGAAACAACCAAACATAGTATTATAACTCTTCGATCAGATCGAGGTGGTGAATACTTTAATGGAGTGTTTCTAGATTATCTCAAAGTAAATGGTATAGTCTCCCAGTGGACTCCTCCATATTGGTATCTGAAAGGAGAAATCGAACTTTGTTAGACATAGTTCGGTCCATGATGAGCTATGCAAATCTTCCAGTATTCCTATGGGGTTATGCATTGGAAACCTCAGCATATTTACTGAATAAGGTGCTTTCCAAAATCTGTTCCTCAAACTTCGTATGAGATATGGAAAGAAAGGAAACCGAGTCTTAAACACGTTAAGATTTGGGGATGTCCAGCTTATGTCAAGTAAGTTGACCCAGACAAGCTGGAATATCGATCCGAAAATGTAGTATTGTGGGATATCCTAAAGAGACTTTAGGGTATTACTTTTGCACCGATCATCGGGTGTTTGTCTCCAGACATGCTACCTTCTTGGAAAAGGAGTTTATCCTTGAAGGAAATAGTGGGAACAAAATTGAACTTAATGAAGTTCAAGAAGCACAAACTACTACAGATCGAGTGGAAACACCTGTTCTGACTGAACAACCTTTTGTGGAACAGCCCATTCATAGATCAGGGAGAGTGTCTCGCCAACCTGAGAGGTAATATGGCCTTGTCATTGAGAATGACAATGAGTTGTCAATCATTTGATGATGACGACCCTGTGACCTATAATGAGGCTATGAGTAGTGTTCACTCAGAGAAATGGCATAGTGCCATGAAATCCAGAATGGAATCTATGTATACGGTATACAAAAGATAGATTATAGCAGATGGCCAGGTGGAGACCTATAAGGCCAGGCTTGTGGCAAAAAAATTCAAACAAAGGCAATGGATTGACTTTGAAGAAGCCTTTTACCTGTAGCCCTGTTATAATCAGTTCGGATTTTGCTTGCGAATGCTGCTTACTACGACTATGAGATCTGGAAAATAGCCAGATGGTTTTCTTTCCAAGGGAAATGAAAACCTAGTGTGTAAGCTGCTACGAACCATATGTGGTTTAAAGCAAGCTTCTCGTAGATGGAACATTCATTTTGATGAGACAATCAAAGAGTTTGATTTTATCAAAAATGTAGATGAACCATGCATCTACAAAAGGGTTAGTGGGAGCGCGATAACATTTCTTGTATTGTATTGAAATAGAGTTAACACACATAACAACATAGCAAACCCACTCACAAAGCTACTTTATGAAAGTCACTTTGATCGTCAAGATGGGTATTAGATACCAGAGTGATTGGCTTTAGTACAAGTGGGAGATTGAAAGGAATATGTCCTAAGTCCAATCGTGTATTAGGATTTAGGAATAACTTTTATGTAATCTGTTTTGATTTCATTGATATTAATAAATACTTGTTTTATTTTTATTATGGGCTCTATCTATTTAAGTGTTTAAATAAGATATACCATAGTTTAGAGTAAAGCTTTTTATGGATTATGATGAGATCATAATAGTGAGACCTAAAAAGATGATAACTCTAAACTTAAATAGTTCCTGGTCATAGGATTACTAACTGGTAATTAATAATCCGCAAAGATCGGTACATACTATGCTTGCTTCATTATGAAGGATGTCTGTTCTTATAGACATTTGTGTGGTGACACTATAACTAGTATGTAGGTGCTTATTATAGAATAAGTTCACTGAACATGACTCGCCCAGCTGAACAACTGATGGAGTTCACTCACGTGTCAGCAGTTGTTCGCTTAGTGATAGTTGTACAAGTATCCTTAGACTTGAGGTCATCATAGTCATCTTGTGTACACTGAACTATGCTTTGGTTTAGTTCTTAGTCTCCAGGGACAATTATTAGGGCTCTTCTGGGTATAGGAATTTGTACACGAAGATAGTGTATGATCAATAAAGGATCTACCCCTTCCAGTGAAGGAAGCGAATGTTCAAGGCTGATCCACTTATGCTAGTTCAGGAATCTCTGGCCAGAGTAAATGAAATTAGAAAGGAGTTTCTAATTTGCATAGAACTACGCATAGTAAATGGTAAGCAAGTGATTGAATTAGATAGGCTTGACACGAGATCCATTCCTTATATTTAATCGGGATATTGTAGGGTAGAAGGAGTTTATTGTACGGTAACTATTCACTGACATGTTCTTGGTATTCTAAGCAGTGAATTCATATTATCCGGATAGTCGCGATATGTTGAGAAGCATCACTCACGATGTAGAATAAATGTGATTAATTAATTAATCATATTTAATAAATTAGAGAATTTATATAAATAATGATAAAATAGTTTTATTATTATTTATTTCTACTACCGACTTAATATTGAACCTACAGGGTCACACCATAAAAAGAGAATGATTTAATGGTGGAGGAATTAATTAATAATGGCTAATAATTATTTATTTGTGAAATAAATAATTAATTGGAAAATTTAATAATTGATTAAATGAGATTTAATTGATTATAAATTAATTAAGAAAAGTTCTTAATATTATTAATTAAAGGATTTAATTTTTGGAAATTAAATCAAGAGAGAGAATTATTTCTAAAGTGTTTAGAAAAAGGATTAATGATTAAAAGGTGTTTTAATTATTAATGAGAATAATAAATGGGATAATAATAATAATATTTATGGGAAAATTTCAGCTGAAAATTTTGCCTATAAATACACTAATATAGACCCTATTTTATTGGAACCCACATCAAACCCGAAAACCCAAAAAGTTTGGAAAACCCAATTCTCTCCACCTCCTTCCTCCTCCTTAACATCGTTTTCTTGGTGGATACCGGTGGAGTGCTTCACACTTGAGGAGCAACTGCTAAGGATCTCTGATCGTTGTCTCCGAATTATTTTAAAAGGTTAGATTCGATCCCTCGAATTTTTATTCACGATTTATATGCTTTTATTTGGATTTTGTATGTGTAAAAGTGTTTTGCCATGCCCCGCTGCGTTAAAAATCCAACATTATGAAGTTGAGGAGGTGAACCTAAAGTTCTTGCTATCTCTTTCTGACCACATGGAACAGAAGATATAAACCATAAGTATAACAACCCAAATCCGGGGTCAAGATTTGGTGTCACCAAACAATCTTTACATAAAAGAAAATATTAGACAAATAACCCCTTGAATCCGGATCGTTTACAGGTTATGGTATGAAACAAGAATTTAACCTTCTACAACTCACAATAACAAGAATACAAGTGTAAATACCTTTGAACTAATGCTCTTGTCACATTCTTCTAACACCTTCAACCTCTCGCAGCGGAAATTTCTCTAACTTCTGTTGTCTATCAAAGCTATTCACTTTTATCCTTATCTGTTTCTGGCTGAAATAAGAATTTACAAAGCAAGAGTGAGCCAAAAATGCCCAGCAAGTATATATGTTGAGTTTCAAACATTAATATCAAGGAAAACTTTCGGACAAAATCTCCGAAATATTTTGAAGAGCGAAACACGAAATCATTTAAAGGATATACTTCATTATCTTAAAATCAATTTGATTTGCATTGCTATAAATCATATAGGAAATAATGACATTTTTGCAAGAGCTTCAGAGATCGCGTATTTTCAAAATAGCTTCTGGTAACAGTTCATACCTGAGCAACGAATGCAATAACTATTCATAAAATGACGTTCAAGAAATTCCTAACTTTTGAGTATCCATCATTATCGACTAAGTTTCCATAGACTTAGCCTTCTAGACAAGCTTGATAAGGACAGGTTGAATAATTAAGAAGATCTCAATTCATTCAAGATTCTAATTATCACTGAGCAACTAATGCTGCAGCAACAATCTGAACCTCGAATTTATTTAGAAACACTGTAATTTCCCGAAACTAAGTGCTATGAAAGAATAACTTTAATCCATAATCACATTTTTTTTAAGAAGGAATGCCATTAATGGCGATCAACAATAAATTAGACTGGACACTAATTCGCATCTATATTCTGCTGATCAGTCAGAATATAATGCAGATCTATATCTCAATATATAGATCTAGTCGGGTCCCCAGGCACTACGGCCCATCTCGAGGCACCAGTCATCCCGGTCCTCAGGATTAAGTAAAACTCAATCCCAAAAATATCACTATCCAGCCCGTAGAGTGTTTTGATGTCAAATCATTTTGAATTCAAAACATCCAAATTCAGGGTTCACAAATAACCCGAAAGAATGGGTATTTGCTCAAGAGAGCAATCGAATTACTGGAACAATAATGAAAGGAACGTGCATAATCAGAGTAATTGCAGTGAAATGTAAAACAGTTAATTATTCTGAACTTAGAATAGGAACGAATAAATATTTGCAGTATTTTAAAAAAAATTTAAGAATACTTGCAGTATTTAAAAAAAAAAATCCAGAATACTTGCAGTATTTAAAAGAATGTTCCGGAATACTTGCCTCGAGAAGCTTTAACCACTATTATCGGTTGACTTTCGAATTGCCTTGAACGTTTGGCCTTATTGTCAAACCACTATTCTATTCTGGGTACGATCCTATCCTTCATGTCCTTCGATTGAACTTCGTTGATCTCAATGTCTAATCACTAGATCATTCCTAGTTCAACGTCACGTCTCGGGTCTTCCGACTAAGACCTACAGGGTTGAAATACCCTAATTCAGATAACCGCTTAAGCTTAACATCAAATCGTTATCCTATTCTACCCATACGTTTTCATAACTGAATTCATATTTATATGTATTATCGAAATACACATAGCAATTATGGTTCACATCTTCGAAACTCGGTTCGGTATTTAATTTCAGAAAATACGTATATTTGTCGTTTTGAAAAATAGTGTAATCGATTATTCACAAAATATTTTGTCACGTCACGTAATTAGGTTTCATAAAGTTCAATTATATCCTTGTCGACGTTTCTAACAATTACAGGTTACGTTCCCGTATTTTCGGAATTAATTTTCCCGAAAATCGGGCAGCGTCTCCTTTATTTATCGGCCTACCCGTCGAATCAGTTCGACGTCAATCACAATCAACAATCACATCAAGCAATTCAATCCACAATCCAATTACCAAGTTCCAAACTCCGATTCGCTTAATTATTATTACTACTCATATCTTGCAATTTTTTTTCGTATTTTTATTTCCTTCGCATTTTCGTTTCGCAATCGATTTACCAACTATTTTTATTTAATTAATAACGTAGGAATCAGATAAAAATCATCATCGCCCACCGTCGGCTCGCCGAGGCTCATCGCCGATGACGATAAAATTTACGGGTTCCCGTTATATCGGGCATCCTACATAAATTCTATCGATTAATTTAATATAATCTCGCAATAATTTATTTAAATCACGAAATGTTAATCAATAGAATCCTGCAGAAAATACTTAATTAAATCAATAAAACTTTCAGAAAACCGACGCGTGTAAACACGCGCAACATC
This sequence comes from Apium graveolens, assembly GCF_009905375.1. Taxonomy (NCBI): domain Eukaryota; kingdom Viridiplantae; phylum Streptophyta; class Magnoliopsida; order Apiales; family Apiaceae; genus Apium; species Apium graveolens. The sequence goes on from NC_133655.1 coordinate 108,529,240, forward strand.
ACGAATCAATCACAGAGCAAGGCAACAGCAGCAAAACACCGAACTGAATTAGACACTCAACTGCATAAACATCCCCCCCCGAAGGGTCGCCCACGCGCCATCACCCTCACCGGAAACGGAGAGGGGCGGCGATGGGGGATTAGAGACAGTGGCACACAACAAAACACACACACGACATGCACGACTCTACACACACCCATATACACATAACGCACACACACAACTGAAATATACAGGCAGGAACCAAGACTCGAGGCGGTCACCGGAAAAAGAAAAAAAATGGAGGCGACGAACACTCACCATGGCAGGGAAGGAGGGGAAATAAAAAGGGAAATAGTAGGGAATCGAAGGTAACAAGGGAGAGAATAAAGATCGAAAGAGAGAGAATAGGGAGGATTGAGAGAGGAGAAACGAGAGAGCCTCGAGAGAGAGGCGGCCGAGAGACTAGATAAAAGAGATATAATTCCACTGGAGCAATAGACATACACGACTGTAATTATTTGTTATATTTCCTAATTATTTAATCTGAAAACCCCGCATTTAACACTACACTTGTAATTTAACGATTCATTTGCGGTTAACATTAACCCGAGAATTATAAGTTTTAAAACTTTATAAATATCCCGAAACTAATAGAACATAAATTGTGTAATCTTAAAATAATTTCTGAAGCGAAATTTAAACCCGCGTTTAACAATTAAACGAATCAACGCGCGAGTGATTTTAATCCTGAGAATTTTCAAAATAATTTTAAAATTCTCGGAACAATCCAAACTTAATAAAATAAAATTTTTATGATTTTTGAAGCACTCTGGAATTAAATACTAATTTTACAATTTAATGAAGTCAGAAAATTATTTAAAGATAATTAATCAATGAAATATTGATTTCTAAATTTTATAAACTCCTAAAAATAATAAGTGAAATTATAAAGCAACAAAATAATTTTAGAGATAATTTTTGCATTTATAAGAATAAAATTTAATAAAATAATTTTAAAACAAAATAATACCATATTGTTCAATAATTAATTATACAAATAAGGTTCGTATCTAACAATTACCCAAAATTAACAATATGGTAACACACAGCTAACAGACCCATCACATATTTTATTTATTAATACTTCGATAATTATATTTACAGATCGGATCCGAAAATAGGCTACTTAGCCGCTAAGTAACTAAAAAGACGATACGATTTTAATACCAGAATTGGATAATTATCAAAACAGAGACTCTTATAAAATACTTTATAAGAAAATGAGGTAATAGTATCTCGCCTTTTTGGAAATACGAATTTTTATCGATCTCTAAAATGATTTGCGTATCGGAAATTTCACACCGGGACTCGTACAGGTCAAACCGTACCCCGGATCGAAAAAGTCAAAACATGAAAAGTGTTCAGAATTATCAGATTAGGTTAGGAAGGAGTTTTCGGAAGAGTTTCGGGTTGTAAAAACAAAAAAACGATTGAAGTGGGACGCTTTTTGATTCTAAAAATTAATTTTATAATTATGTAAGAATAATCATTATTAATTCTATAAATCCGTATAAAATCATATGGTAATCCAAAAATTACCAGAAAAATACCAAAATTATCTATATTTAATTATGGATAATTAAAAATTAAAATATTCACATTTTCATCAGAAATAAACATCCAAATATTAATATCAATTATCAAATAATTCACCAAAATTCACATAAAAATCATATAATAATTATTTACTGATAAAAATAATTACATAATATTTCCTAGACGTTACATCCTTCCCCCTTAAAAGGATTCTGTTCTCAGAATCATGCTAAGGAACAAATCATGATGTTTTCCAAGTATCTTTCTTATAATTTCTCAGTCCTCATCACCTTAATCACCATTCAACGGCCTTTTACCGTCATCAAATCTATCAGTTGCTCATGCAATCCCTAACTCCATCTTTTACTTCACATATTGGGAGCTAAATTACTCTTCATAGTCATACACACATGAATGCCTTATGGACTCGTTACACTTGTGACAACAAGACCAACTCATTCACAATCGTTTTATCTATCTCACTATTTCAAAGGACTAACTTAATTTACACTAACCTTCTTTTCTTTCCAATTCTAATAGACCGTGTTCATGAAATTTCTATTTTCACTGACCGTTCTACTCTATTGCTCATGTCCTCTTCTGTTTGGTTAGTTTGGCCTATACTCATTTTCTAATCAGATTCAAGAATCTTTAATCGGTCCCTTGTATTTTCTATCCGTCTGTGCCTGATATCCCGAGCTCATAACGTCTGATGCTTCAGAATGTTCTACGTCTAGAAATGAAAATCTCGATAATTGCATTTAACTTACCACTTTGTGGTATACTTCAATTTCCTTCAATCACTATCAAGTATATTCATTGAGCGAGAATCTCTTACTATCTGAAAGAAAGTACATTAATTTGGAACGCAATGAATTAGAACTTTATTCAAAAATCCGGTCTCTTGGTACTAATACCCATTTTGTTGTCATATCAAATTAGATATCAATACGAACTTTGATGCTCACAACGTCCCATACTGAAGTCAACATCAATCATCTGCATTAATACCACCTTTGATATCCAACAACAAAGTAAGTATTAGCATAACCCAGAAGATGGATCAAAACCTATTTTTCAATTCCTAACTTTTCCAATTCTTTTAGCCATTTCCCAACAATCTTAATGGTAATCACTCTTTTCTTCCTAGTCAAAAAAGCTGTCCTTAAATGGACCTTTCCTGTTTGGTAGTTAATCATAAAATCATAGCTCATAATCTATCATAACCAGAATTCATACCCTTGAAGCTGAAAAGGCAGTTGCTATTTTTCAATTCTTCGCAAGCATATCTTCAGGCGTTCAACTTGATTTTCCTTAGTCGTTGAATTAGCGAGGATGTTATCAATAAATACAATTACATTATCCGAATACTCCTGGTACATTATGTTCACTTAGTTTTCAAACTTACAATTTCTCATAATCGACACGTAACTTCATACCTCTATTCTCTTTTTCCATGACCACTTTTGTGCACAGCGCAAACTACTCTTTATTTTATTATATTCTTTCATTCCACATTTCTGAAGTTTTCCTTCACTTATTATTTCATCCCTATTGAGTTAGACGATACATGGCTTTTGACACCAGCTGGACTCTATGCAGTAACCGACGAGAAATTCTTACCTTATTCCCTGAGGTACCCTTGGTAAATCATTCGTTCGAATCCCTGGGACTTCACTTTAATTTTAAAGAATTCCGATATGGGATTCATTGCAACGTTCTTCTCTAGTAGTTCTCCATCAATACCTTTGTTTAATCATCCCTGTTTACACGCATTTGTGGAACGAATTCCTATCTCTAACTATCGACATTTCAGCTCATTCTCCTAACAGTTTGAGCTCAACCGATGTTCCCAACTTGCATATTTTCTGGATTATTTTATAAAATTTCTTTATCATCCTTTTGATTCCACTTCTTGTCTTGATTAGTTCTTCATTCTCATTATTCATTATCTTTTTCATATATAATGAATTTCTTTTTCTTAGTAATATTACTCTGTTTATTATTGGATAGGTCATTTCTGAAGTTCACACTGGAATGAAGGCTTTTATTTGTACTATTTAAATTCTTACTAACAGAGTTATCGAATTTCCTCGGTAGCTATTTCCTTAGCCTTTCTTGACGTATCCCATATCGCGTGTTTGACTTCTCTTCATTGGCCATCATCTCTTTTTCCTGAGTTCACATGCGGACTTCATCCATTTTCGTCTTTCATTGGGTACTTGAATTTGCGAGCTTTCCATTATTCTATAGCAACTTCCATTCAATCGCCATTCAAAAGAAGTGTACATTCAAATCTTTCATTAATTCGTCATTCGATATGGGTATACATCCAAGTTCTTCCTGGAATGCTATTGCAGATGATATAATCCCTTTACTTTATCTTAAACCTTCAGTTCTTAAAAGTATTCTTCTTACTAGCGTGTACCAGTAACTTCCTGTTTCTCTTATTCATCGAAAAGAGCGTATTCTTCTAGATCAAACCTTGCACCTGATTACAGTAACATCACGCTAATTGAACTAAGCCTTCAATTTACGTTAACACCATTACTTTTTTTTCCAAATTTCTTATTGCTTTGATTTTGGAGCTGGAAATCATGTTAGAGCTTGACTCAATCTAATTGGAATCGATCTCCATTTAACTAACCATTAGTTGGTAAAGTTGATCAATTAACTCCTTTAACTGATCACTTAAACCAAATGCTGACTAGCTAACTGGAATTAAAGACCAATTATATAAAGTCGGTTTGGTCATAACAACTTTCTCAAGAACCGAGATTGCAATTATTTGGAGTACTGACGAGAACGACAATATACTTTTTTGTCCTTAACTATAGGGTAATTTCTGAAAATTTGGGCAGCACTTCCCCTACACCATTGACTACCAGTCGGACTAACACCGACACCATAAATCATCCAAATCATCCACAATCATATCCACCCACTTTCATCAACCAAAATCATCAATTCCCACAATTCACCTTTGATCAGCATCTGACTGGCATAACATATCTCTTCTTGATTGGGACTGGGTCTGAAACCCACAATGATTAATATAACCATACATTTCTTGTCATTACCCATTGTATACAGTTACTTTTAAGAATTAAGCCGCATCCTTCCACCAATCACAACAATCATTTATCTTGGATGATACACATTCAATTTTATTAACTAACCTGTTTATCTTTTAATAACCACACACGGTTTTCATTATTATCTTCGTAATCTGATGGAAACTTAATCGTTATCTCGTTATTTCTAAAAACTCCACAGTCGAATCACCATTGCTTCATCTCCACTTATGAACCCGTATCAAACTTTCGTCACTGACCCGAGTATGAGCATTGAATTCATCATCACTTATTTACGCAAGCTAGAGAACTTCACAATTTCTTGAAGAGTATGTTAAAAGTTCGATTACATTTAAGATTTCTTCGATCTTGAATCTTCACGACTAATATCTTTTCATGACGAAGGGATGCCTCGTGTATTAACCGCCTGTCTGATTCATCGTTCAGAATTTCCTTGATCTTTGATCATCGTCCCGATACTCGTTTACTTCATCTAACGCACACAACTTTGCTTCCTTATTTTGCAACTAATTTATTTATTACGATTCACTAACGATTTTATTTTTCGTCGAAATCTTCTGATTTGAAGTGCATCTTATTAACGTACTCTACTGTACTTATGAGATCCTCATAACACGAACAACTATCAGATTTGATGTCCTTGACACGACCGCATTGTCGGTGTATCCATTCTTTTTTGCTCACAAATGTCCCCCATTTATCGGCTTGCAATCATATTCTTCTTCGACACGTAATTCTACCTGTCGCACGGGACTATTCTATTTCTTTCGTAATCATCATAGAACAGACTCGATGCAAGAAGAGAGTTTATGAATATGATTTTGAATAAAAAGAAGGATAGGGAATAACAATACAACAAACAATTGAAAGAATCTGTAAGTTAATAAATTGAAGGAATAAAAATGAGTGAAGAATGAGACAACCATATTTGTACTCAAGATGGCCAGTCTTTCATACTATATGGCATACAACACATGATTAGGTGGCATCCCACCCGACTCTTCGTCATTTCGACAAAGAGTCATACCACAACACTGTTGTCTCAATCAGGAATCAAGAAATTGGAGAATAGACACAATTCAGAAGAAATATAAGAATTTTCTTTCGTTTCCGCCTCATATAATTTATCAACAGAAGAAGCTCATATTTATTCAAAACTCGAGAAGAACATATGCTATCGTATTTATAAAAGAATAACATTGTAGATCACCATGGGTCACCGTCCACGCTCCATTTACGTATGCCTCCAAGGACCATTCGGATGAGAGATTCACCGTTTTTAGGTCACATTGTAACTTCAAAATGATGTCTGGAAATGCCTTCATACCAAATGCTTCAATAATTTGATCTTAATCGCGTCATTCCAAAATTTAAAATCACGGCTTCAGATTTCATCCATGTCGCGTAAAATATCCATTGATCACGCAACGCCTCAATTCCATCAATAGAAGTATGATTCTTCTCTAATCATCTGTAAGATTCTTTCATTTCCTTCAATCATCCTTCGTTCGTTTGAATCACGAATCTTGTTAAATATTTTTTTTAATAATTTTTATAAATTGGGTAAATAATATTTTAATATGTTGATTCAATTATTGTTATTATTAAACAAAGTTTACTTCCATCTTTCATAAAATCTTTTCTTCCTGCTGGTGGGCCTACTTGGTCCTTCGAACTAACAATACTGAGTCTATACCCATTCTTCTTTTTAGCTCATTTTCTGTTTATAATAACAAGAACATAAATAGTAATTCGACAACCAAATTGTAAAACTCATTTCATGCAAAAACTCCTCTGAAAGTTGATTAAGAAAATCTTGTTAGATATATTTGATAATGTCATGGCTAATATGTTTTATGTTTAGCTTTCAGATCTTACGTGAATAGGATAAATCAGTACTTAACTGTTGATCAGTACTTATACTGGAAGTCAGGACTTGAGGATATCAGTACTTATATTATCAGAAGATAATCATCAGAAGATAGATATCAGAACTTAAGTGCTGAAGGACAATCAGATAAGGACAGTAGCTGATTAAAGGAAAGAAGATCGAGATAAACATAAGAAGAGATATGCATGAAGAAGGAATTCCGTGAAGAATGGAATACTTGGAAGAAAAGATATCTGATTGATATATTTTAGGAAGCAGAATTATATTCCATATCAATTAGCAATTATCTTGTAACTGTGTAGTATATAAACACAGGCATAGGGTTTACACTATAAGAGTTATCATTATCGAAGTTATTATTATATATAACCCTAGCAGCTCTCGTGATATTTGTTCATCACTGAGAGGTAACAGTTCCATACTGTAACAGAGTTTATTGTTTCAATAAAGTTTGTTTTCTGTTACTTAAGTTCTTAAAGTTCGATTTGAGTGTACTATACACTGTATTCACCCCCTCTACAGTGTGTGTGTGACCTAACAATTGGTATCAGAACCTATCTGTTAACTTACATACAGTTAAAGATCCAAACACAATCATGTCGGACACAGAAACTCCAACTAAGCCTACCATAACTGAGGAACCACCAAAGATACTAATTCAGAGTCGGTATGAGACCATCAGAGTCCCCATACTGAGACCATCTGAATATCCCATATGGAAGGTAAGGATGACCATGTTCCTGGAAGCAACAGATCCAGAATACCTGGATAGAATCAAGGAAGGTCCTCACAAACCAACCAAACTCGCTGTTGCAGTTGTAGGTGAAGCAGCAATGACCGTACCAAAGGAGAAGAGTAATTATACTGCTGAAGACATAGCATCAATTGCTAAGGATGCTAAGGTACGACACTTACTGCATAGTGCCATTGATAATGTAATGTCAAACAGGGTAATCAACTGCAAGACTGCTAAGGAAATATGGGATGCTCTGGAAACAAGATGTCAGGGAACTGACACAATTAAGAAGAACAGGAAGACAATACTCACTCAAGAGTATGAACACTTTTACTCAAAGACTAATGAGTCATTGAATGATTTATATGATAGATTTGTCAAACTTTTGAATGATTTGTCATTGGTTGATAAAGAGTATGATCTTGAAGATTCAAACCTTAAGTTCCTGTTAGCTCTTCCTGAATGTTGGGATTTGAAGGCAACGACAATAAGAGACAACTACAATCTTGATGAAACAACTCTTGACGAAATCTATGGAATGCTCAAGACTCATGAGCTGGAGATGGAACAAAGAAGCAAGAGGAAAGGAGGAAAGTCAAGGACAGTCGCTCTTAAGGCTGAAGAAGAATTCCCCAAGGCAGCTTCCTCAAAGAAAGACAAGGGTAAAGCTCTTTTCATAAAGTCTGATTCTGAGTCATCAAGTTCTGAGAGTGATGATGACTCAGATTCTGAAAGCTTGCCTGAGACCGATGCTGATGAGGAGATGATGAAGCTGTGTGCTCTTATGGTGAAAGGAATCACCAAGATTGCATACAGGAAGTTCAGGAAGGGAAAGAAGTTTTCCAGAAAAAACATAAGTTCTGATAAGAAGAATTTCAGAAGATCTGAAGGCAGAGGAGAAAAGTCTGACAGAGGAGATTACACAAATGTTAAATGCTATAATTGTGGTGAGAAAGGCCACATATCTCCTGACTGAAAGAAGGTAAAGGGTGACAGAGGCAAGGCTCTTGTCACAAAGCAGAAAAGCTGGACAGACACTTCAGACTCTGAAAGTGAGGAGAACTATGCATTGATGGCAAATACTGATAAAGAAATTGCTGAAAGCAGTTCTGAAGCTGCTGAAACAAAGGTACCTCAGACTACTTATGTTTTTCATACTGATGATATTAATGAGTTGAGAAGATATCTTAAAACCATGTTTGTTAGTTATAGAGATCAAACCTTAACATGTGAAAGTTTAACTTCTGAAAATCTTGTTTTTAAGAAAAGAAATGATTTCTTAGAAAAAAGAGTTAGTTGTATTCCATCAAACTCAGAAGGATAGAGATGATGCTTTTTATGTTAGGGATGAAGTGCTAAAAATGAATGAATCTCTAAAACTGAGTTAGAAAAGGAAAGAGAGATAATCAGGACTTGGACTAACTCTGGCAGAACAGCTCAAAATTTGCTAAGTAGTGAAAATTGGCAAGAGGGCTTAGGTTATGGAGAGAATAAGAATGATAAAGGAACTGAAGAAATTAAGCCTGTTGTTAAGCAAAAGCCAAAGTTAAAACCTGTTAAGTTTGTAACTGTAAAGTCTAATAATGAGAAATCAGAAGTTAAAGAGGAATTAACTTCTGACAAACTAAAACAGGAAAAGACAGCTGAAGTAAACATAGGCTTAATGACAAAGAAGCAGCTTAAGCATAAGCTGAAAGATGTCAAGAATGCAAACAAGGTAAAATCACCTAGGAAAAATAGGAATGGAAAGGAAGGTGTGAATAAAAGCAATGATTATAAACCTGTTCCTGATGCTCCTAGGAAAACATGTCATAACTGTGGAAGTTCTAACCATCTGGCTTCTTTTTGCAGGAAAAATAAGAATATTAACTCCTTACCTTCAAAATCAGGAGTTAAGAGTCAGTCAGTTAGATACAAACCACAAAATCCTTTTTTTCATTGTGGTAGTTTATGGCATTCCATTTATACTTGTAAGGAATATCATAGTTTGTACTATGATTATTATCAAATAAAACCTTCTTTGAAGAAAGTTTCTATTGTTCCTTCTAGTGTAAATTCTGATTCAAAGTCTGATAATGTAAATTCTGATAAGAAAAATGTTAACATAAACTCTGATGCTAAATCCGCTACAAATGTTAACAAACTTAATAAGGCCTAAGGATCCAAGCAAGTCTGGGTCCTTAAAACTAATAATTAGTGGTCATTGTGATTACAGGGCAACAGGAAAAATATTCTAGTTCTGGACAGTGGATGTTCAGGTCATATGACTGGAAATAAGGCCCTGCTATCAGACTTTATGGAGAAAGCTGGCCCAAGTGTTTCTTATGGAGATGGCAACATTGGAAAAACATTGGGATATGGCAATATCAATCTTGGGAATGTCATCATTAAGGAAGTAGCTCTGGTCTCAGGAATTAAACACAACCTACTGAGTATAAGTCAAATCTGTGACAGAGGTTATCATGTTGATTTCTTTGAAGAACACTGTGAAGTTGTGAGTAAATCAAAAGGTAAAGTTGTTCTGAAAGGATATAGACGTGGTAACATTTATGAAGCTAAGCTTTCAACAAGTACTGATGGCTCTGCAATCTGTCTGTTAAGTAGAGCATCAATTGAAGAAAGCTGGAATTGGCATAAGAAACTCTCTCATTTAAATTTCAACAATATAAATGAACTGGTCAAGAAAGATCTTGTGAGAGGATTGCCAAACACAATATTTGCTCCTGATGGTCTTTGTGATTCATGTCAGAAAGCCAAACAAAGAAAATCTTCATTCAAGAGCAAGACTGAATCATCAATTCTTGAGCCTTATCATCTTATACATGTTGATCTATTTGGTCCAGTAAATGTCATGTCTATTACAAAGAAGAAGTATGCGTTGGTCATAGTGGATGAGTTTACCAGATACACATGGGTGTATTTCTTGCACACAAAAAGTGAAACTGCATCTATCTTGATTGATCATGTCAAACAGCTGGATAAAATGGTCAAAGATTCTGTGAAAATTTTAAGGAGTGATAATGGCACTGAGTTCAAGAATTTGATAATGGAAGAGTTCTGCAAAAGCCATGGAATAAAGCAGGAATTTTCTGCTCCTGGAACTCCACAGCAAAATGGAGTTGTTGAAAGGAAGAATAGAACTCTCGTTGAAGCTGCACGTACAATGCTTGAAGAAGCAAAGCTTCCAACCTATTTATGGGCTGAAGCTGTGCAGACTGCTTGTTTTACTCAAAATGCAACACTCATTAACAAGCATGGAAAAACACCATATGAGATGGTGAAGAAAAAGAAGCCAAATCTGAAATATTTTCATGTATTTGGATGCAAGTATTTTGTTCTCAAGACTCATCCTGAACAGCTATCAAAGTTTGATCTAAAAGCTGATGAAGGAATCTTTGTTGGATATCCACTTTCCACAAAAGCCTTCAGAGTCTATAATTTGAGAACAAAAGTGGTCATGGAATCTATCAATGTCTCTTTTGATGACAAGAAGATCACAGGTCTTAAAGATTTCGTTGACCATGATCAGCTGAGATTTGAAAATGAAGACTCATATTCTGATACTGAAAATCCTGACAGTCTAAGTCCTGATACTGCAAACTCTGATGGATTAAACTCTGATGTTATTGAAACTGTGGTGACTACGTTAAATGAAGATGCCCCTATGCAAGGGGAGCATACTCAAAATCCTACCACATCTCAAGAAACATTCGAACATGCATCTGGCTCTTCAAGTTCTGATTCGTCAAGTTCTGATAAGCCAAGTTCTGATAGTACTGAAGAATCCAACTCAGAAAGCATAGTTTCAGGGGGAGCATCAGAAAATGGAGATAGCATGGATCATGGGGGAGCATCCAGTTCTAGAGAAAACCTTCCATCTGCAAGGAAGTGGACAAAATCACATACACCTGATTTGATAATTGGAAATCCTGATGCAGGTGTCAGAACTAGAATAGGTACTTCAAATGAGTGTCTTTACAATTCTTTTCTCTCTCAGACTGAGCCAAAGAAAGTGGAAGAAGCTCTTCGAGATGCTGATTGGGTGTAAGCAATGCAGGAAGAGTTGAATGAATTTGAAAGAAACAAAGTCTGGACCCTAGTACCAAGACCAAAGAATAGATCTGTTGTTGGTACAAAGTGGGTATTCAGAAACAAAACTGACAGTGATGGCATAATTACAAGGAATAAGGCAAGGCTGGTTGCCAAAGGATATTCTCAACAGGAGGGAATTGATTATGATGAAACATTTGCACCAGTTACTAGGTTAGAAGCCATAAGGATATTTTTGGCTTATGCTGCTCACAAAAAGTTTACTGTCTTTCAAATGGATGTGAAAAGTGCTTTTCTCAATGGAGAATTGGAGGAAGAGGTATATGTTGAACAACCTCCAGGTTTTGTATATACCAAACATCCAGATTATGTCTACAGACTTGACAAAGCACTTTATGGACTTAAGCAAGCTCCTAGAGCATGGTATGAGACTTTAGCTCAGTTTCTTCTAGAAAGTGGATTCAACAGAGGTACAATAGACAAAACACTGTTCTACCTCAACCATGGAAAGGACTTACTTCTGGTCCAGATTTATGTTGATGATATCATTTTTGGATCTACAAATGACAAACTTTGCAAGAAGTTTGCCAAACTTATGCAGTCAAGATATCAGATGAGTATGATGGGGGAACTTAGCTACTTTCTGGGCCTTCAAGTCAAGCAGAATAAAGAAGGCACTTTTATTTGTCAAACCAAGTACACCAGAAACTTGCTAAAGAAATTTGGAATGCAAGATTGTTCAAGTGCATCCACTCCAATGGCCACTGCAACAAAACTGGATAAGGATACCGGTAAATCAGTAGATATTACTAACTACAGAGGTATGATTGGCTCTCTACTCTATCTAACTGCTAGTAGACCTGATATCATGTATGCTACCTGTCTTTGTGCAAGATTTCAAGCAGATCCAAGAGAACCTCACTTAACAGCTGTAAAAAGAATCTTTAAGTATCTTAAAGGAACAACTGCTCTGGGATTATGGTATCCTAGAGAATCAGATTTTAAACTAATAGGTTACTCAGATGCAGATTTTGCAGGTTGCAAAATTGACAGGAAAAGCACAAGTGGAAGCTGCCAATTTCTTGGAGGCAGATTGGTTTCTTGGTACAACAAGAAACAAAAGTCAATTTCCACATCAACTGCAGAAGCAGAGTATATTGCTGCAGGAAGCTGTTGTGCACAGATTCTTTGGATGAAGAATCAGTTACTGGATTATGGGTTAACATATTTCAAAATCCCTATTTACTGTGATAATCAAAGTGCTATTGCTATGACAGGTAATCCAGTTCAACACTCAATGACAAAGCACATCAGCATCAGGTACCACTTCATCAGGGAACATGTGGATGAAGGTACAGTGGAATTGCATTTTGTTCCCACAGATCAACAGTTGGCAGATATCTTCACAAAACCATTATGTGAAGCTACTTTTACAAGATTGGTAAATGAACTTGGAATGGTTTCAGGTTCCTTCTCTAAATCTGCTTAGACTTCTTCTGTGTTATCAGACTTTATGCTCAGTATTTACAGAATTCATCTCATTGTGTATTCTGTGCTTAATTGATAAATGTCTTTAAGTACTGACTGTTGTCTGTTATATGTTTCTAAACTCTGATAAGTGATATGTCTGTTCTAGTACCTATTCAATCTTATGAGGATAACTGTGCTAGATACTGACCTAGTAGTCTTCAATAAACAAATAATTCCATGGAAGAAGTAATTATTTCAGTGGAAATCTTATGACACTAGCAAATTCTGACAACTGAGCTTAGTTAAGTTCACTTTGTATATCTTATTACTAAGTCACAAATTAGAATAATGCTACTCATCTGTTAAGTTCTGATACTAGTAAAACTGCTGAATGTACTAAGTGCTGATAGACCTCTCTTATCAAAAGAAAAAGCAAAAAGATCAAAAATTAAAATCAGGTACTCCTTTGAGATCTAGAGTAAAAATGTGGAAGGGACGACCCAAGTGCATTGCTGGTATTAAGTAAATATGCATCAGAAAAGCAAAATATTTTCTTGGTGACTTTTCACACTCTATGATTACTGGAGAAATACTCTGAAAATAGCATAAATTCTGATAAACAGTCGTGACTCACTTACACTGAGAAGCCACTATAAAATAGAATTTCAAAAGATGCATAAAATTAGCACAAAACAATTGAGGTGGACTCAAGCATAAACTCATTCTTCAGTAGGTTTCAGGATAATGACAGATCTTTAGCAAAATTTTAGTTATGCCTTATTTCTAAGATGTACTGAAGTGAATCAGACTTTACTCTTTGTCTGTTTTTAGCTTAATGCACACACTAATCACTCCATCTGAATGATGAAAATTTCTGTGATGGTCTATGTTATTTTAGATAAACAGTCATTGTGTCATTATTGCAAAAAATTCTGAGGACAAGTTCTCAGTTACACGTTTTGATGATTAAGTTTTGACGTCTATAACTCAGAACTTGTATGAGTATTTACTAAGATGGGCATTCCTTTTTCGAGTGAAGAAATTATGTTCTGATGACTGTTAAGTTCTGGTATAGGTCTAAGTTCTGATTTCTCAGTCTAATCCTTTACTTGGCTTATCTTTGAATAAAATTTGATAACAGTCTCAGTTTGTACTCGAATATGTTGAAGTGGAAGATTAATAGTCACTGTGATTAGGATTAATGGTATTTGTACTTGAACAGACCACTATTTCTTGTGTTTTGTGCGGTCTAGTCCATGCTTCCTCTTTCCAATGACTGTTATTCTTTTTCAAAGTCTAGGGAGACGAGGTAGAATTAATTCTACCTGTCAGCATTAAATATCTTTGCGTCTCTTGGCATTCTCTTGCCTATATAAGCAACCACTTCACATCAGTCTATCCATCACATTCTTCTCACACACTTATCCTCCTTCTTCTATCAAAAACACAATGGTTCGATACAACATGTTTTTGAACAACCAAACCTTCACAATGGAGCTAAGTTGTGCCGATTGGCAGCAGGAGTGGCATGTAACAACCATTCCTGAGGAGATCTGGGATTCTGTCCCACAGGAGGTGCTAACTCACCTCCTATTCTTCTCTATGGACTACCATCGCCATCTGGAGCGATTGGAGGAGGAAAGGCGGGAAGCTATCCGTCAGCAAGAGCGAATCATACGACTCGCCATCTTGTTCGTCGAAGATAGGAAGAGGAAGATGACTTAATCTCGTCTTCTTCCTGTTCTTCTTCATCCTCAGCTTTGTCAGGCTTCTTAGCTAGGACTAAAGCTGTTGACGTTAGGGTTAGAAGCTTAGGAAAAATCTTGTATTGATCTAATTTCCATTTCATAAATGTATTGACTTGATATATTAATGAAAACTGTTTTTACTTCAAGATTTTGTCTCTGAGTTATTTTATCTTGTGTTGATAAATCCTGCTTGATATTCTGATGACCATTTAAATTGTGCTTTTAGTTAAGTTCTGATTCTCTGTCAGCACTTATTCATCGAAATTATCTCGGTCATTTTTAACGATTTATTTTCAGAATATTAATGTTGCCGTGACAAATAATTTAATCAGTGATAACGGCTTAAAATTTGAATTGTTTCCCTTGATAAATGGAACAGTTTTTCCTTGAAACTCGGAAAATGGGTAAGTAATGATTACTATTTTCTCGAGCCCAGTAACTATCCGTTATTACTGCATGTCTGACAGGTGTCCAACGGTAATATTTTTTTGTATAAGTACAGCAGAGAGAAGATTTCTTTAATCTTTTTAATTTCTTCATCTTTTATCTCTCTTCTTACTTTTACTCTCCTTCACTTTACTATTTCCGTTGTTTTCATACAGATATTATATCAAACACCTATCAGGCATACTTAATTCTCAATTTTTTTTCATGGCACCAAAGGATTTAATCATTGATGGAGCAAAGTTTGTTTCAAACAACTATGCTGCAATTCTTGATCATGCTGAAGCTCCATCTGAATTGCACTTTGTGCAAGATCTTCTTGCACATAGTGAGGTTGGGTACGCCTTAACTCAGCCTGAATTATTTTCAAGTCAACAAGTTCTGAGGTTCTGGTGGACTGGCATTTTTGATGATGGTGGTAACCGTGGAACTCCCAGTATTATCTTCCAAGTGGGTGATTCATCTTTTGTAGTCACTCCTGGTACAGTACGCAAGGCTTTACATCTTCCCGAGGATTGTACTTTCTCAGTTCCAGAGGACTCAGCCCTTCGGGAGTTAATGGCTGAATTGGGATATGAAAAGAGTCTGACGAAACTTGGACAGTTGAAACGGGCTAATATCAGAAGAGAATGGAGTTTCTTCTTTGATTGCATCACCAAAGCTTTTGGGAACAAATGTTCAAATTTTGATGCTATCCCAATTCTGAGTCAGCACATAGGGTATGCTATTATCCATCAAACTCATTTTGATTTTGCAACTGGAATAATTGGTTTTATTGGGGATAGGATGACAGAGGATAGAGATGTTGTTTATTTTGCTAGATTCTGTCAACTTATTTACACTTACTGTACTGATGAACCCCAGTTAGTCAGCACTCAAACCCCACCTTTTAAGGTTGCAAAAAGGTACTTTAACGACCTGATAAATGCTGACACAAAGAAATCAATGGTGAGACAATTACAGATCCCTCAGTCTGTGAAACAGATTCTGGTAAATACTGATCCTGCTACTTACAAATCTGTTTACTCAAATGTTCAACCAACTCACCATAACCAAAATCCATCAACCTCAGTACCTACCTCTCATTCTACTCAACCTACCCTCAGAACTTATCTCAAATCCTATCTCTCCACTTCACAGACTGCTCAACCTTCTTCTTCAGCACCTACTGTGAAGCCTACATCCTCTAAGCCAAAGAGAACAAAGACTGTTCCTCAAACACCTCAAAAGAGGAGGAGATTTACTTTAAGAGATGAATCAGATTTTGAGGAACAGATTCCTTCTTCAGAACCTGTGGTGGTTGAAGCTGAGAAAGTAACTTCTCAGAAGGATTCTGACATTGGGGGTTCTAGGCTTTTCAAGAGGCTTAGACGTATGATAGTTCCTGCAACTCCCAAGGAATCTAAATCAACAAGGAAGTACAAGAAACAGAGGGCACAAAGGCCATTTTCAGATGATGAGGAGGAAGCAGCTAAGGAAGGGGATCAGGAATCTCTGATCTCACAAGGCAAGGAATTTGCTCCAGTCACTTCTTCTCCATCAACTCCATCTCAGGAAGCTGTATCTGACAAGGCTAATTCACCTTCTGTGTCTCTTGTTGATCCAGGCACAAGTGCTGAAATTGATATTCAGAACCTGGTTGTGCCTGAAATACTTTTCTTAGAAGCTCCAACAGCAAATAATACCTCTACAACACCTGTTATTGATGCTGTTCAAACTCCAGAGTTATCAACAACACCTTCTCTGCATCAAGATGCTGATGATCAGATTTTAGGTGAGCATCAGGATATGGCTGTTGATCAGAACTTAGTATCAGATTAGCAATTAGAGGATGCTGAAGCCTCCATTGCTACTCACACTGATGTCTTATAAGAAGATACTGATTCTTTAAGTTCTGATGCTGCAAATGTTGGAGATACTGGTAAGGCTGCTACAACTGTAGATGCTGATGAAGCAGGTCCTTCAGGACATACTCCTCCACTGACTCTTCCTAAGTCTGAACTGGTAAAGGAGTTTGTTATCAGGGATGCACCAGTACCTTGGAGTGAAACTCCTGCAGGTCAGGAGTGGACTAAGGAATGGAACTCAGTTTCATGTGTTCCAAATGCTTTACATCTTGCTGAGCACTTGACTAAAGCTGATGAAATGTTAAATTCTGATGATTTTAAAACCCAGCTTAGAGTCACTGCGTTGAGTACTAAACATCTACAAGGTCTTCATTCCAACACTCATGCAGAGCTACACAAGATTCAGGAGAACTTTATCAAACAGGAACAAGTTTGGAAAATTGATAAGAAAAAGTTCTTCCAACCTACCATTGACAGGGTTGCTTATATTGAGAAAACTCAAGAGAAGCAACAAGCTCAGATTGATCAAATTCTGACAAATCAAGCTTCTCAGCAATCCCAACTTACTGAAATCCAGACCTCAGTGGAACTACTTATCTCTCTTTTATTACCTGCTGATGCCAAAAAGGGGGAGAAGGTAATTAAGTCCAAATGTAAAACCAACAAGACACTGCAAGGAAAGGATGATGGAAAAGATGACCAAGGAACCTCTGGAATGGGTAGTGGTCATAGTCAAGGTAGAAGGTTTACATCAAGACAAGCTAGTCACAGAACAAGTTCTGATACTGGGAAAAGAATAAGTTCTGCTGCTGGTAAAAGGATAAGTTCTGATGAACTTCTAGATCTTGATGAAGAAATGTCAAGACAGTTATTTCTTCAAGAAAATCCAGGGATGGACTTGGAAAGTTTAAAGGAAGAAGAAGCCAGACTTAAATCAGAGAAAGTCACATCTAAATCTGAAGCTTCTGGTAAAAAGTTACTTCCAAAACCTAAAGGCATTGTGATCAAAGAAAGGATACATACTGAAGCAACTTTGGCTAGATCACAACCACAGATAGATCCAAGATCCAAGGGTAAAGAAAAGGTTGGCGAACCTATCAAGCCTTATGTACCTCCTGAGGAAGAAGAAATTACTGATGGAAAAGATGATCTTGCTCTGATTACAAGAAAAGTTCTTAAAACAACCTCTGACATGGCTCAAGTTGTTCAGAGTCAAGAAATTGTAAGTTCTGATATTCAGAAGAAGCAAGTAACCTCTGACAGTGCTCAAGTTAACTTGATATCAGAAAATAGATCTAAAACACTCCTACCAGGATTCACTATAGCAAAACAG
This sequence comes from Apium graveolens, assembly GCF_009905375.1. Lineage (NCBI taxonomy): Eukaryota > Viridiplantae > Streptophyta > Magnoliopsida > Apiales > Apiaceae > Apium > Apium graveolens. The sequence goes on from NC_133655.1 coordinate 108,547,432, forward strand.
ACTCAATCTTTGAAGACTACTGCAAGTGGTTTTGAAGCAAGAGTAGTTACTGGAAAGGAAGCTAGAGATAAAACTGGATTGGGAAGTGCTGATGAAAGAAGAGTACACAACACTACCAATGATCCAACTTCCTTGAGTGAACCAGGTATTGGAGCAACTCCTGAGAGATTGAATCAACTGGAATCTGTACAGATGGTTTACCATACCTACTTGAAAGAATACATCATGTTGTATTTCATGACAGATGGTAGGGTTTATCATATAAGACAAAATGCTATTCCTTTGAAGTATTTTGAAGAATTGGAGCATGTACTTTTCTTACTTCAAGTGGATGACAGAATAACAGAGACTGCTGCAAACTACTTAAAAGAACAGATTCAGAGACAGAAAAGGCTTTATTCTGTTAAGTCTGACAGCATATATGTTCCAAAGTACAGAGATCACAATGGTGATATTGTTGATATGAAGCCTAATACTGCACAGATCAGAACATATCTTGGTATTAAGGGACTTGAATTCAATCTTGAATCTGACAAAGCTTATGTCATAAGACTAGATCAGGAGTTAAGAAAAGCAAAGATTAATGATCTCAGAGCTGCAATCTTTCAAACTGGTGAAGATACTGCAGAGCTTAAAGGTGTTAAAAGGAGAATGATTGAAGAACTAAGATATGCTGAGAAATGTTTGTTGAAGAACTATCTCAGAACAACTCCTGACATCAGAGAGATCAGAAAATGAAGAAGCCAAGTCGAAGATCTACAACTGCTTAAATTATGATATTTATACAGATTGAAGTTGTTATCAGATGTTGAAATTGGTAAAAACTTTAAGGACTGTAAGTTGTAGTTATCTAGTCTATTTCTCATGCATTTGTACTTAATGTTTTTGACATCATCAAATATCTGTTAAACTTGTATATTTTGTTAATTTACAAGTTGGGGGAGATTGTTAGATATATTTGATAATGTCATGGCTAATATGTTTTATGTTTAGCTTTCAGATCTTACGTGAACAGGATAAATCAGTACTTAACTGTTGATCAATACTTATACTGGAAGTCAGGACTTGAGGATATCAGTACTTATATTATCAGAAGATAATCATCAGAACTTAAGCGCTGAAGGACAATCAGATAAGGACAGTAGCTGATTAAAGGAAAGAAGATCGAGATAAACATAAGAAGAGATATGCATGAAGAAGGAATTCCGTGAAGAATGGAATACTTGGAAGAAAAGATATCTGATTGATATATTTTAGGAAGCAGAATTATATTCCATATCAATTAGCAATTATCTTATAACTGTGTAGTATATAAACACAGGCATAGGGTTTACACTATAAGAGTTATCATTATCGAAGTTATTATTATATATAACCCTAGCAGCTCTCGTGATATTTGTTCATCACTGAGAGGTAACAGTTCCATACTGTAACAGAGTTTATTGTTTCAATAAAGTTTGTTTTCTGTTACTTAAGTTCTTAAAGTTCGATTTGAGTGTACTATACACTGTATTCACCCCCTTTACAGTGTGTGTGACCTAACAAATCTCATTTTTAAAGTTTTAGAAGTCAAATATTTGGTCGTCATTACTATATAAGTTACTTGTTATAATCCTGATTTACCAATGAAATGTCTAATTAAAAGAATGCCCATATAAGGGTCTCTTCACTTTGGTACCTCTTCCATATTTCCTCGAATTTCGCTCGCACTTATTAGTCGCAGAAACTTCATTCGCCGTCGTAAATCATTTTATTTGCAATTCTATCGCAACGATGATATTTAGTACTATCTTTGACATTCTTGTCGTCGTCCTTGGCGTTATGCTCACAACCACACATGTGATTCGACGTTATGTCTGTAGATAGGGTTGTACCTCCTTGCTAGACTTTGCTATACCCAATAAGGCAGATACCATTCCTTGCGCAGCGCCCGAACGTGATAAGAACCTTTTCGTAACGGTGGTGCCTTCGAAACGTACAACGTTGGTTCTTAATCGGCTTCCATCAACTGGTTGCCTTTGACGTGGAACTCGTCCTAATACCTAATTCTAAGTTAGATCATACCAAAATTCACCTAGCATTCCTTTCACAAGTTCTCACAAGAATCAATCGCATTTTTCTCAAAACCGCATGAACAATTGGGTAACATACCCAATCTCCGTCGATCTGTCGATCCTTCATTACTGTAGAATCTAAGAATTCAATATACCTATAGCGTTGCGACATTCGCCTTACACTTTCTCAGCAATCCTATCGTACCAACTCCCGATCGGATTTGCTAACCCTAATTTGCACTCAACTCAACTTAACCTGAGTATGCCTAGGGTTTTTTTTCCCATCCTGTACGATCTACCATTCCTATCTTACTCTCACCTATTCTTACTTTAGTGACCAATAACCTGCAGCTTTGATGCCAACTTATAACAACCCAAATCCGGGGTCAAGATTTGGTGTCACCAAACAATCTTTACATAAAAGAAAATATTAGACAAATAACCCCTTGAATCCGGATCGTTTACAGGTTATGGTATGAAACAAGAATCTAACCTTCTACAACTCACAATAACAAGAATACAAGTGTAAATACCTTTGAACTAATGCTCTTGTCACATTCTTCTAACACCTTCAACCTCTCGCAGCGGAAATTTCTCTAACTTCTGTTGTCTATCAAAGCTATTCACTTTTATCCTTATCTGTTTCTGGCTGAAATAAGAATTTACAAAGCAAGAGTGAGCCAAAAATGCCCAGCAAGTATATATGTTGAGTTTCAAACATTAATATCAAGGAAAACTTCCGGACAAAATCTCTGAAATATTTTGAAGAGCGAAACACGAAATCATTTAAAGGATATACTTCATTATCTTAAAATCAATTTGATCTGCATTGCTATAAATCACATAGGAAATAATGACATTTTGCAAGAGCTTCAGAGATCGCGTGTTTTCAAAATAGCTTTTGGTAACACTTCATACCTGAGCAACGAATGCAATAACTATTCATAAAACGACGTTCAAGAAATTCCTAACTATTCAGTATCCATCATTATCGACTAAGTTTCCATAGACTTAGCCTTCTAGACCAGCTTGATAAGGACGGGTTGAATAATTAAGAAGATCTCAATTCATTCAAGATTCTAATTATCACTGAGCAACTAATGTTGCAGCAACAATCTGAACCTCGAATTTATTTAGAAAACTATAATTTCCCGAAACTGAGTGCTAAGAAAGAATAACTTTAATCCATAATCACATTTTTTTTTTCAAGAAGGAATGCCATTAATGGCGATCAACAACAAATTAGACTGGACACTAATTCGCATCTATATTCTGCTGATCAGTCAGAATATAATGCAGATCTATATCTCAATATATAGATCTAGTCGGGTCCCCAGGCACTACGGTCCATCTCGAGGCACCAGTCATCCCGGTCCTCAGGATTAAGTAAAACTCAATCCCCAAAATATCACTATCCAGCCCGTAGAGTGTTTTGATGTCAAATCATTTTGAATTCAAAACATCCCAATTTAGGGTTCACAAATAACCCGAAAGAATGGGTATTTGCTCAAGAGAGCAATCGAATTACAGGAACAATAATGAAAGGAACACGCATAATCAGAGTAATTGCAGCGAAATGTAAAAAAGTTAACTATTCTGAACTTAGAATAGGAACGAATAAATATTTGCAGTATTTAAAAGAAAATTCAAGAATACTTGCAGTATTTAAAAGAAAAATCCAGAATACTTGCAGTATTTAAAAGAATGTTCTGGAATACTTGCCTCAAGAAGCTTTAAACACTATTATCGGTTGACTTTCAAATTGCCTTGAACGTTTGACCGTATCGTCAAACCACTATTCTATTATGGGTACGATCCTATCCTTCATGTCTTTCGATTGAACTTCGTTGATCTCAATGTCTAATCACTAGATCATTCCTAGTTCAACGTCACGTCTCGGGTCTTCCGACTAAGACCTGCAGGGTTGAAATACCCTAATTCAAATAACCGCTTAAGCTTAACATCAAATCATTATCCTATTCTACCCATACATTTTCAAAACCGAATTCATATTTATATGTATTATCGAAGTACACATAGCAATTATGGTTCACATCTTCGAAACTCAGTTCCGTATTTAATTACGGAAAATACGTATATTTGTTGTTTTGAAAAATAGGGTAATCGATTATTCACAAAATATCTTGTCACGTCACGTAATTAGGTTTCATAAAGTTCAATTATATCCTCGTTCGACGTTTCCGACAATTACAGGTTACGTTCCTGTATTTTCGGAATTAATTTTCCCGAAAATCGGGCAGCGTCTCCTTTATTTATCGGCCTACCCGTCGAATCAGTTCGACGTCAATCACAATCAACAATCACATTAAGCAAGTCAATCCACAATCCAATTACCAAGTTCCAAACTCCGATTCGCTTAATTATTATTACTACTCATATTTTGCATTTTTTTTCGTATTTTTATTTCCTTCGCATTTTCATTTCGCAATCGATTTACCAACTATTTTTATTTAATTAATAACGTAGGACTCGGATAAAAATCATCGCCCACCGTCGGCTCGCCGAGGCTCATCGCCGATTGCGATAAAATTTACGGGTTCCCGTTATATCGGGCATCCTACGTAAATTCTATCGATTAATTTAATATAATCTCGCAAGAATTTATTTAAATCATGAAATGTTAATTAATAGAATCCTGCAGAAAATACTTAATTAAATCAATAAAACTTTCAGAAAATCGACGCGTGTAATCACGCGCAACATCATGAATCAATCACAGAGCAAGGCAACAGCAGCAAAACATCGAACTGAACTAGACACTCAACTGCATAAACACCCCCCCTGAAGGGTCGCCCACGCGCCATCACCCTCGCCGGAAATGGAGAGGGGTGGTGATGGGGGATTAGAGACAGTGGCACACAACAAAACACACATACGACACGCACGACTCTACACACACCCATATACACATAACGCGCACACACAACTGAAATAAAATTATTTAAAGATAATTAATCAATGAAATATTGATTTCTAAATTTTATAAACTCCTAAAAATAGTAAGTGAAATTATAAAGCAACAAAATAATTTTAGAGATAATTTTTGCATTTATAAGAATAAAATTCAATAAAATAATTTTAAAACAAAATAATACCATATCGTTCAATAATTAATTATACAAATAAGGTTCGTATCTGACAATTACCCAAAATTAACAATATGGTAACACACAGCTAATAGACCCATCACATATTTTATTTATTAATACTTCGATAATTATATTTACAGATCGGATCCGAAAATAGGCTACTTAGCCGCTAAGTAACTAAAAAGACGATACGATTTTAATACCAGAATTGGATAATTATCAAAACAGAGACTCTTATAAAATACTTTATAAGAAAATGAGGTAATAGTATCTCGCCTTTTTGGAAATACGAATTTTTATCGATCTCTAAAATGATTTGTGTATCGGAAATTTCACACCGGGACTCGTACAGGTCAAACCGTACCCCGGATCGAAAAAGTCAAAACATGAAAAGTGTTCAGAATTATCAGATTAGGTTAGGAAGGAGTTTTCGGAAGAGTTTCGGGTTGTAAAAACACAAAAACGATTGAAGTGGGACGATTTGTGATTCTAAAAATTAATTTTATAATTGTGTAAGAATAATCATTATTAATTCTATAAATCCGTATAAAATCATATGGTAATCCAAAAATTACCAAAAAAATACCAAAATTATATATATTTAATTCTGGATAATTAAAAATTAAAATATTCACATTTTCATCAGAAATAAACATCCAAATATTAATATCAATTATCAAATAATTCACCAAAATTCATATAAAAATCATATAATAATTATTTACTGATAAGAATAATTACATAATATTTCCCAGACGTTACAATAAGAGAAGGAATGGACTAGAGCAGAATGACATTGGAGGTGCTGTATGGAATCTTGAAGACATATGAACTTGAAATGTTACAAAGATAGTCATTAAGGTCAAACCAACGACATATAGTTGATGGATCTAGTGCCTTGGTTGTAAATGACAGTGAATCAAGTGAATATGAGCAAGAGGCACAAACTTCAGTCATTCAAGTTGTGGAACAAAAGAACAAAAAACCTCAAAAATAAGTTGTTTTGGAGCTGGAGGAAGCTGAGTACTATACCCCTTGATGAGCTAGATGAGATGGACCAATCTATGACATAACTGGCTAGAAAAATTTCTAACATCAGGGTCAAAAATCCAAGATTCTTTAAGAATAAGGAACAGTCTTTCAACAACAAAAATTGGAAACCAAAGACTCAGTACAACTCAGCTAGAAAAGGTGGCCACAAAACTGGATCCGTTAGAAAGGTCAAATATAAGATGCTTCAACTATAACGAGTTGGGTCACTTTGCTACTGAGTGTAGGAAGCCAAAGAAAGTGAAGAATGACAAAACCTATCTGGAATTGGAAGCAAAGTATGAAGCTCTCTTGAAGAAATAACATGGAAAAGCTTATATTATTGAAGAAAAGAGTAGGGATGACACTGATGAAGATGATGAAAAGGAAGAATTTGGAATTATGCTTTCATGGCTCTTGAGCATGGAGCATTATCCACTTCAAAATCAGAGGTACCAACTCTAACCACTATTGATTTAGATGTAAGTTAATATAAAGAAACTGTTGAAAAGATGAGTGTAGAGATGTTTCATATCCACACAAGCATAGTGGCAGCTACTGAGGAAGTGAGTAGGCAGTCAAAGATAAATGAGAAGCAAGATTTGGAACTGCAGCTTGTTGAGCTTGAGACTATCAAGCAAGAAAATGAATTTTTGAAGAACAAGCTGAAGTGTGCTAGTGAAACTGAAGCTTTGTTGAGGGAAAAGTTAGACTAGAATGAAGTGAAATTTAAGTCATTCAGGAATGCATCTGAGTTGGTTGGACAATACTATGAGAAGAAAAAACCATGTGCTAACATAGCTATTGGTTTGGACTATGATGCTTTGAACAAAAACAAGAAAAATAAAGGTGACAAAGGAAAGGCTATTGCAAATTAAGATGTCCCAGTTATACTGAGAAAAGTCGATACACCTTTGTTCAAGGCATGTGAAGTCAATTTCAGTGAAGTTGAGTTGGTCATCAAGCAAGAGCTTGAAGATGAAGACACTGAGAAGAAATGCACTGAAACAACTCAAACTCCTAAAACTGAAAAGAGGCTTATGGTAAATCAAGTTTCTGAGAAGACAATCAAGGAAATCAAGACTGAAATTTTAGGAAAGAAAAAGAAGAATAGTAATGGGAAAATTGGAGCGAATAAGAGCAACAACTTTGCATTTGTTGCAAATGCTCCCGGGAAGCAATGCCAAAAATGTGGATCTACAAGTCATCTAACTCACCTTTACAAAAAGGCTGTTAGTGAGCCAAAAGTGGGAGCCTTCAAAATATAATGAAGCAAAGGCTGAAGACCCCTATTCCTTCTATGACAAATTTGATTGCATTTCTTGCAACATGAAAGTAATGAAAAAATGTTATAGACTGAGAATGAATCTCAAAGAGGCAAAAATTGAGTCTACAACCAAGAAGGAAACTGTAAAGTAAAATTTGAACACTATTCTTTCTGAATCATCAAATTCTACTTCTGCACATTCGATTAACAAGAAGAAAGTACCTAACACTGTTTGGGTAGCTAAACATACTTAATCCTTATTGTGTATAGGGCAAAGAGAAGAATGTCATATGGATCATAGAAAGTGGATACTCCAGGCATATGACAGGTGATAAAGCCCTGCTATCACAATTTGAGGAGATGGCTAGCCCATTGGTGACTTTTGGAGACAATAACAAAGGATTCGCAATGGGATATGGCAATTTTATTTCTGGAAATGTTGTCATTGAAGATGTAGCACTGGTAGCTGGACTTGAGGTGGATCTCCTGAGTGTCAGTCAATTCACAGATAGAGGATTCAAGATTTTATTTGACAAAGGAGAATGCTCAATTATCAGCAAAAAGACTGGTAAAGTTGTTTTGAAAGGATCAAGAAAGGGAAGCTTGTTTGTTGCAGACTTATTCTCAGCACATAAGGATGAAATCTGTTACTTCTACACCAAGGCATCTGTTGAGCAAAGAAAGATGTGGCACAAAAAGCTCTCCCACCTGAATTACAAAGCCATCAATACCCTGGTGAAAAAGGAGTTAGTCAGTGACATGCCAAATTTGGAGTTTGCTCAAAATGAAGTTTGTGAGGCTTGTCAAAAAGGCAAAATAAAAAGGTCTAGTCAGAAAAGCAAAACTGTGAATTCTATAAGTGCACCTTTGCAACTTATTCACATGAACCTGTTTGGACAAGTTAATATCTTATCAATTTCAAAGAAGAAATATGCACTTGTGATGGTGGATGACTACTCAAGGTAGACATGGGTAGAGTTTATGCATTCTAAAGATGAAACTCCACACATCATTATTGAACACATCAAGAAGATTGAGAAACAGGCTGAAGATCAAAATTGTGTGAAGAGATTGAGGAGTGATAATGGCACATAATTCAAAAATGCAATCTTAACTAAATTATACAAAGACAAGGGTATTGTTCAAGAATTCTCAGCAGCTAGAACACCTCAGCAAAATGGGGTAGTTGAAAGAAAGAACAGAATTTTGGTTGAGGCTTCTAGAACAATGCTGCGAGATGCCAACTTGCCAATAAGTTTTTGGGAATAAGCTGTCAACACTGCATGCTACACTCAAAATAGATACCCCATTAACAAAAATCTTGGCAAATCACCCTACTCAATCTTATTAAAAAGGAAGCCTAATGTAAAGCATTTACATGTGTTTGGAAGAAAGTGCTATGTTCTAAAAGACAACTCTGAATATGTGGGAAAATTTGACTCTAAAGTTTTGGAAGCAATTTTTCTGGGATATTCATTGGAGAGAACTGCCTACAAAGTCTATGTGATTGAACAAAGGAGAATTATGGAAAGAACATATGTGACTTTTGATGATGACAAGTGTCCAGGCTTGGAATACCTTGATGAAAATGAAGCTGAAGCCCTAAAGTTTGAAAATCTCAACATAGATAGTGATTCTGAAGATGAAGCTGAAATCAACACAAGTGACAGAATGAATGAAGTGTCAACAGGGCAAGTGAATTATGAGAATGGAAGCTCATCTCAAACACCTGACTTTGATAGCACAAACTCAGGGGGAGAAAGAGGAGAAAGTTCTGCAAGCCATGCCAATGGTGAAGAAAATGCAGAAAATTCAAGTCAACAAACTCACACCAGAAAATGGTATAGGAGTCACACAAGAGAAGCAATTATTGGTGATCCAAATACTGGAGTGAGGACTAGGAGTGCAACTGCTAATAAATGTCTACATGAATGCTTTCTTTCACAAATTGAGCCTAAGAAAATTGAGGAAGCTCTACTTGATACGGACTGGATATTTGCTATGCAAGAAGAGCTAAATCAGTTTGAGAGAAAAAAAGTTTGGAAGTTGGTTCGTGCACCAAAGAACATAAGTATAATTGGAACAAAGTGGGTGTACAGGAACAAAATGGATGAAAATGGAATTGTAACAAGAAATAAAGCAAGGTTGGTTGCAAAAGGCTACTCATAGGCAGAAAGAATTGATTATGATGAAACTTTTGCTCTAGTACCAAGACTTGAAGCAATAAAGATCTTTCTTGCATTTGCTGCACATTCAAACTTCAAAGTGTATCAAATGGATGTAAAGAAAAGAGTACATTCCTAAATGGTGAGTTGAAATAAGAAGTTTATGTGCAACAGTCACCTAGCTTTGAAGATCCAGAATTTCCAGATTTTGTCTACCAACTTCTCAAGGATCTCTGTGGATTAAAGTAAGCACCTAGAGCTTGGTATGACACATTGTCAGAATTTTTAATTAAACATGGATTCACTAGAGGAACAATTGACAAGACTCTATTTCACAAGCAGCATGGTGATGATATGATCTTAGTTTAAATCTATGTAGATGATATCATTTTTGGTTCTACTAATAAAAAACTTTGTCAAAGATTCTCAAGGTTCATGTAGAGTGAATATGAAATGAGCATGATGGGAGAATTAAGTTACTTTCTTGGACTTCAAGTCAGTCAAAGAAGTGATGGAATCTTCATCAGCCAAATTAAGTATGTTAAAGATTTATTAAAGAGAATTTGGAATGGTTGATTGTTCACCTGGATCAACGCCTATGTCTACAACTACTAAGTTGGATGAAGATAGGAAAGGAAAAAGTGTAGACATTTTAGGTTATAGAGGGATGATTGGATCTTTGTTGTATTTGAATGCTAGTAGACCAGACATTATGTTTGCTACAGGTCTGTGTGCAAGATTTCAAGCCAATCCAAAGGAACCACATTTGATGGCTGTGAAGAGAATTTCAGATACTTAAAGGGAAATCCAAACTTGGGACTATGGTATCCCAAGGGAAATCCAAATTTGATTGTTAATTTACATTCTCAATATGTAAAATTAGCATAATGCGGAATCAAAAGCAACAAAAGTATATAGAGAACCAAGTTCTCGATAAGTTTAATTGACTTCTCGACAAGTCATTTTGAGACTTCTCGATAGAGTTCTCAATAAGTCTTTTTCTAGATTTCTCGAATGATTTCTCGACAAGCTTCATTATGACTTCTCGATAAGTCTTGTAAAGATCTCGATAAGTCACTTTGAGACTTCTCGATAGAGTTCTCTACAAGTATCATTCTTAGACTTCTCGATAACTCAGAACTGAGATATTATAATTCAATAAATTATTTTAGTAAAATACTTTTGATATAAAATCATTCTAATTTTATTTTGATCTATTTAAATAAAAGTTGGAAAAATTTAGTCCATTCAGGACAAACTGGTTATTTATTTGACATCTCGATTAGTCATCTTTTAGATCTCGATAAGAGTCGGGAAAGTGACATATCGATATGTATCTATTCTTACATGTGACTTCTCGACATGCAAATCCCAACCATTTATCTCTACTTCTTGATAAGTCACTTACCTTATTTTATAAATACCCAGACATCTCGACATAACCCCTCTTTACGCTTTTGAGATCTCAAAGTGACCTAATTTTTCCAAATTCTAACCGTTCTCTCATTTCGAACTCTTCCTTCTTCAAATTTCTTACCCACTCATATTCAAACGCTTGAAATGGCATCAAACACTGTTAGAGCTTTTATCTCATAGGAGGGCACCAACTCCTTGCATTCACAGATGCTAAACAAGCTCCTGGTAGCTTCAAGAGCTTTGTTAAGTTTTTTTCTGAGACATTCTTTGCAGGTGCTCTAATTGCAATCCAATTATATATCTGGATGTTATGAATGACTTCTATAACTCGGCTGTGATTAGGACAGTGGTGCATGAGAACCAAGCTGTATCCATGGTGTTTAACTACTCTCTTCAAGGCCAACAGGTGGAATTTACTGAGAATGATATCAACCTGGCTTTGGGAATTCCTACTGATAACATGGTGGAGGTCCAAACTCAAGAGGAGCTAGCTGAGTTCATGGATTTTATCAACTACAGTGAAAGATAAATCTGGCTAGCTTGAACAAGAAGCATTTGAGGAGGGAATGGTCATTCCTGTTTGACTCAATTATGAGGGCTTTCACTTGCAGAAAGACAGGGTATGACAACATCTCAAGTGTGGTCCAGAAGCTGGTGTTCTCTATGGCTCATAACAGATACATAAATGAGGGGCTCTTAATTCTGCAGGAACTCAGCACAAGGCTCACAATGCCTTTGGCCACAATAGGTAAGGAAATTTTCTTTCCTAGGTTTATAATGTCAACTTTAAACCATAAAGTTCAAGACATTCATTTACTTATTGGTATAGATAGAACAAAAATAGGAAATTGTAAACAGGGGTCCAAAATTTGGTAAGGCTCACTTATTACAAAGAATAAGGTACCTGTAAGTATTAGAATCACTCCATTTATGTTGGAGAGATTCAGAACTTAACCTTACCATATGCCTGACATTAGGTCAATAATAAAAATTAGTACAGTTATGGCTCCTGTACCTGTGGAAGAACAACCACAGGAACACCAACAGGTGCCTTCCCAAACTGAGACCCTCCCTTCCTTACCATAAGAAGGTAGGAAACAAACCACTTCATCCTCTCAAAAGGGTGAGGTGAGTAAAAAGAAGAGAAAGCAGGCACCCTTGACAGTTGTAAATAAGAGTGGTGAGGATCTAACACAACCAGAGTCCACCTTGGTCAAGAAACCAAAGAGGGTAAATCAAACTGAGTTGATCACTCAATTAGCTACCTCTGTATCCTCCCAAAAGGATGCAGTTGTAATGGAGGGATTAAAACAAACTCTAGAGGCATCCTCTCAATATGGTGTCTCTATTGAACAAAGCACTCTCCCTAGTGCATCTTGTAATGAGTCTGCACCACAACTTGAACACATTCAAGTTTATAAAAGAAGGAATAATGATGGCACACACAATGAGAGCACATCTTTTGAAGCTCCCTCATCTATGCAGGGGGAACTGCCAACACTCAATTCTCTTATCACTAATCTAATCTCCCAAATTTCTTCTTCATATAATGAGACACTTGAAATTACTTCTCAAGTGTCACCAAAATCAAGTGACATAATTCAAGAAACTGTGCTCAGTGTGATGCCCTCAAACTCGAGATTAGGAGTGATGACCCAGAACACCAATAAACTAACATAATAATAACAAAATATGATAAACCCCAAAACTAACAGGATCTACACAGGATAAAGTATGAGAAAAGATTACAACTAGCAACCATAATATAATATTATTACAACCCAAGATATGAATAATTTCAAATTATTTGATTCCGACTTGGAATCGTCAGATAACCCAAAAGTATCTGATTTAGCTAATCCACTTCCCACCAACTTATTATCGCTTTCTTACACAGCATCTACCTACTCTGGCATCTGAAATCCTACAACACGATATGGACCCCCAAGAACGCTCTTGCGAGCGGTGCGCCTAAGTCTGGCCATCTTCTTGTTTAACAGTCATGGTTAGATCAAAGCAAATAATGAGCAAAGATGCTCAACAAGCAACTATGTAAGAAGTTCTAAATATCAACATAATTAACATTATTTGAGGCATTCTATCTCTGGATAAAACTAAGCTATTCATGGCTAGGTAAAAGTATTAAGAAGGTCCCCGGGTTTTCAAGATTCAAAGTTTGGGAGAAAACCGACATTCATCACAATCAATAACGGGGTTCTCAGGGAGTTTCTTATTTCAAAGGAAGTAATCATTCAAGCTTTAAGGATCATTAACAAAGTAAAGTGGCAGGGTTCTCGACCAGGTTTCATAACTTTAAAGAAGATATTACTCATTCTGTTTCATTTCAAATAAATTAAGTAAATTGCTTTATCAAAGATATACATTTCCTATTTTATAAAATATTAAAGAACCCTTGATTGGAATATCCATCTTTTAAATGTAATACGGGTGATCAGCCCGTACTGACCTCCATTCGGTCATTAAGGTACCTATGGCATTATTTCAGCCTTATATTGGACTAGCCCCGCTAGCCTCTTATATGACTGGACTAGTCCCACTAGTCTCTTACGTCTCTATCCAATTTTTAAGGAATTCATTTAGAAAATCTTTGTGTTGGAATACAAGAAAGTTTAACTAAACGCAGTTTCAGCATTACCGAAAGGTGATATCATTTGGACTCTTTCAAGTCGAAAGTCATTCTTAAGTCCAATTCAGGAACTTCAGGGGAAGTGAACAAATAGAAAGTAAGCAGGAATCATAAGTTAAAGATATCGATCAAATGTTAAACAGTGTGTATAAGGTCGCAATAAGGATAGTACCAAAGAACGATATGTAACAAGGCATATGGGATTATCAAGGAATCTAGATTAACAAGATGTAGCATATGAAAAGTTCATAAAGACTCTCTTGGGGTCAAGAGATCATAATTTAACAAAACACAAGGATAGGGTATACGCACTTGAGCTAGGGTTTACTATTAGGGTTGTCACAAGGATTGATAACTGGTTTATCGCAAGGAACAATAATAGGGTTTTCATAAGAATCAATAACAAGTTTCACAAGAACCTTTACTCTATCATGGCATCAACAGTAATCTTTTTGTAATCAATTCATAATAGAAGGCATAGTTACTTGCCTCAAAAAGCTTTCCTGTTTAATGATATCCGAGCTACTGCCACCTAAAACTTCCTTCCCTTTACCAACCTGAATGCCTCTGCTATATAAATCTACAATACAAAACAGAACCCTAATTAGATACTTGATCAATTCCTAACGTTTCTCAGAACTTCTAAATTCTACCCCAATCACAATAAACATTTATCTTTTATACGCATACATAAATATAGGATGTAATAAGATATGGCTTTATACTCTTTATATCACCGACTAACTCGATACTTCACACTTAGCAAATAATCACCGATTCGAATAACTCGATACCATATACAATCTATTCACTAACTCGTCGAGAGTCGGACATGACGTACTCGTAATTTACTCTTACCTACTAACACAATCATCCATAACAATCAAGTATACATAGTTACGCTTTAACACTTATCGTTTAATATACAACTTTACACAATTAAAAACTTACAACTTTTAATACTAAAATCACATTAAAATATGCAACTCGACCTTATACCACTTACCAAGCCAACAATCTAGCATGCAATTCATTACACCTTTATATTGAACTATTCATAAGTCACAAAATTTTCAAAATTACTCAAATTTCTTTATCTATCAACAATTAAGCTAAACCAAATTAAATCCATAATTAAAACCGAATTATTACAAATCCGAATCACAACCTTTGTAAAATACGAAATCAATTTTCAAATTCCATTTTAAATAAACTAAATTCATTACTCAAAACTTCTCATTACACAATTAACTTTTTAACCTATATAAGCCTAAATTTCTAGCATGCGACCACATAAACTTAACATGCATATAACAATTAATCAAAAATCACCCGAACAATTATGCAATCGAATTCCCATACCCAATTTGAAATAAAACTATGAACAAAATCGATTTTTAACAAACATTTCAACTCAATTTCTTTTAAACCAAGAATATCATTCGGGTTTTTCAAAAAAATAACATGCAACACTCGAAATAGGTTTTTCAAGGATTATAGAACTCAGGCTAGCATCATCGTTCACCACCAGTTCACCGGAGTTCATCACCGGTGGCGAAAAGGGTTCGGGATTGCCAAAACTCGGGCCCCAACTCGAAACCTCACCGATTATTCAAGCAAAACCACAACAACTAACATGCAATCATTTAACAAAAGCTTTCTGCAGAGAATCAATCACGAAACCGAATTAAAACAAAAACCGAGAAGGCCATCATCTAAATCGAACACCAACAAACACAAACATACACATGCAAACATGTATGTATATAAGATATGAGGAACTCAAATCTTAAACTAAGATTGAGTTTTAATGGAATAATCGATGAGAGTAAGGGAGAGAGAGAGAGTACCGAGAGTAGAGAGAGAGAAGAGAGTTCGAGAATGAAAGAGAAAGAGAGTCGGGGAGGATAGGAGAAAAAGAAAGGAAATGGGGAGCATATATATTTGTGGCAGGGGTAAAATGGTCATTTGCCATCTAATTCTAGAAACTTGTTTTCTTTTCTCTCAAAAAATCAAAAAATCTCTATTTATAAAATATAAAACATCTTTATAAAATCAAAAAATATTCCAAATCCTATTTTTAAAATAAAGAGTATAAAATTAGCTCTTCTCCCATATTTTAAAATAGATTTTTGAGCAACCGAATTAATATCTACGGATTTTACAAATAAATCCTAAATTATTGAAATAAACTTCATAAAATCATTTTAAAATATCAGGACATCCAAATAAATCCAACTATCATTTTTTAAAAGTCCCTTGGACTATTTTAGAGATAATAAAGCAAATCTCACACTTAATTCATATTTCCATAATTTAATAAAAATATATAAGGACCATTAAATCCTTATTTAAATCAAATAAATCCTTTTAAAACATTTAAAAGCTCACGAATTCACAATTTACACATGTACTCACAAATAACACATATTCATAAATGTTAGTCACCACGATTATTTATACACCCAACACATAATTCTTCTTTTAATCCATCTTTTAAATAACGAGTCCCGTTCTACCTGACGGCCTGACAATCACAGCTTAAGCCCTTAGCTGACTCATCAAACTGGAGCGAGACTTTGCCTGTTTTTTAATACTATTGCACGAAAATTTCATTTAAACCAAAAATATTATATAACTTAATATTTTTATACCCAAAATTCCACATAATCCATAATTATGACATTAAACTATATTTTATTCGAATACATATATCGTGAAAATCCAGTCATTACAGTCTACCCCCTTAAAATGATTTTGTCCTCAGTATCTAGTCTAAACAAATAAATCGGGATACTTTTCTCACATTTCACTTTCTAAATCCCAAGTTGATTCTTCGACTTTAGGATCTCTCCATAAATCTCTAACTAATGGTACCACTTTATTTCTAAGCGCTTTTTCTTTTCGATCTAGAATTCGCACGGGTTGTTCCACATAAGATAGATCTTGTTGAATTTCTACTACTTCTAACTCACTCACATGGCTTGCATCCATATTATACTTCTTTAGAAGAGAGACGTGAAATACGTTATGAAGATTTTATATTTACGGAGGTAACGCTAACTCGTAAGCCACTTTTCAAACTTACTTCAATACTTCGAATGACGCAATATATCTGGGGCTCAATTTTGACTTCTTTCCGAATCTAGATAAGCCTTTCCATGGAGATATCTTTATTAACTCTTTGTCTCAGGGTTCAAATATCATATCCTTTCGATTCTGATCTGCATATTTCTTTTGTCGATCTTGAGCAGCTATCAGCCTTTTGTGAATAACTTTCACCTTTTCTTTTGCTTGTTGAACTAACCCCGGGCCCAAAGCTTGCACTCACCAACTTCATCCCAATACGTAGGAGATCTATATTTCCTTCCATACAACGCTTCATAAGGCGGCATGCCAATACTTGCGTGATAACTGTTATTGTAGGAAAATTCAATCAGTGTCAAATAATCATCCCAATTTCCTTTGAAATCCAACGCACGAGTTCTCAATATGTCCTCGATCGTTGGAATAGTCCTTT
This sequence comes from Apium graveolens, assembly GCF_009905375.1. NCBI lineage: Eukaryota > Viridiplantae > Streptophyta > Magnoliopsida > Apiales > Apiaceae > Apium > Apium graveolens. The sequence goes on from NC_133655.1 coordinate 108,564,640, forward strand.
CACTTTGTCCGTCTATCTACAGATGATATTCGGTACTCATTTTCAACTTTGTTCCCAAATGATCGTGAAATTGTCTCCAAAATCTTGAGTTAAATCTTGGATCTCTATCAGACACGATAGACACTAGTACTCCATGATGCATTACGATTTCATCCAGATACAACTTGACCAACCTTTCTAATGAGAATATTTCATTAATTGGAAAGAAATGCGCTGATTTTGTCAGCCGATCGATAATCACCCAAATTGTATCATGATTATCCTTGGTCTTTGGTAATCCTACCATGAAATCCATCGCGATATGTTCCTATTTCCATTCAGGTATGTCCTGTGGTTGAAGCAATCTACTTGATCATTGATGTTTCGCCTTTACTCTTTGGCATGTATAACACTTAATTATCCATTCTGCAATTTCCTTTTTCATATTCGGCCACCATGAATTATCTTTTAAGTCCTTGTACATTTTCTACTTTCAGGATGAATCAAAAATCTTGAATTATGTGCTTCATGCAAAATCCCGTGCTTTAACTCTGTAACATTAGGGATCCAGATATGTGAACAAACCCTGTATATCCATTTATCATCCTTTTGAGCTTTAACCTCTTCTCATGTTAACTTATCTTTCTCGTGCTCTATCACTTGTTCTTGATAACGTCGAATATTTTCCAAAATCACTGGCTAAAATGTCATTGTGTACACTGTTTCATTTCCCAACTTTCGATGTGGTATCTCTATTTCCAACTTCTTGAATTATTTAATCAATTCTGTAGACGAAGTCAATGTATTCAATCTTTCCTTGCGGCTTAACACATTAGCTACCACATTCGCTTTTTCAGGATGATAACTTATTGTACAGTCGTAATCCTTGATTAATTCCAACCATCTTCTTTGTATCATGTTCAACTCTTTATGCGTGAATATGTACTTTAAGCTTTTATGGTCCGTATAATTTTCACACTTCTCTCTGTACAAATAGTGTCTCCAAATCTTAAGAGCAAACACAATTGCTGCTAACTCCAAATCATGCGTAGAATATTTTTGCTCGTGCGGCTTCAATTTCCTTGGCGCATACGCTATCACCTTTCCGTGCTGCATTAAAACACAACCTAATCCTTTATATGAGGCATCACTATATATATCACAAACTCGCCTTTCTCATCAGGCAGAATCAATACCGGTGCAGAAACTAACCTTCTCTTTAATTCTTGAAAGCTTTCTTCACACTTATTTGTTCAAACAAACTTTTCATTCTTCCTCGTCAACTTTGTCAGTGGAACTAAAATATTAGAAAAATCTTGACCGAATCATCGATAATATCCAGCTAGTCCCAAAAAGCTTCTCACTTTCATTAGAGTCTTTGGTCTTTCCCAATTCTTAACAGCCTCAATATTCGCAGGGTCCACTTTGTAAATCCTTTAGTTTTGATGATTAACACATCAAGCTATCATACTGTTATCCAAGCTTGTTTGCAGGTAATCACAGCTTAATGATTTTGTCATTTAAGCATAATGGTCGCAAGCTGTCATAAGACAATATTGTATTTCAGCAAGCTATGATCAACAGTGTCAGAATAATAGCAAGCCAAGATGCACAGTCCAGATTCAACAAGGAAGTCGAATTTCATGGAGATATTATAGGAACTTCTTTTGTATAAGTTGTAAGGACTTATCTAATATAATATACGTGCATTATATATATAGAGCTCAAGTATTATTCATTTTAACTTATTCAAATTGATTTCCTAAATTATAGGAGTTTGTTTTTCTATCAAACTCTATCTTCTTCTATCTGTTAAAATGTTTTATACTCTACCAAATAGAAGAGATGTTTTCTGAACGTTGAACTTTTTTATTTCTCTTCTATCTAACGTATACATGAACGTTGGAAACCATCCCAACGATTTTAAACGGTAGAATTGGATTCTAGCCGTTGTAATTTGTTGAGGTTGTTTCAAACGTTAATGTAACACCCCCAAATCCTGGGTCGGGGATCCGGGTTGTCACAAGTTCCATTTTCCTTAATAACACCCAATGTTAATAAACAATCAACTACTCTGTACTATGACCCCACAATAAACACACACACACCACAAGTTATAGTCTCAGAGATGAATATCCAAAAATAACACGAGTCATTTTATTCCACAATTATATGCCATTTCACCTTAAAAGGGTTTCTGAATAAATTTACATTACTTTGCCATTATTACAATTGATAAAGATACATAAGTCTGGTACATCAAAAGTTGAAAGCCTAGCTTATTGGTAGTTCCTACCTCAGCTATAACGACATCAACGCCTATAGGAAACTGCGGAACATTTCCTATCCGCTCGCGAATTGGGAGCTTGGTCCTGTTCATCTTGTCTATCTGATGTTGTGTGATGAAAGAAGAAAGCAAGGGTGAGCAACAAGCTCACCGAAATAATATGTATAATGATTAACAATATATGAGCATTCTCATAGTACTCATGAAAGTCTTGGTCAAGTAAAAAAATGAACCAAGTTTGATATCTTATCGCGACCAAGTCACAAAATATTCAGTATATATGTATATATACTTTTCAAAATCTTGGAAGTCCTCTTCCATGCATAATATACACAGAGTTCCAGTTGATAATTGTATAAAAATATCGTTGCAAGGTGATCTCATATATCTAACCTTGTCTCAACGTTTTTGTGAAAATCTTTGTCATGCATAAGATAATCATTAACCAGATATATGTTGAAAAGATGAAGTTACAAGATACTCCAATATACTTATATCTTTACAAGAAAAGACTTGAATAGATTCAATCTTTGAAATATCCTCAAAATGAAATGAAGTTACGAGATACTTCATTTGATGAAAACATAATTTTGAAAACTCGACCCTGCCAACACTCAACAATCGTCCAACCGTAGCCTTTCTATCAAAGTGCTCTGGGTAGTGTTGCAGAAATATCCAATTGGATGATGAACTCATTACGGGAGTTTGCCACGCCAGGAAGACCACTCACGATGATCAGTCGCAGTAGTGTAATCCCACCATTTTTTATATGTAGAGGAGAATAGTCGAATTTACTTGTCAACCGAACCCTGGATTCATAAGGAATGAACCGTCTTAGCAGAACTTCCAGGCCATTTGGGCCAATATAATAAAGCTGGGCCGGCGCCACTCGACCACTTACGCCACTCCTAGTTCAGATGAAATCCATGACTCTGAAATGTAAAGCTCGTCCCCCCTTTCCCAAGTAGAAACTTGTTGATACGGCTCCACCAAGAAGTCGTATCTAGTTGGAAAGGAAAACTCACCGATATTTCCTAGGCAGTTCCTGTTAATGGATTAACTTGTTCCAAGAATTTTACTTCCCGAGTGTTGGGTAAGTAATCAAAAACTCTTTTATCAAAACAGCAACCTTGTTGCGAATATAAAATACACCACAGAGCCGGATCCCTCAGGTTTTGAGCAAATATTTAAATCACCTTTGAAAGGAAGATCTTAAATATAAAAAAAAATGAGTTTTGGGATCCGCCCTAACCTTTAAAAATCATTTTGAAGTCTCAAAAATATTTTTAAGAATGTTTGGAGTAATGCTGATTTAATAAAATAAATCAGTCCCAATATATTAAAAAATATCTGAATATTATTATTTAAATAATATTCCCATAAAGAATAATCTTTATAAAAATAATTGAAGTAGAAGTTTTAAAACTCATACTTGAAATGAATAATAAATAACCAAAGATATACTTATACGAAAGTACGATCTTTATTTGAATAATCGAAAATAAGTTTGATTATCGAAACATTATTCTTTAATAAAATAAAGAATATTATTTAATAAAATAAGTGGAGTCATAAGTTCTCGAATGAATATTCAAAACAATATTCATTAAATAAAATAAGCGGAGTCATAAGTCCTCGAATGAATATTCAAAATAATATTCATTAAGTAAAATAAGTGGAGTCATAAGTCCTCGAATGAATATTCAAAATAATATTCATTTAAGTAAAATAAGCGGAGTCATAAGTCCTCGAATGAATATTCAAAATAGTATTCATTAAGTGAAATAAAGTTATCGAATAAACCTTATTCGAATAATAGTTTTGAAAACTATTTATATATATATAAATATATATATATATATATAAATATATATATATATATAATATACTCGGGAACATCGTCTCCCGGTTTAGAAAATATGTTCACCTTTGGGTCCCCTATACTAAGGGTATACGCAACTCCTCCTTATCTCTAGCATAGGTATTATGCAAATTATAAGCAATTGAATCAACAATTAGATATAAAGATTACGAAACAGACATGCATATATACCATATCAGCATGCTCCAATATATCGCAAGATTTGCTAATAACAATCATGCACTTATCACAAGATAATGCATATACATATATACATCACAAGAACAGTATAACGGGTAGAAAACTTGCCTGAGTGCTCCGGGGTAGACTTAAGCTTAGAGTGGGTCCGGTAACCTATGAACAACAACATACACCGGAATTAAACCCCGGTCGCTTAAGAAATTAGACTTTAACCAATTGAACCCTAACGTTCGCTTATGATCACTTCTACGCTTAACGAATCACATAAGTCGTTCGAGTACCCTCGGCTCCGCCATTTTTAATAAATTAACCATTAAGAATTTTAAGGCGATTCTTTTGCGAGTACTCTACCAACTTCCTAATCCACTTTACATAATTGTTTCATACTCCAATTAGTCATTTAAGGGCCTTAACCAAGGTTTCAAAGTAAGGTGAGGGGTAATGGTTCGTTCGGGAAACGCCGTTACTTAAAACGGTCGTTTCTCCTAAACCGTACATCGGATTCAAGCGAACCACACATCAAAATGAAGATCGTAATATGAACTATCTAAACATGGCAAAGGTTAGAATCTTTCAGTGAGTTCACGGGTCCTAAACTTAAGCACAGAACAGTTAAGGAAAATCGGGCATTATGACGACTATGTTTACGCGATTACCAAGTTTTAAACCACTCCAAACAACCACCATTCAACTCACAATCAACAATACAACCAACCCTCATCCAAACCTTACTACATCAGTCCCCAAACCTCAAGATTTTCCAATTTATACAACCCCACACATGAACTACTAGCTATACTTAAGTTTCATTAAACTATAAACAAGATTTCAATATCCAAATCACTACAAATCCAATCCAAACTCTAAACACACAAGTATCATGCTTCTCATTTACTATAACCATCAAAACCATCGTAATAATCAAAGTAAAGTTAGGGTTTGGAGGTGTTATACCTTCCTTGGAGTGATTAGAGTAGCTAGGAAGTCTTAGGGAGCCTCCTACAAACTTGATCTTTTCAAAGAAATCAAGAACACAAAGTTAGGTTTTGAAGTTTCTAAAAGTCAGATTGAAAGAACTGTCAAAACGAGGGTCTTACCATGCTTATTTGGACGAGACTTGTGAACAAGAGTTGTAGGTCATCTCAATACCTTTCCAAAGAGCTATAGAACATACTATATGAGTGAGTATTGAAGGAGATATGATAGTTTGAAGTTGCTGCTCTGGTTTTGGCCGAGAGCTTTTGTTCTTGGAAAGCAAAAGTCAACTTCTAATTTGTGTTTTGTGATTTGTTTTGCCTTGGCTTGGTTGCTACCTTTTGTTTGTTAATTAAATTATTACCATGGTAAAAATTGTGTGGCTCACAATCAACCAACCAATCCTTCCCACTTTGTCATGCTCATGTCATCTGCTTGTGTCATCTTGTTACACTTGTCTTCCTCATGTTGGTGTGATGACATCATCGTCCATTAACCTCTTTGATTAACCCCTAATTACTTGGCTAATGACCGCTGATCTGTTATACGGTTCGCTTAACCTTCGTTCTCGTTTATCGTTTGAGGGATCATACCCGGGATCTTATTACTTGGGTTCCCCTAAACCTTTCTCAATATTTTATATTCCTTTTATGATCCTCTCTTATAATCCTTGAATTAAATCTTTTTAATCATGTTACCTTATACTCAATTCTTTCGGTATCTGGTGGATTTTTGGGAAAAATCAAAGTGTTTGAATTTGGATTCTGACGATCTTTACATATACTTATTTACTTTATGGAATACTAATACGATCTTAGAATTTCCATAACAGTACTCCTATATAGCGTGGTCTGATAATTTTCCTTAATCAGCATCATCAGCAAAAGTTACTATTCATCCGTGTTTCAAAAATTCCAAAAATTCCAAAAATTGGGGTTATTACAGTTAATGTGTGTTTATATATGAGGTTTCTTGCAGTTTTTATGTCTAACGAATTGCAAGCAAGAACACTCACAACTCCTGAACTTATTGATTAACATATACTCTCTTGAGCTCTGATTATATACACGTTTTGTTATCTTAGAGAGTCTATAGTTTGAATTGTAAATTTTATCATTGATTTGTATTGTTCAAATTGTATTGATTAGTTGTTGGATAAGTTGGCTAAGGGAAACAAGGGTTTAGTGGTACTTGCTAGAGGAGTTTGTACTATGGGGTAGTATAGTACTTAGAGAGTAGGTTCTTAAACAGGGTTTCAGCAAGCTATTATCAGCAGCTGGGATAAAGGGAGATATATTGTTGTATCTTGTAGTTGTAACTTTCATTGATCAATAATATATTCTCTTACCAAGTTGGTAAGGGACCAGGACGTAGACCATAGGGGCTTAGGGGTCGAACATGGCTAAAATTCTTGTGTGTTCTATTTACTTTTCTGCACATTATTTTCTACATTGCATTTAGTCATCTCAGCTTACTATCATTGTCAGATTTTAGTTCTGTTGGTAAAATCTCAGTAAGCTATTATCAGGTAAAATTTAAAAGTAATCCTAGTTATCCATAATCGCCTATTTACCCCCCTCTAGGTGTATTTTCAGTTGGTATCAGAGCTTTGGTATACTAATCTTTCTGTAACAGGAATAGTATTCGATCGAAATGGCTGACAAATATCCCGAAGGAACCTCGGATTACCGAGCACCTCTCTTGCTTGGTACAGAAAATTACAACTGGTGGAAAGGTCGCATGGAAGTCTACCTATCCAGGGAGCCACTAGCATTAAGAGTTGTTCAGAAGGGTCCATTTGAGTTCAAGGACAAAGAAGGTAAAGTGAAAGACATTGATGATCTCATGGAGGCTGAACTACTCAGATACAGTTTCAATGGAAAGGCTAGGAATTCTCTCATGAATGGGTTATGTCCTAGTGAATGTGATAAAGTCTCTTCATGCAAATCAGCTAAAGAGATATGGGATACTCTGGAATTGTATCACGAAGGACCCAAGAGCTTAAAGAAGGTGAAATTGAGCAAACTAGTGAATGAGTTCGGAAATTTCAAGCTTCGAGATGGAGAAACTGTTCGAGAAAGTCAAGCAAGATTCCAGATAAATGTGAATGCCTGAAAGCAACTTGGAAAACATATCCCTCAAGAGGAAATTAACATGAAGATACTTAGTGTTGTGCCATTTATCTATGAACCAAAGATAACAGCTTTGGAATCCTCTCCAACTATAGATACTATGGATCAATTGGTTGTTTTTGCAGAATTGAAACAATTTGAAAGCAAAATCAAGGAAAGCCAATCAAGTTCTATGCAAGCTCCAGTTGCTCAAATGAAGTAGTTAGCTCTTCACATTAATAACAGCTTACTGGAATCTGAAGATGAGTCAGACGAAGAACTAGCTTTAATATCCGGGAAGATCAGAAAGATGATCGAGAAGAAGAACAAGTTGAAAAGAGATAAGGCAGATTTTCCAATAACAAAAAGGTCAACAAGGATTCTAAAGATCAGATATGCTTTGAATGTGGAAAGCCAGGGCATTATAAGTGGGACTGCTACAAATTGAAGTTAAAATAGAAAACTGTCTTCAAGGATAAGAAGAAAGTTAAAGCTCTAATGACTTGGAGTGATGATGACTCAGTTTCCAGTGATGATTCAAGTGGAGACATGGTTAATCTTGCCCTAGTTGGACTTGATGATGTAACTGTTCGAGGAAATTCTGAAAGTGGCTACCTAGAAAGTGATTCAGAAGAAGATCAGAGTGAGGTAAACTCTTGTAAATATAAGTTATCTTCTGAAAATATTGTTTTGGAACCACTAACCATGCAGGAATGTGAGGATGTATCTATGGGAGAATATTATTCTCTTAAAGCTGAAAATAGCAAGCTAAAAGAGAAGAATAATTATCTCAAGACTATGGTTCAAGATTTGATGAGCAAAGTGGATACTTGGATTGACAAGAAGGTACCTACACAAGCTGACAAAGAGGCTGAAATCAAGGATCTTCAAGCTAAAGTCGGTCATGTGAAAAACTTCAATAAAATTCTCCTCTAAAGAAACAAGACTCAATTAATGGAAATCACAGAGCTAAAGAAGGATATTGAAGCAAGGGATGAATGTTTGGAGCTATTCAAACTCAGAGAATCAATAGATGCAACACCTTCAAATCAAGCAGAAGAACCATCTCAGCAAGCTGAAATCATAAGTCGGCAAGCTGAAAAGATTGATCTGCTCACAAAGGAAGTTGAGGATCTGAAAAGGGGCATGGGATCTTTTGTTCAAGGAGAAGAAAGTCTCAAATCAATGATGAATAACACAAATATTCCATTGGTCAGAGAAGGAATTGGAATGAATGCAAACAAGAAGGACAAAACTCTAAGATATGAAGGAAAACATGGCATACCCTATGATTATGCAATGCCTTGGAAGATATGCAACAGATGTGGAAAGAAAGGGCATCTTGAAAAACATTGCAGAGTTCAAAATGGACAGAAATCATATCATGGAGGAAACAAATAGAAAACAGCTTACTATGGTCAGAATGGCAGAACAAAGACAACTTACTATCATCAGGCTGGTAGAGTTAAATCACCTAGATTTATCCAAAAATGGATAAAGAAATCTGATTTACATGTTTTATATATTTTATCTGCTAACCATGTCAGACCCAACAAACTTTGGGTACCAAAAGGTTGAGTTGTTTTATTTGTTTTGTAGATGTGTCTTGCCGCTCGAGTCAAATCAACTCAATGGATCTTGGATAGCGGATGTACTAGACATATGAGTGGAGACAAAGCACAATTCTTGAGTCTTCAGATGAAAAAGGGTGGAAGAGTGACTATTGGTGATAACAAAACTCTTCAAATCCTTGGAAAAGGTAAAATAGGTAATAAATACATTTCAATTGATAAAGTTCAATATGTTAAAGGCCTAAAATATAATCTGCTTATTATAAGTCAGTTATATGATGATGGTCATAAGGTTGATTTTGGTATTGAGAAGTGTATTATTACTATTGGTACTAACAAAGTCCCCCTAGTTTCTAGAAGGGAAGGAAATATATATATTTTGGACTTTAAGTTGCAGAAAACAGCTTGCTATCTTGCTACAATAGACACAGATCCTTATGTTTGGCATAGAAGATTGGGTCATGCTCACATGGACTTTCTTAACAAGCTTTCAAAGAAGAAGCTAGTTAGAGGTTTACCCAAAATCAAGTATGTCAAGACTGAGGTGTGTTCGACATGCCAATTAGGCAAGCAAATTAGAAGTACTCACAAAGCAAAGAAGATGGTATCTACATCTTAACCCTTAGAACTTTTGCATTTAGACTTATTTGGTCCAGAAGCTTATAAAAGTATTGGAGGTAAGCAATATGGTTTTGTAATTGTTGATGATTATTCTCGTTTTACATGGGTACTATTTATTAGAACTAAAGATGCTGCTTTTGATGAGTTTGAGAAACTAATTAAATTACTTGAGAATAAGCTCAATACAAGCTTGTAAGTATAAGGAGTGATCGAGGTGGTAAATTCCAAAAAGACTTTGTTACTTATTGTGAAGAAAGAGGAATATCACATGAATTCTAGGCTCCAAGGACTCCACAACAAAATGGTGTGGTGGAACGGAAGAATAGGTCATTGCAAGAGACAACAAGGACATTCTTGCAAGAAAGCAAGCTACCTAGAAGTTTTTGAGCAGAAGCAGTCAACACAGCATGCTATGTTCCGAATAGAGTCTTGATAATACCTATTTTGGACAAGACTCCATATGAATCGCTAAAGAAAAAGAGTCCCAACATCAGTTACTTCAAGATTTTTGGCTCAAAGTGTTTTGTGCTCAAGACGATTGGTAATGATGGTAAATTCGATGCTAAATCTTATGAAGCTATTTTTCTTGGTTATTCTATGAATAGTAAAACCTATAGAGTTTATAATTTATCTAAGCATATTGTTGAAGAATCTATAGATGTTACTTTTCAAGAACCTAACAATGATCTTCCAATAGACGAAGAAGATGATGTAGGTGAAGCTGGACAACAACAAGCTAAAACAGAGAAGGCTGCTTCAAAACAGCAAGCTGAAACAGAGACTAATTCTGGAAAACAGCAAGCTGATGTTAAAACTGATTCTGGAAATCAGCAAGCAGAAACTTCTACTCCAGTTGATTATGCAATTGTAAAGGTGGCAAAGATGACTCTTGATGGTCCTAGAGGAAATAGAGCAAAGGATAAAATGCCAATCTATGATGGTGAAGACTTAGCTCCTCCATCTAAGATAATGAAGACCTCACATGAAAATATCTCAAAAATTCATTGCCAAAAGCTACACATCAGTGAAGAATCACCCTCCAGAATAGGTTATTGGTGATAGTACTGATGGACACAAGACAAGAAAAGGCACTGCAAATTTTTGTGCTTATGCTGCATTTCTAGCACAAGAGGAACCCAAGAATGTCAAGAAGCACTCAAAGATGAAAATTGGATCACGGTAATGCAAGAAGAACTCAATCAATTCAAACGATGTGATGTTTGGGAACTTATCAAGCCACCAAAGAATGCTTCAGTCATTGGTACAAAATGGATTTTCAAGAATAAAGTGGATGAATTTGGTACTTTTACTCGAAATAAAGCAAGGCTCGTGGCACAAGGGTACAACCAACAAGAAAGCATTGATTTTGATCAAACTTATGCTCCAGTAGCTAGATTGGAATCAATTAGGATGCTTTTTGCTTATGCATGCTACAAGAAGATCAAGCTACATCAAATGGACGTTAAAAGTGCTTTTCTTAATGGATTTCTGGAAGAGGAAGTTTATGTCAAGCAACCCCCTGGTTTTGAATATGAACAACATCTGGACTATGTCTATAAGCTCAAGAAGGCATTATATGGCTTAAAGCAAGCATCAAGGGCTTGGTATAAAAAGCTTAGTAAGTTTTTGATCAAAAATGGCTTCATTCGAGGTAAAATTGATCCTACTTTATTTATTAGGCAAAATGGTAATGATATTTTGATTGTCCAGATATATGTAGATGATATAATCTTTGGATCCACTAATGATTCTATGTGTGAGTGGTTTTCTAAGTGTATGCGCAGTGAATTTAACATGAGCATGATGGGTGAGCTCAATTATTTATTGGGGCTCCAAATCAAGCAATCTAAAGATGTAATTTATGTGCATAAATCAAAATATGTCAAGAATTTGCTGACCAGGTTTGGTTTTGACAATGTCAAGCCAAAATCTACTCCAATGAACCAAAATAGCAAGCTGACATCGGATGAGAAAGGTAAAGATGTTGATATCAAGAAGTATAGAGGTATGATTGGTAGTCTTTTATATCTTACTGCTTCTCGGCCGGATATCATGTATAGTTTATGTGTTTGTGCTCGTTTTCAAGCTAAACCTAAGAAATCACATTTAAATGCAGTTAAAAGAATATTTCGATATTTAAGTGGGACTATTAATCTTGGGTTATTTTATTCTATTACAAGATCATTTGATCTTGTGGGGTATAGTGATGCTGACTATGCAGGTTGTTAAACTGATAGAAAGAGCACAAGTGGTGTTTGTACATACTTAGGACAAAGTCTTGTATCTTGGCAAAGTAAGAAACAAACTTCAGTTGTATTATTCACAGCAGAAGGTGAGTATTTGGCAGCTGGTAGTTGTTGCTCTCAAATTTTATGGATGAGTCAGACTCTACGAAATTTTGGAATCAAGTGTGGCAAAGTTCCAATCTATTGTGATAACACTATCACCATAAATATATCAAAGAATCCGGTGAATCACTCAAGAACAAAACATATTGATGTTCGTCACCATTTCTTGAGAGATAATGCTGCCAAAGGTAAGATTGAATTAGTTTTTGTACCTATTGAATATCAATTGGCAGATATCTTTATAAAACCCTTTGGAAAAGCAAGATTTTCTACCATTCGAAGGGAACTTGGCATGTGGAGTGTATAATGGCAAGCTATCATTGGAAATTTGGTAATGTTGGCATACCATAATTTTTTATGTTAACTTACTATGATTGTTTATTGAATGTCATAATTTGTGTTTAATTTGATTTATTAATTTTGACATGTAATTATCTGAATATTATTGCTTATTGTATGCTGTGATGTTTTTTTTTGGATTATTTTTTATGTGATACTCGTTAAATGGATATACATGAATTGTTATATTGATAAGTGTTAGATTTTTGGATAACTTTTTATTGTTGTAAAATTTTATCCTAAACTCTCCCCTAAATATCATTAAAATAGCACGGGTTAGGTTTTTATTGTTACGCCGCTTCTCAGTTTTCACTATCTACCGCCGCTTCTCAAAATCATCGTCTCTATTCATCAAAATGGTTCGTGTTCCTAAAAACTCTAGTACTCTAGGCAAGCGTACTTCCTCCAAGATTGATACGACAGTGGTTGATTTGGGTCACGAAAGCGATGAAGAAGTATCTCACACCCCTGATTCGAAGAAGCTTAAGCAATCATCGGTGTTCGATTCTCCTGATCTTCAACAACGATTCACTGAAAATGCTTTGGATGTTCGTCCCATTATACCAGGAATCCCAATTGTTGGTAAGATCTTTCAAAACTCCGATGCTTTAATGTTATTTCAGAATTTGGGTATAGAATCTTTTATCGGAGAAATGCCTAAAGTCTTCTATCCCGATTTAATTCAAGAATTCTATACAAATTTGATTGAAGATAAGTATGGGAACTGTATTACCATTGTGCATGCCAAGAAACTTAAGCTTAATCCTCCAATTTTAAGTTCAATAATCAAGTTTGAAAATCCCTCTGAGGTTGATATTTTTACTGAAAAAGGATATGTGTCATTCCCTGATTTTTCTGTGATGGGTCAATTTAAGCTGTTGTTAGGATCTGATGCTACTGTTGAAGAAAACCCTTAGCCCCCTTCCACTACTCAAGTAACTCCTATGGCACATTTCTTGTTTAAATTATGTAGGGCTAATGTTTGTCCTAGGGGTGGGAATAAATCAACTTTTAGTTGTCAAGATGTAACTTTGGTTTCTATGCTCCTAGCTGGTAGAGGGCTTTTGATTTGTCATATTTGGTTCTTAAGAATATGATTGTTGTGGTTAATCAGAAAAAAATTGGACTCCCTTATGGTTTGATGCTTATCAAGGTGTTTGAATTCTTTAAGGTTAAACTTAAGACTACTGTTAAGGTAAGTGTTAAGGAAGTTTTGGATGCTAAAGTGTTATCTCAGTCAAATTTACAAATTGAAAATGGAGAGTTAGTTAGGATTTTTCCTACCATTGTTCCTGAATATCCCGCTGTAGCTGGGCCATCAACTTTTACTCCAAATTCTGAGATGATGCAGCTCCTTAAAGGTATTCAAGATGATAATACCTTGTTGTTTGGTCATGTTGTTGCCACCACTGAGCAAATCAACCAGCTCAAGACAGAGGTCAAGGGCTTAAAGGATATTTTGTTGAATTTCATATCTGCTCAAAAACCTTCAGCTTCACAGTCAAATGCAGATTTAGAAACTGGCTTGGATGACCTTGTGGATGCTGCTGAAGATTTGGAACAACATGAGAAGCAAGATGAGTTCCTTTCACCAAAAGAGGATGCAGCTGTCAATTCTGCTCATGAAGACTAATCTGCTTTTGATGATATAAGGGGGAGAACTTAGGAGAATTTCTTTAAGTTGGATTTCTAGTTTCTAAACTTGGGTTTTTGTTTAAGTTTATGTGGTTTTAAGACTTGTTGCATCCGGTACTTGTTTATCTATTTATGTGTTTTGGTTAAAACTTGTTGATGGTTGTTTTTGTTTTTAAGACCTGTTTATGTTTATGTTGATGTTACTGGTATTTGTAATCTGTTAAGTTGTTTTTGCATTTTGAAGTTTATTATGCTGATTGTGATATCTTAAGTTTTAATCTATATTTTGAGATATGCATAGAATTAGGGGGAGTTTTATAAATTCTCCTAGATGTGTGTAATCATGAAAAAGGGGGAGATCGTAAATCCTTTAATTTTGATGATCAACACAGCAAGCTATCATACTGTTATCCAAGCTTATTTACAGGTAATCACGGCTTAATAATTTTGTCATTTAAGCATAATGGTCGCAAGCTGTCATAAGACAACATTGTATTTCAGCAAGCTATGATCAACATTGTCAGAATAACAGCAAGCCAAGATGCACTATCCAGATTCAACAAGGAAGTCGAATTTCATGGAGATATTATAGGAACTTCTTGTATATCAGTTGTAAGGACTTATCTAATATAATATACGTGCATTATATATATAGAGCTCAAGTATAATTCATTTTAAGTTATTCAAATTATTTTCCTAAATTATAGGAGTTTCTTTTTCTATCAAACTCTATCTTCTTCTATCTATTAAAACGTTTTATACTCTACAAAATAGAAGAGATGTATTCTGAATGTTGAACTTCTTTATTTCTCTTCTATCTAACGTATACATGAACGTTGGAAACCATCCAAATGATCTTAAACGGTAGAATTGGATTCTAGCCGTTGTAATTGGTTGAGATTGTTTCAAACGTTAATGTGTGTTTATATATGAGGTTTCTTGTAGTTTTTATGTCTAACAAATTGCAAGCAAGAACACTCACAACTCCTGAAATTATTGATTAATATATACTCTCTTGAGCTCTAATTATATACACATTTTGTTATCTTAGAGAGTCTATAGTTCGAGTTGTAAATTTCATCATTGATTTGTATTGTTCAAATTGTATTGATTAGTTGCTGGATAAGTTGGCTAAGGGAAATAAGGGTTTAGTGGTACTTTCTAGAGGAGTTTGTACTACGGGGTAGTATAGTACTTATAGAGCAGGTTCTTAAACAGGGTTTCAGCAAGCCATTATCAGCAGATGGGATAAAGGGAGATATATTGTTGTATCTTATAGTTGTAACTTTCATTGATCAATAATATATTCTCTTACCAAGTTGGTAAGGGACCAGGACGTAGACCATAGGGGCTTAGGGGTCGAACCTGGCTAAAATTCTTGTGTGTTCTATTTAGTTTTCTGCACATTATTTTATGCATTGCATTTAGTCATCTCAGCTTACTATCATTGTCAAATTTTAATTTTGTTGGTAAAATCTCAATAAGCTATTATCGGGTAAAATTTAAAAGTAATCCTAGTTATCCATAATCACCTATTCACCCCTCCTCTAGGTGTATTTTCATACTTTGATACCTTCACTATTGACTACGTGTCCAAGAAATTTTCGTGTACAATTTCTCTTTTTTTCAAAATTTCCAAAGCAATCCTCAAATGCTCCATATGCTCCGTGAATTTGAGTAAATCAAGATATCATCGATAAAAACCATCACGAATTTGTCCAAGTATTTCTTGAATACTCGATTCATAAGATCCATAAAAGCAGCTGGCACATTTGTCAATTCAAACGCCATTACCAAGAATTCATAATGTCCATATCTCGTTCGAAATGCCATCTTGGGTATATCTTCCGCCTTAATCTTTAATTGATGATATCCCGACCTTAAATCGATCTTCGAGAAACAATTAGCTCCCTTTAGCTGATCAAATAAGTCATCGATTCGCGGGAAAGGGTACTTTTTCTTGATAGTCAACTTATTCAGTTCGCTATAATCGATACACAATCTCATGCTTCCATATTTCTTCTTTACGAACAACACTGATGCTCCCCGCGGGGATACACTCGGTCGAATAACTCCTTTATCCAACAATTCTTGAAATTGCGTCACTATTTCCTTCATTTCAATAGGCGCCATTCGATAAGGGGCTTTCAAAACTGGTTCCATTCCAGGAGCCAAATGAATTGTGAATTCAATCTCTCGATCTGGAGGTAGTCTAGGTAATTCATCGTGAATACATCGGGAAACTCTTTTAGCACAGAAATTTCCTCAATCATCAAGGATTTCTTCTCTACATCCTTCACATGAGCCAAATAAGCTTCACATCCTTGTCATAACAATCTTCTTGTCTGAATTGCCGTTAAAAACTTCCTACCTTGCTTCTTTCCCTTGAATATCACTTCAACTCCATCCTTGGTTCTCAATATTACTTTCTTATTTCTACACTTGATTTACGCATCGTAGTTTTCTAACCAATCCATTCCGAGAATAACATCGAATTCTCCTAACTTAAACAATATTAAGTCAGCAGAAAAGTGTCAAACTTCTATTACAATATCGCAATTGGGACAAATCCTATCGGCAATAACTCTTTCCTGATTTGCTACTTCTATAATCAAGTTAGATTCTAAAGGGCACGCAGCACACTTTAGTCTATCAACAACACTTTCAGAAATAAATGATTTAGTAGCTCCTGAATCCATTAACACTTTGACTTCTACTGAATTTATAGCAAGCATACCTGCTACCACATCCGCATCGTGCACTGCATCTTTCATCATCATATTAAACATCCGCGCCCTTGGCTGGACTGCTTGTGCTGGCGGAGGCGGTGGTCCAGCAATCCTAATAACATTTTCCTTATGAACAGGCTCCTTGCAATTTCTTGCCATATGGAAAACTATCCCACACTTAAAATAAGTCAACTCCGGCTTTCCCGACCCATCTATGCATTCAGATGAATAGTGTCCTTTCTGGTTACACCTGAAGCACGTCACGTTGAGCTTATTACATCTTCCAGGGTGTCTCTTTCCACAAGTCTTGCATTTCTGAATTTGAGGTTTGTTGTCCTTTATCAATTGTCCAGCTTTCTGAAAGCGATTCTTTTGATTCCCATTTCTAGGATTAAATTTTTGGAACTTTTGGTTCTGACTTCTAGCATTCCTTCCAAACTTTCCTCTAAACTTGGAACTTCCCTGATCTTGTTCTAAATCCTCAAACTTTTTTTCTTTCCTTCACTTTCCTTTTTAGTTGCTTCTCTTTCTCCTTCTACGATCATGGCTTTCTGTACTAAAGCAGCGTAAGTCCTTATTTCAAGAAGAGCCACTTGACTAGGAATCCGGCTTAAGTCCTTGTTGGAATCTCTTAGTTTTCTTTGCTTTTGTATTCACATATTCGGGCACAAACCTTTCCAGCTCTGAAAACTTCACTTCATACTCTGCTACCATCATATTCTCTTGCTTTAGATCTGGAAACTTCATCTCTAGATGATCTTGCATGTAACTTGGTAAGTACTTCTCTAAGAACAGCTCTGTAAACTTCTGCCAGGATATGGCTTCTCCTTCTAGCAACGCCTTAGTAGATTCCCACCAGTAACTAGCCTCATCCTTAAGATATGAACTTGCATACTGCGCATTCTTTCATCCTTAACTTCCGCTAACTCAAAGGCTTTTTCCATTTCTCTCAACCAGGACTGAGCTTTAATCGGATTAGGAAATCCTACAAACTCTGGGGGATGAACGGATTGAAAATATTTGATATTCCCGACTAGGGGCTTGGGGTTGTTGCAAAAGTTGAAAGAGTCGGTTCATCATAGGGGTGTCTTGGTTTTGCTATAACGACTTGTATATTTTTATTTTTATTATTATTATTATTATTTAAATGTGTAATTATTGAATAATTAAACAAATAAAATATGTGTATGGGTTATATCAGCTGTATATTATTTTGTTATTAATTATATGTGATTTTTTAGTGTTCTAAGATCAATTGTGTAATTAGATGCGTAGCTGTGTTGTTCTGTTTTTATATTTAAAGTTGACTTTATTCAATATTTATTGGCATAAATACCTAGGTTATCTCCAAAATTATTTTTATTTATTATTTTTGGGATTTTATAAAATTTAGAAATCAATATTTCATTAATTATTTATCCTTAAATGATTTTCTGACTGTAGTTATTTGTAAAATCAATATTAAATTCAGAAATGCTTCAAAAATTATGAAACTCATATTTTTTTAAGTTTAGAATATTCCGAGAATTTTAAAATTATTTTGGAAATTTGTGGGATTAATTTCACCCGCGCGTTGATTCGTTTAATTGTTAAAAGCGGGTATAAATGGCATTTCAAAAATTGTTTTACAATTATGAAAATTACATTTTTATTTACTTCGGGATATTTCTAATATTTTCTGAAATTATTTTATGTGCACCTCGGCCCGTTAATTTCGAATTTCGGGCTTGTGATCGAAAACTGGGACACGTATCTATTCATTTGATATATGTCGAATTGTTATAAAAAGGGTAATACACGTGTTATAAAGAGTTTGGCTGAAAATAAAAAAAATTACACAAACACACATAACAGATCAGGATAATTGAACTTATCCTTCTCCTTTCTCGATTAAATTCTGGGGGCTCCTTGGTCTCTCTCTGCTCGATTTATGTCTTTCCTCCCTATTTCCTTTTTCTTTTCCCGTTCTTTCCCTGGTTTCTACTCGGTTTCCGCCGCGGCTTGGTTCCCGGTAAGCTGTCATCGTCCTAATTCCGGTCGGTTTTGGTTGCTCCAGTTGCGAGTTCTGTTGGGCTGTATGCATACATATATACGCGTGTATATATGTATTTGTGTTGTCCAATTAGTGATTGTGTTGCCTTCATGTTTTCCAGTTTCCTATTCTTTTTCCGGCCGGTTTTCCGGGCGGGTGCTTGTTTCTCGATTATATACAAATATTAATTCGGGGTTTTGCATATTGTTGCAGGAATTTTATTTGATCAAAGTTTTGTGAAATAAATAATTTCGTGCGGTAAAATTTTATCCGATTTAATTGGTAAAATTCGCTATGAAACCCGGATTTATACGGGCACCCGCGAATTTTACCGCCGTCGGCGATGAGCCTCGGCGAGCCGACTGTGGACTGTGATGACGCGATCTCGAGTCCTAAAATAATATAAATAAATAAAATTAGTTGTACATCTTTATTCTAGATCGAATTAGTTGATTAATAAATATTGTAATGGGACGATTGATATGATTGTGATTGTTGAGTGGTATTGGTGGTTGGGAATGTAAATTATGGATTTTTGTGGTGAATTGACGTCGATTGTGTTTCGACGGGTAGGCCGATAAACAGCAGAGACACTGCCCGATTTTTGTAAAATTAAATTCAAAGATTCCGGAGCGTACCTCGTAATTGTCGAAAATAGCAGTCGAACGTGTATAGTTGTATAATCCTAATGAGTATTTCACGAAACCCAATCGTAGATCGTGGTAAAACATTATGCAAATTATTTGACAACCTGTCTTCTAAAGCGACGAGTATATGTATTTTCTGAAAATATTATCGAACCGGGTTATGAATGTGTGAACCCTAACTGTTATGTGTATTATAATAGTACATATAATTACGAGTCGAGATGTGTTATCATTTAGGTAGAATTCATAGCGAGGATATGTCAAACATAGCTGGTCGTCTAATGTAGGGTAATTTGACTCTGTAGGTTTTAGTCGGAGGACCCGAAAGTTGACGTTGGACTAAGGTTAACCTAGTGATCAGTCGGCAAGCGTGACGAGGTTCCAAGCGAAGGACCTGAGCATTGAAGTAGGATCCAGGATAGTCTACTAATTAAGTGATAAAGCTCGAATGTCCGAGTCGATCCAAAATCAGTCGGTGATAGTCGTAAAGCTCTGCAAGGAAAGTACCCCTGACCATTCTTTATGGTTCAGTACGTATGAATAGATTGTTGTTTTATTCTCGCAAAGGAACAAAACCGTTTTAAGTTACATATCCCCTGTAGTTATAAATCACTGTTTTAAACATGTTTTGAGGAAAATTAACTTCGAAAGGTACCTATCTCGAATGAAAATGATCTGTGAACCAGTTTTACGTGTGCTATTAAAATGAATGGTTTTGAAATGAGATAGGTACAAGTGTTTTGAAAACTGGATAAAATGATCAGATATGGGATACATATGGGCCAGAGTGGCCTAGTGAGGTTGCGTAATAGGCTAATTCGGTTGCGCGCATTACATAACCGATTAGTCCAGCAGGTCAGAGACCTAGCTAGTCTCTGAGTTCCGGAAGAGGTTTATGGGATGGCAGTTGGAGCCGTATGGTGTTGATAGCCTGATCAGCTGTCTCTACATATCCATTACGTATCTTATTTGGCTTTGTGATTCCCGTAAGGGAATAAGTGATTGATACAGTTGATTAATAAATGTGAATAACATGCTAAAATTGGACTGGTATTTATAAACAACACACAACTGATATTATTATTTTACATAGCATGCTAGTTTTGAATATCCAGTTATACATGTTTACTTGTTTTCTAACAAGTTATGAATTCTGTTCCTATAACTGTTTTATTATAAATTATTTTACTTATTATTCATATAGTGGTACTGCTGAGCAATTAATTGCTCACCCTTGCAGAATGTTTGTATATATGTATTGCAGATGCCTATGAGACTCTTTCGTCGTAGTCAGGACAGGGTTCCAGTTCCTTCCATTCCAGGCTCCTCTGAGGTAGTTGTGTCAGACTAAAGATGGTCTGTTGAGTTGCTGTACTAAGATAGTATTGTTCAGATTGTTTGTAGTAAGTTGGTTTTGTAATAGATGTAACCTAATTCATACTTAAACCTGGAAAAGATCTTGGTAAGGGTTCGTGTTTATGTTTTATCATTGGAATGGATTATATTAAGTTGTTATTGTTGTTGTTGGTGACGTCAACTCCTGACCTCGGGTTGAGACTGTCACAGTTGGTATCAGAGCTATAGGTTTGAGTCCCTGATTTAGGTTAGGAGTAGAATCAAAAAAGTGCAGGAAGGTTTATATATATAGATGTGAGTCAGCAACTCAATCAAACGAGTGAGTCTATGGGTTTAGTCAAGGGTTTCGGAGGCATAACCTTGATGTCTATTGAGGATTGGCTGGACCTGCCCTAGCTTAGAGTACGTCTCCTTCGTATAGGTATTATTGGTAATGTACGATAGAGATTTCTAGTTCCCCTCTCGAGAAAATGAGTCTGGTTACGAGAATTCAGTTTTTGAGCGGATCCTTAATGCGTCAGCGGAAGAAACACCCATATTATTCCTAATTATTGCATTTTCTATGTCAAGTGATGTTGCTAGACCAAGTGTGCGACCTCAGTGAGTTCAGTTGGAATGATAATAGTCAGCGACTGCTATACAACCAAGTCTCATAGTGAATGTGGATCAGCATTGTGGTCTATATTTTTGAACCCCTAAACTTATTTCTTGAGACGTATTTTGTTTCCAGGGTAATTGTTTACAATCCAATAAGTTTCTTATTTTTCCGTGAGAAAGTTAAGAACGTGAAGTAAGCAACTTAGGGTCCTGTTGATCTCATTACAAATTCAGATTCTCCCTTTCCTATTTGTGGATTTCTATTTAAACATTGTTTCTTTCCTCGGTGATTCTATCAGTTGATTGCGGAAAACAATGCATATGATTTGACTATTTGTCTGTGTGACAAAAGGGTCTGGTGGGACGCCACCGAATTATATGTTGTGAACTATGTGGTACTAAGACTTGCCATCTTATGTACTTGTATGGTTGCTCTCAGTCATATCTATGTCTTCTTCACCTTTCCTCTTTGTATCTTTGATTCTTTGATTTTAAAATTCCATTTGATGTTCCATGGCAATGAATTTGTCAGTAACCTCTGTAGTTGGACGATCCTAGTATTGAAAGTAAACAAAAATTGACTGTCAAGAGGAATAAAAGTTTTATATCGAGTTGCTACTTTAGAAATAAAGATAGCAGAAAGGATTCAGGATTCAATGGTGAGAGTGCAGCTTTAGAAAAGCTAACTTAGTGGTGGACGAGTCACTTGCAGGTGTTAGGAAATCGCCTTTAGTAGAATGGTTGGTTGAAACTTGGACTAGTATGCTTAGTAGAGTCCAGAGTCCCTTAAGTTGACTCGGTTTACTAGATGCTCTTTGTAGTGGTGGCAGATAGACAGCCCAATTGCACGGTATATCGGATTAAGTAGTGTTCCACTTAAGTAGTGGTGGAACGTTAATCAGTTGTTTTTATACGGGGAAGCTATATTATATGGTCTAGTATCTCTATACTCCAGTTTTTCTGCACTATTATTGATTCTGCTACTGTCATTGTTGCTATTGTTGCTAGTATTGTTAATCTAGATCTTTTTTATAAATGGACCCTGATAATAAGGACATGGGTACTTTGATTGGGCAGCGTTTACCTGATAACAGGTGCACCGTTTGAACAGTGATATTTCTGTTATATATTCCTGTTATGTTTTTGAATAAATCCACTTCCATATTACAGGAAAATGCCACCCAAGAAAGCTACTCAGTCTAAGGAAAATAGTAGTAGTTTGCTGAGGGTCCAGCTATAAATAAAATTCTAGATTTATTGCGCCGGCAGCAACAACAACATTTATAGTTAATCCAACAGATCCAGCAACAACAACATCAACAAAGAGAGCCAACCCAACCTACTAGTTATAAACCCTTTCAGTCTGAGTTTAAGGGCGAGGTGGACCCTGTTGTTGCCAGAAATTGGCTTAAGGAAATGAAAAGGCATTTACCCTCACTCAAGTAAGTGACGATCTTAAAACGGATTATGTGTGAGTTAATTTCTTAAGAGTGAGGCAAATTATTGGTGGAAATCCACTCGTGTGATGAAAAGAGAAGGCTATGTTTCTTGGACGAGATTTATATAATTGTTCTTGGAGAAGTATTTTCTAGATTGTTTAAGGAATCAGTTAGAAGTCGAGTTTTTAGAACTGAAACAAGGTGAAAGAAGCGTGTTGGAGTATGAGGCCAATTTTATATAATTGGCCCGATTAGTTCCTTATGTAAGTGTATGGTGATCCAAAAGGCAAGGAGGTTTCAACAAGGGTTGAAGCCCGAGATTCGCAGAGGAGTTGTGGCATTGCAACTCAAGACATACTCTTCCATAGTTCAGGCCACCCTAATAATGGAAAGTGACCAGAAGTTGGCAGTTAAGGAAGAGGGTGATAAGAAAAGGAAGTCTGAAGGTGTTATCAACAAGGCGGACCAAGGAGAATCCAGTCAAAAGTTTCAGAAACAATTTGGCCAAAACAAGAATAAAAGATTTAGGAGACAAAATTTCTCCCAGATTAGGTCTGATGCTACCTCAGTTGCTTCTACTCCAGCCCAGTCAGTCAAGTCAGCAGTGGATTGCAGTAGGAGACATAATAGTTCATGCAAAAAGAATGTTCAATGTTTCAAATGTGGCCATAAGGGTCATTATGCATCGGAGTGCAAGCCTGAAAATCCAAGAGTTACTTGTTACAATTATGGAAAGGTTGGGAATATCGCGAGGAGCTGTGGAACAACTACTCAAGGAACCACATCCCAAGGGCCAGTATCCAGCACAGCTAGAACCAAAACCTTTAAAGTGACCAAGAGATTGAACGCCTAGGACTCGAACTTAATTGCATCTGATCTAACACCCTTCGAGCTAGAAGAGTTCAATATGATTTTACTAACGGATTGGTTGTCCTGTCATAAGGCAAAGATTGATTTTTTGAAGAAGCGAATTGTAAATTATACGAAAGCCAATAGTAAGGTAAGTTTCTAAGGGTATGAGCAAGATAAGAAGTTCTTCCAATCATGCGAGAAAAGGAGATAATAAGCCAAGGATATAAGGTAGATCCACCATATATAGAGATACGAAGAAGAAAGTACTTAAGTTGGAAGAGGTTCAAGTAATAAATGAATGCCCTGGAGTCTCTCCAGAGGCCAGTGGAAATGAAAGAATTAGTTAAGTAACCGCATAAGTTATTGAAAAGTGTCATGCCCCCAACTTAAACAGCAAATTAAATATAGCTATTACAAAATTTTAAAAGAGATAACACAACCAAATTCAAGATCTTATAGTTTAGGGTTTGGAACAGCCCAACACTACCAACTATTACATCTGATTTCGAATACCGAGTCCTCACACAAACTACTATCACTTATTCTACCTGAGCTCGAACATAAGCATCCGCATCACAGGTCTTACGGGCAGTCTGCTTGAATCTAACCATAGCTGCTAGCTGTAATATCAGGGTAAAGCAAGGAGTGAGCCAAATGCTCAACAAGTGCTAACAGTACGACACATAATATAAATCGAGATATACATTAAAGAATGACAATGGAAAGACATAACCAATGGTAACGAGAGATAAAACTGTGTGAGATGGCATCATTTTGCTTGTATCAAAACAATTTTAAAATCATGTCTTAATCAAAATCATTTTATGACACTACGGATTACAGTCGGTGATCAGCCGCGAAGTAATCCCGAACCTCGCTGGGTTCTAATACATTAACGGGAATCCCTAGGCAACTTTTAAGCCTAATATAAGTGTGGAAAAGACTCGCGTCTCAGTCCAGATCCACTATTCAAGGAAAACATTTATCCCCCTTTGGGACCGAAAACCCACATTTTATTTATTTCAAAAACTGATGCCGAATTATAACAAAATCTCTTTTAACAGTAAACATTTTTATTAAGGGAATATAGGTCAACTCGAAACACGGGAAATATGGTACTAAATCTCAGGGCCATGATTCACAAAACTATACTCTATTAAAGTAACTGAATGGTATTCATATCTCAAAGATTTAGACAAGGGAATTCAGTGAGGCTATTGGATATTATAAAAGGGTAATGCCAAATTGGGCTTTAAGCAATGGTTTCTCATCAAGGTTCAAGTGTTGGATCATCAAGAAGGTAGGCTTCATGAATACTAAGGGTGTTAGGGTATGCAGAAATGATCTTTAACTCGGGATATATCAGAATTGTCAAGCTTTAGGATATGAAAGAGGGTATAAATCAATGAGGAATCATATTGGTAAGTATCTGACTATCAGAGTTCAAGGTAAGGTTCTATAGGGGTTCAAGTTTCAGGGTGAGATATTAATACTTAGGAATCATTAGCATGTTAATCAAGAGGATCAATCAAGTATTATAACAACTCTTTATTTTATCATGGCATTCAACTATCATGAAAAGACTTTTGAACTACTTGCAAATACGTACTCGAGGGTTCATGGCATCTCTATATAATTCAAAGATAAACATAAGATACGCTTGATTTAATATATCAAATGACACAGGATAGTTGTAGCAATGTATGAACTATTAGCAGTAAATACGAAGGTCAAGTTGAATCACTTGCCTTGAGAAAGGCTGGTCTGGTTTGACTGGTAGGAGCAACTGGAGCTTCACTCGATCTTTATGGCAAGTTTTCCCTCGTCTCGAGATCCTACATAATAATAATAATCCTCATTATAATATATTCTTACCATCTTAACCTATTTACAACTTGAAATTAAACACGGATGACACTTAGGCCTATACGCACTTAATTTTATATTCACTTTTAAATTACAAAAATACACACATAGCCACATATTCACATATCATATATTAACACCAAATAACACCATATATACCATAATGCAACACTAGGCTTGGATGATCTCGACTCACCACTTAAGTCACTTGGTCGCTAAACTAGACAAGGTCTTCTAATTTTGGCTTCCTAAGTCGATGTGCCTTTCCTAAATTATCCAAAACCTATTGACCCTCACGTGTTCCTTTAGCTCTACTGACCTTATACCATCTTATAACTATGGTGGTCGACCTAATTCTCACCTCTAAGTGTTCTAAAACTATGTGATAAGTCAAAGCGCTCACTGGTGCAAATTTCAGGATGACAACTATGGTTTCTTGAGTGCATTAGACACTCTTAAACTATAAGTTTTCCTTCAAAACTTTTACACAAGACTCTCCTGACCTAAGGGCATCTCACAAACTTGATGTGGCTCAAGAGCCTGGCTTGGGCCTTCTTGGGCCTTCTTGGGCCTAAGCTAAAAGTCCAAGGTTCCCCTGTTTTTCTGGGCAGAAAACGCCCTGACTTGAATTAACTTGCGACACATGGTTCTAACTCATATCCTATGAACTATGGTTGGAAAAACTTCTCTGACACTCCCTCTAACTAAGGCCCAATAGGGCCTAATGAGGGCCTACCCATGACATGGTCAAATCTTCCTATTTCTAAGTTGCAACAAAACTGTCCCCCGCTGGACAGATTTTGTTATTCTACTTGTGCACCTAACCAAAAGACATGCAAACCTCCAACCAACTCCTAAAACCTTTTATATACTCCCAATACTAACTTCTGGTAGCTTGAGCCTCAAATTGCACATCAATGACATGGTCAAAACTCACTCTAAACCTCAGGGTACTAAACTGATTTTCTGCAGAAACTATAACTCTCATTTCTCCAAGGTTTTGACTTGACAAACTCAACTAACAACAACTCAATACTTAAACCAAGACTTATACATGGTATTCTACTGAATTAACTCCCTTATTCTCAAAATAACCTTGGGTGAGATCATCCTTACCTAAGGTACAATTATGGCAAAACAAAAGAGATCACATTTCTCAACTCACCAATCATTAAGTTTTTGAAACCACAAGATATGCATTTTATAAAAGATAACCACGAATTATTACCATGCAACAAGAAGCATAAATCAATATTAACACATTATTCCTACTGAAATTAAGGCTCACTAACAAAATCTTTCCAAATGATCAAAATCTTACAACATTCTAATAGAAATCCACATGCATGCATGTCCTCGGGTTTTGCAAACCAAAACAACACATTTTCTACATATATTCTACCATAAAATTGACATGAAAGCCTAACATAAGCTATACCTAGATGATCACTTAGCATGCAAGGAGTTTTATCAAATTTTTACCACAAAATTCAAGTCATTATCACATAAACATGCAAAATTTGAGCAAAACAACAAGAATGATCTCAAGGACCATTCATTCGGCTCCCATATGGTCATGGCCGAATGAAATGGATGGGAATGGCCATTTGATCATCAAGAGTTTCCTTCTCAAGACTTGGCACTTATCCATTCCTTGTAGTCCTCTCAAAAACAACCCTAAACTCACAAGAATCAAGGTTGTATTTTGAGTTTCATTAAAACTTTTACATGCAACCTTTAAACTTAAACTTTCTACTCAAAACTCTTTGAAATATGAGTGATCATGGTATGGGAAGTAACATTTACTTGTGTAAAGAGTGGAAGCTTGGTTGAGGATTGAAGAAGAAAAAAAAATGGGGAGGGGGGTTTCGGCTTTTAGCCGAGAGTGAGAGGGGAGAGCCGAGAGGAGGGAGAAGGGAGGGAGGAGAGAGTGAGGTGTGGGTGGAGTATGAGAATGATCATGACATTTGCTTGTTTTTATGGTATTTGATTTGATAAAATTTGAGTGAAAAGGAGAATTGACAAGTCTATCCCTCCACTTATACTTGGTGCATTTTGCATGCAAGGGTAAAGAAGGAAATTGGCTAGAGAAATAAGAGTTAGTGGGGTTGGAATTGTCCTCTTTGTCCTTGAAAAGAATGAGAGGGTGGTTTGCATGCAAGGGCTTTCTTGTAATTTGCTAAATATGACAACTAAAATTTATAATGATTTATTTTTATAAAATAAAATACAAGTTCAAAAATTATAAAATTTATACCATAAAATAACTTGGATTTTTAGAGACTTTATAAAATCATTTTCAAAATTTGTGAACAAAATACCTTTTAAAAGAAAATTTTTCCAAGGCTTAGAATATTCCTTATAAATCAAAAATAAAGAAATTAAATAAACTCTTGCTTTGAAAAATCATATACTACATAAAGCAAATTTATAATGCAGAAATTTTCACTCACACAAACGTACAATCATTGAATATATTTTTATTCGGCTTTAATATTATACCAAATCCACAAATAATATTACACGAAAATACCAGTTGTAACATCCTCTCCCCCTTAAGGGATTCTGTCCCCAGAATCTAAGAGAACAGATGAGAATACCGGGAACACATATCAGACTCTAACTCCCAAGTCGATTCTTTGACCTTAGGGTTCCTCCAAAGCACTTTCACTATCTTTACTGACTTATTCCTAAGACTCTTTACTTTCCAGTCGAGTATTTTAACCGGTTGCTCCATAAATGACAGGTCTGCCTGAATTTCTACAGGTTCATATTCTATCACATGGCTAGCGTCAGGATTGTACTTCTTGAGCAACGACACATGGAACACATTATGCACATGCTGATACTGAGGTGGTACGGCCAACTCGTAGGCCACCTTTCCTACGTGACTCAAAATCTCAAAAGGACCTATGTATCTAGGTACTAACTTCCCTTTCTTGCCAAATCTCATCAACCCTTTTCTAGGTGACACCTTCAGCAACACAGCTTCGCCAATTTGGAATTGAACATCCTTACGCGCTGGATTCGCATACTTCCTCTGTCTATCTTGAGCAGCAAGCAACCTTTTCTGAATTAACTTGACCGA
Source organism: Apium graveolens (assembly GCF_009905375.1). Lineage (NCBI taxonomy): Eukaryota > Viridiplantae > Streptophyta > Magnoliopsida > Apiales > Apiaceae > Apium > Apium graveolens. Next base: position 108,593,174 of record NC_133655.1, read on the forward strand.
GTCATGCAATTATTGTACCAATTCCGAGCCGAGAATTCTTCCTTCTCCTACTTCATCCCAACTTGTTGGTGATCTACATTTTCGCCCGTACAAAGCTTCGTATGGTGGCATGCCGATACTGGAATGATAGCTGTTGTTATAAGAGAATTCCATCAACGGCAAGTGGTCGTCCCAACTTCCTGCAAAATCGATTGCACAACTGCGTAACATGTCTTCAATTGTTTGAATTGTCCTTTCACTCTGGCCATCAGTCTGCGGGTGGTATGTCGTGCTCATATTCAACTTCGTGCCAAGACATTCCTGAAACTGCTTCCAGAATCTCGAGTTAAATCGGGGATCTCTGTCTGAAACTATTGATACAGGTACTCCATGCCTTAGTACGATTTCGCGCACATACAGATGAACCAACTTGTCCAGTGACGACTTCTCATTTATTGGAAGGAAATGCGCCGACTTCGTAAGACGATCAATTATAACCCATATTGCGTCATGTCCGGATTTTGTTCGCGGTAGTCCTACTATAAAGTCCATAACGATATTTTCCCATTTCCATTCTGGAATCTTCAGGGGCTGAATTAATCCGCTTGGTCGTTGATGTTCTGCCTTTACTTTCTGACAAGTATAACACTTCGCAACCCATTCTGCCACGTCTCGCTTCATATTTGGCCACCAAAAGTTTTTCTTTAAGTCTCGATACATCTTGGTGCTTCCCGGGTGGATTGAAAATTTCGAATTGTGGGCTTCATGGAGGATCTCATTCTTTAATTCAAGTACATGAGGAATCCATATTCTGGATGAAAACCTTAGTATCCCTTGCTCATCCCTTTGAGTATTAATCTCCTCTCCAGATAACTGATTCTTCTCTTTCTCCATTACTTCTTCTTGACACTTCTTTATCCTTTCCACTAGTGTTGGCTGAAAGGTCATTGCACGACAAACTTCCTCGACTTTTCCATAAGCACGAAGTTCCTATTCCAATCTTTCGATTTCTTTAGATAACTGATTTGATGTTATCATCATATTCAGTCTCTCCTTCCTACTCAGAGCATCGGCCACTACATTCGCCTTTCCAGGATGGTAATTTATCGAACAATTATAGTCCTTGATCAATTCCAGCCATCTCCTCTGCCTCATATTGAGCTCTTTCTGAGTAAAAATGTACTTTAAACTCTTATGATCCGTGTAGATTTCACACTTCTCTCCGTAGAGGTAATGTCTCCAAATCTTAAGTGCGAACACTATGGCGGCTAGTTCCAAGTCATGCGTCGGGTACTTTAACTCATGCGGTTTCAACTGTCTTGACGCATATGCGATCACTTTACTGTGTTACATCAACACACAACCCAAACCCTTATGTAAAGTGTCACTGAATATTACAAAGTTCCCTTGATCATCTGGAAGTACCAACACCGGAGCTGTTACCAACTTCTGCTTCAACTTTTGAAAGCTATCTTCACATTCTGCACTCCATTCAAACTTTTGATTCTTTCTGGTTAACTTGGTCAATGGCGTGGCGATCTTCGAGAAATCCTTGACGAATCTTCTATAGTATCCGGCCAATCCTAGAAAACTTCGCACTTCCGTAGGAGTCTTTGGCCTCTCCCAACTCATAACTACCTCAATCTTTGCCGGATCCACTTTAACTCCCTCATTTCCAATGTCATGCCCCAAAAATTGAACTTCCTTTAACCAAAACTCACATTTGGTAAACTTGGCATACAACTTCTCTTGTCGGAGTATCTCCAATGCTATCCAGAGGTGCTGCTTATGTTTTTCTTCTGACTTAGAATAAATAAGGATGTCATCAATAAATACCACGACAAATTTGTCCAAATACTTCTTAAATACCCGATTCATCAGATCCATAAATGCGGCCGGAGCGTTGGTCAATCCAAACGGCATTACTAGGAATTCATAATGCCCATATATGGTCCTGAATGTAGTCTTGGAAACATCTTCTTCTTTGATCTTTAATTGATTATATCCCGATCTCAAATCAATCTTCGAAAAGCATTTTGCTCCCTTCAACTGATCAAAAAGGTCATCTATCCTTGGTAGCGGGTAGCGGTTCTTGATCGTCACCTTATTCAACTCCCGGTAATCTATGCATAGACGCATACTCCCATCTTTCTTCTTTACAAACAGAACAGGTGCTCCCCATGGCGACGTACTTGGTTGTATCACTCCCTTATCCAACAATTCTTGTAGCTGGCTCGCCAACTCTTTCATTTCTGCTGGTGCCATCCTATATGGGACCTTTGAAACTGGTTCCATTCCTGGAGCAAGATTGATCTCGAACTCGATTTGTCGATCTGGTGGTAAGCCTGGTAGTTCATCGGGAAACACATCCGGGAACTCGTTAACTACAGCGATATCTTCCATGCTGGGGCTGCCTTTTTCCGAATCCACTACATAAGCTAGGAACGACTCACAACCTTTTCTAATTAGCTTCTTAGCCTGAACAATTGTAAAAAATAGTTGCTCTTGCCTCTGCCCCTTAAATACTACCTTCTCTCCACTCTTCGTCTTTAAATACTCTCTTGGTCTTACAATTAATCTGAGCGCTATTCTCTCCTAACCAATCCATTCCTAAAATTATATCAAACTCTCCCAACTTGAAGAGTATCAAGTCGGCTGAAAACTTATACCCCGAAATATCAGTCTCACACTTTGGACAAAATTGATTCACAGGAATCTTCTCTTGGTTCGCAATTACCACATTTACTACCTCACTCATAATCATTTTCTCACATTGAAGCTTATCAACAAAAGATTCTGATATGATAGATCTTGTTGCTCCCGAATCAATCAATACTTTAGCTTTGACATTATTGAGTAAAAGTGTACCTGCTATCACCTCCGAATTCTGTACAGCATCCTTCATCTTTAAATCAAATGTCCTTGCTGTTGCTTGCGGGGTTGGTGCGGGTGGTGGAGGTAATGCCAATACCTCGGCTGGCACGCTTGCACTGGTACTTGCCACATTCATCAGAGCTTTGACTGGTCCGGTTGCCTTGCACTCCCTAGCTATGTGTCCACTCTTCCCACACTTGTAGCACGTAACTCCTGGCTTCAGCATCTTGCACTCATTCGCCAAATGTCCCTTCTGATTGCACCTGTAGCATGTCATGCTCAGCTTATTACACACTCTGGGGTGCCTTCTTCCGCAGTGCTTGCATTCTGGCCTCTGGAACCTATTTTCTCCAACTTGCCCTTGGTTTGCCTGATTGTTCCCTTTCGATTCTTGCCTTTTACCCAAATTTCCGCCCTTCTGGAAACCAATCCTTTTTACATTCCGATCTTGTAAACTTCCTGCTTCAGACTTTTCTCCATTAAATGGAACTTTCCTTTTCTTGTTATCCCTCTCTTTCCTTGACTGCATCCCATTATTCTCAATCAGAGCAGCTTTCTGTACTACTCCCGCATAAGTTTCAAGCTCAAACATAGCCACCCTATCTCTGATCCAAGGCTCCAATCCTTGCTGAAATTTCTTTGCTTTTTCTTCCTCAGTGCTGGTATACTTTGTCACAAATCTTGACAACTCAGTGAACTTCTTCTCATACTCCAATACCATCATGTTCCCTTGCTTCAACTCAAGAAATTTTAGCTCCATCTGATTCTGCATGTACTTAGGGTAATACTTGTCCAGAAATAACTTCTTAAATCTCTCCCAAGAAACCTGCTGAGTGACTTCCATTGCTTTTACTGATTCCCACCAATAGATGACTTCTCCCTTCAAGAAGTAAGTAGCATACGGCGCCTTCTGATCGTCTCCTAACTGTACCAACTCAAAAGCCCTTTCCATCTCCTTGATCCATGTGTTAGCTATCACTGGATCAGTGGTATCATGAAATGCAGGTGGATTCACATTCTGAAAAGCCTTGAAAGTGACAATTTGTCTAGGTGGTACTGGTGGTTCAGGTGGTTGGTGTGGCTCACGGTTATCTTGGTTTTCAATTCGTTGTTGAAGAGTTAGTTGTTGTTGAGCTGTAGCATTGGTTTGCTGTTGCAAAGTTTCCAGTAATCGAAGAATGTTTAGGTCTGTGGTGGATGTGGTTGTTGGGTTCTTCTTTTTGGGAGGCATGATCCTGAAATAAGAGTTGTGTCAAAACAGATATGAATGATAAAATGATTCGAGGGTATCGCATGGCATTCTCATTTACATATGGGGTCAAGTTTCCAAATTAAGCAAATATGATGATAAAAACGTAAAATAACAGTTGAGAGCAAATGGAACAATAGCACATAATTATTGAAATTTTAAAGGTCACAATCCATAGGATTGGGACAAAGTCTGATTCTAGGAATAACAGGCTTATTTAAAGGAAACAACGGAAACAACTGGGGATTCCATAGAGTCTGATAGTACAACAACATGAAAGGTAAATGGAAAGAACTAAGGCTCCACTCCATCTGAACGGGGCTTGGTAGTCTTTTCCTCTCGAAGCGTCTTCACAATGCTCTGGAGCTCATCCGCCACCATCTGAATGACATACTGGCTGGTACGGTCCCGGTGCGCTGGCATCTCCTCAAGCTTAGTGTTGACGTACTGAACCAAGGTCTCAAGTCTCGCAGTCATCTGCTCCATGGGCTTCCCTTCGTAGTTTCGGCTGTCCGGATACACGTTCTTCAGTCGGTCTATCAGTCGGTCGTACTTGCCCTGAAGCATGTCGAACTCGCGCCTCAACTCAGCATACACGGAGAAAGCAATAGTGTCGCGAGGAATGCGCCCTTTGCTGACAACCCATAAAAGGAGTATTAATAATAATTTACTTAACCTACTCTCTCGCATATTATCTATAACCTACACACATATCCTATAACCTACTTCGGCTGTCCAGGGACTCTAAACCGTAGCTCTGATACCAAAACCTGTCACGCCCCCAACTTAAACAGCAAATTAAATATAGCTATTACAAAATTTTAAAAGAGATAACACAACCAAATCCAAGATCTTACAGTTTAGGGTTTGGAACAGCCCAATACTACCAACTATTACATCTGATTTCAAATACCGAGTCCTCACACAAACTACTATCACTTATTCTACCTGAGCTCGAACATAAGCATCCGCATCACAGGTCTTACGGGCAGTCTGCTTGAATCTAACCATAGCTGCTAGCTGTAATATCAGGGTAAAGCAAGGAGTGAGCCAAATGCTCAACAAGTGCTAACAGTACGACACATAACATAAATCGAGATATACATTAAAGAATGGCAATGGAAAGACATAACCAATGGTAACGAGAGATAAAACTGTGTGAGATGGCATCATTTTGCTTGTATCAAAACAATTTTAAAATCATGTCTTAATCAAAATCATTTTATGACGCTACGGATTACAGCCGGTGATCAGCCGCGAAGTAATCCCGAACCTCGCTGGGTTCTAATACATTAACGGGAATCCCTAGGCAACTTTTAAGCCTAATATAAGTGTGGAAAGGACTCGCGTCTCAGTCCAGATCCACTATTCAAGGAAAACATTTATCCCCCTTTGGGACCGAAAACCCACATTTTATTTATTTCAAAAACTGATGCCGAATTATAACAAAATCTCTTTTAACAGTAAACATTTTTATTAAGGGAATATAGGTCAACTCGAAACACGGGAAATATGGTACTAAATCTCAGGGCCATGATTCACAAAACTATACTATATTAAAGTAACTGAATGGTTTTCATATCTCAAAGATTTAGACAAGGGAATTCAGTGAGGCTATTGGATATTTTAAAAGGGTAATGCCAAATCGGGCTTTAAGCAATGGTTTCTCATCAAGGTTCAAATGCTGGATCATCAAGAAGGTAGGCTTCATGAATACTAAGGGTGTTAGGGTATGCAGAAATGATCTTTAACTCAGGATATATCAGAATTGTCAAGCTTTAGGATAAGAAAGAGGGTATCAATCAATGAGGAATCACGTTGGTAAGTATCTGACTATCAGAGTTCAAGGTAAGGTTCTATAGGGGTTCAAGTTTCAGGGTGAGATATTAATACTTAGGAATCATTAGCATGTTAATCAAGAGGATCAATCAAGTATTATAACAACTCTTTATTTTATCATGGCATTCAACTATCATGAAAAGACTTTTGAACTACTTGCAATACGTACTCGAGGGTTCATGGCATCTCTATATAATTCAAATATAAACATAAGATACGCTTGATTTAATATATCAAATGACACAGGATAGTTGTAGCAATGTGTGAACTATTAGCAGTAAATACGAAGGTCAAGTTGAATCACTTGCCTTGAGAAAGGCTGGTCTGGTCTGACTGGTAGGAGCAACTGGAGCTTCACTCGACCTTTATGGCAAGTTTTCCCTCGTCTCGAGATCCTACATAATAATAATAATCCTCATTATAATCTATTCTTACCATCTTAACCTATTTACAACTTGAAATTAAACACGGATGGCACTTAGGCCTATACGCACTTAATTTTATATTCACTTTTAAATTACAAAAATACCCACATAGCCACATATTCACATATCATATATTAACACCAAATAACACCATATATACCATAATGCAACACTAGGCTTGGATGATCTCGACTCACCACTTAAGTCACTTGGTCGCTAAACTAGACAAGGTCTTCTAATTTTGGCTTCCTAACTCGATGTGCCTTTCCTAAATTATCCAAAACCTATTGACCCTCACTTGTGCCTTCAGCTATAATGACCTTATACCATCTTACAACTATGGTGGTCGACCTAATACTCACCTCTAAGTGTTCTAAAACTATGTGATAAGTGAAAGCGCTCACTGGTGCAAATTTCAGGATGACAACTATGGTTTCTTGAGTGCATTAGACACTGTTAAACTACAATTTTTCTTTCAAAACTTTTACACAAGACTCTCCTGACCTAAGGGCATCTCAAAAACTTGATGTGGCTCAAGGGCCTGGCCTGGGCCTTCTTGGGCCTAAGCTAAAATCCAAGGTTCCCCTGTTTTTCTGGGCAGAAAACGCCCTGACTTGAATTAACTTGCGACACATGGTTCTAACTCATATCCTATGAACTATGGTTGGAAAAACTTCTCTGACACTCCCTCTAACTAAGGCCCAATAGGGCCTAATGAGGGCCTACCCATGACATGGTCAAATCTTCCTATTTCTAAGTTGCAACAAAACTGTCCCCTGCTGGACAAATTTTGTTATTCTACTTGTGCACCTAACCAAAAGACATGCAAACCTCCAACCAACTCCTAAAACCTTTTATATACTCCCAATACTAACTTCTGGTAGCTTGGGCCTCAAAGTGCACATCAATGACATGGTCAAAACTCACTCTAAACCTCAGGATACTAAACTGATTTTCTGCAGAAACTATAACTCTCATTTCTCCAAGGTTTTGACTTGACAAACTCAACTAACAACAACTCAATACTTAAATCAAGACTTATACATGGTATTCTACTGAATTAACTCCCTTATTCTCAAAATAACCTTGGGTGAGATCATCCTTACCTAAGGTACAATTATGGCAAAACAAAAGAGATCACATTTCTCAACTCACCAATCATTAAGTTTTTGAAACCACAAGATATGCATTCTATAAAAGATAACCACAAATTATTACCATGTAACAAGAAGCATAAATCAATATTAACACATTATTCCTACTGAAATTAAGGCTCACTAACAAAATCTTTCCAAATGATCAAAATCTTACATCATTCTAATAGAAATCCACATGCATGCATGTCCTCGGGTTTTGCAAACCAAAACAACACATTTTCTACATATATTCTACCATAAAATTGAAATGCAAGCCTAGAATAAGCTATACCTAGATGATCACTTAGCATGCAAGGAGTTTTATCAAATTTTCACCATAAAATTCAAGTCATTATCACATAATGTTTTGCAAAATTTGAGCAAAACAACAAGAATGATCTCAAGGACCATTCATTCGGCTCCCATATGGTCATGGCCGAATGAAATGGATGGGAATGGCCATTTAATCATCAAGAGTTTCCTTCTCAAGACTTGGCACTTATCCATTCCTTGTAGCCCTCTCAAAAATAACCCTAAACTCTCAAGAATCAAGGTTGTATTTTGAGTTTCATTAAAACTTTTACATGCAACCTTTAAACTTAAACTTTCTACTCAAAACTCTTTGAAATATGAGTGATTATGGTATGGGAAGTAACATTTACTTGTGTAAAGAGTGGAAGCTTGGTTGAGGATTGAAGAAGGAAAAAAATGGGGAGGGGGGTTTCGGCTTTTAGCCGAGAGTGAGAGGGGAGAGCCGAGAGGAGGGAGAAGGGAGGGAGGAGAGAGTGAGGTGTGGGTGGAGTATGAGAATGATCATGACATTTGCTTGTTTTTATGGTATTTGATTTGACAAAATTTGAGTGAAAAGGAGAATTGACAAGTCTATCCCTCCACTTATACTTGGTGCATTTTGCATGCAAGGGTAAAGAAGGAAATTGGCTAGAGAAATAAGAGTTAGTGGGGTTGGAATTGTCCTCTTTGTCCTTGAAAAGAATGAGAGGGTGGTTTGCATGCAAGGGCTTTCTTGTAATTTGCTAAATATGACAACTAAAATTTATAATGATTTATTTTTATAAAATAAAATACAAGTTCAAAAATTATAAAATTTATACCATAAAATAACTTGGATTTTTAGAGACTTTATAAAATCATTTTCAAAATTTGTGAACAAAATACCTTTTAAAAGAAAATTTTTCCAAGGCTTAGAATATTCCTTATAAATCAAAAATAAAGAAATTAAATAAACTCTTGCTTTGAAAAATCATATACTACATAAAGCAAATTTATAATGCAGAAATTTTCACTCACACAAACGTACAATCATTGAATATATTTTCATTCGGATTTAATATTATACCAAATCCACAAATAATATTACACGAAAATACCGGTTGTAACAAAAAGGGGAGGTGATCATGCCTGATATATCTCTGTGGGGTGTACCCATGATGTTATTGGGGAAAAGGGATGAAATTATGAGGTTATGTACCAATTATCGTAAGTTTAATAAGATGACGAATAAGAATAAGTAACCCCTATTTAAAACCGATTACTTATATGACCTACTCGATGAAGCGTGTTATTTCTCGAAGGATGACTTAAGCTCTAGTCTGAGAACATATCCAAGACTGCAGTTAGAATAAGTTAGGAGCATCACAAGTTCTGGTGATATTATTTGGATTGACAAGTGTGTTAGGAATATGTTGTGAACTTGATGATAAATTAAACAAAACATCTTAGTAGATTTAACTTAGTGATTTTGTAGCACCCGATGGATGATTCAATATAGTCCCGACGGATGACTAATTGATATCCACTGGGTGAGTAGCTTATGTAACAATAAGTAATATAGCACATTCCTGCTAACAACTTTGTGTAGATTCTGTAGTAACATATAAGTCATGTTGACTACTAGTAGATATGAAAAATAGGTTGATTAATTGTAAATATTAGATGTCTTGTAATTCTGCATAAATGAAATGGAGTCAAGTGTCAAATAGCTACCCGACGGATGATCAACAAAGCTACCCGACGGATGATCAACAAGACTACCCGACGGATAACAAGCATGTACCCGACGGATGATCAATTCAAATATCCGTTGATAGTGACAACACAGTCACATGCGTTGGGTGTTTGAAAAAGGAATGTGGCAGCCTGTTTAGCAGGGTTTTGAGAACAAAGAAGCATTACCATTTCCATGCTATTATGAAGATACTCAAAAATACTAGAATAGAATAGTGAAGCAACATGGAGTTAGACTTGATAGTTTTTATTTTATTATCCTGTCTTATTACCATATAAACTTGGTGATGTATAAACCAAGTGTAGCAAGTAGAACAACTAACTAAGCAAACACATTTTAGAAGGGAAATAGAAAAGGTCGTAGGTGTTAAGAATTTCTCTGTAGTTTGTTTGTTCACTTGTAAAAAGCAGTTGTGAGCTATTCAAGCTTCACAGGGTTCTCTTGATATATATATATATATATATATATATATATATATCTTTGGTGGATACATTCAAATCCATCAGAAAGTTTTGAAGACTTGTGTTTTTATTACTTGTGTTTTGATTTATACAATTCTCTTATTCCACACTTTACAAATTAAACACTTATATATTATTGAGTTAGAACAATTTTAAAAATCTCAAAAAGAAGCCAGAATTACATTCAACCCCCCTTCTGTAATTCTTGTTGTATTGTTAGGGAATAACAATTGGTATCAGAGCAAGCTCTTGAAGTACAAAGAGTTTAAAGATCACAACAAACAGCAAGATGAACAAGAAGGATGTTGGAGTTAAGATTCCATTTCTGGAGAAAGACAATTATCACCACTGGAAGGTGAAGATGCACCTACATCTTCTATCTCAAGATGAGGCCTATGTGGATTGCATAGAGAGAGGTCCTCATTTACCAATGAGAGATGTAACAGGGAATGAACCATCTGTTCCCAAGCCAAGGCATGAATGGTCAGATCCTGATATTGAGCAAGTCAGGAAAGACAAGAAGGCCATGAACATATTGTTCAATGGAGTTGATGGTAATATCTTTGATAACATCATTAACTGCAAAACAGCCAAGGAGGTTTGGGACACAATTCAGATAATCTGTGATGGTACTGAGCAAGTAAGGGAGAATAAGATGCAGCTGCTGATTCAGCAATATGAGCACTTTCATTGTGAAGATAGTGAGTCTCTCACTGATATTTTTAGTAAATTCTAAAAACTACTAAATGCTCTGAAGTTGCATGGAAAAGTCTATCAGACAAAAGACTCCAATCTCAAGTTCCTTAGATCTCTTCCAAAGGAATGAAAACCAATGACAGTCCCATTGAGAAACTCTCAAGATTACAAGGAGTTTACTTTGGAGAGACTGTATGGCATCCTGAAAACTTATGAGCTTGAAATAGAGCAAGATGAGAGGATGGAGAAAGGAAGGAAGAAAGGAGGTTCCATAGCACTGGTTACTGAGTTAGAGAAAGAAAAAGAGATGAAGGTAGAAGATGTTGAGTCTACTTCAAAGGCCTGTAAGAACAAGGGTAAAGGGTTGGTAGCTGAAAATGAAGATAATTTGAGCCAAGATGACATGGAAGATATTGATGAGCATTTAGCTTTTCTTTCCAGAAGATTTGCCAAGCTCAAGTTTAAAAAGAACTTTGGAGTAGCTAAGCCAAATAGAAACATGGTGGATAAATCTAAATTCAAATGTTTCAAATGTGGCTTGGAAGGGCACTTTTCCAGTGAGTGTAGAAAGTCAGATTCCAATAAAAAGAAGTTTGAGCCTGTTGATTATAAACAGAAGTATTTTGAGTTGCTCAAGAAAAAGGAAAGGGCTTTCATTATACAGGAAAATGACTGGGCAACTGATGGTTTGGATGAAGATGAGGATGTCAACTATGTCAATCTAACCCTAATGGCCAAGTCTGATGAAACAGAAACAAGTTCTTCAAGTAATCAGGTAATCACCAATAACCTAGCACATTTATCTAAAGCTGAGTGTAATGATGCCATTATTAACATGTCCAGAGAATTATATCATTTGCGTGTTACACTTAAGTCTCTCAGCAAAGAAAATGCTAAAATCAAATAAAACAATTTGTTTTTAAGTGAGAGGAATAATGTGCTAGAATCTCAGTTTATTAAATTTGAGAAATTGAGAATTAAGTGTAAGATTGCTAAGGATGAATTAACTGAGTCCTTGAAGAAGGAAGAGATTTTGAAGAAGCAACTTGAACGAGAACAAGAGGTGATTAAGGCATGGAAATCATCCAGAGATGTTCACGCTCAAATCACTAAAGTTCAAGGTATTGAGTCCTTTTTCTGATGCAGCCTGGAAAAAGAGTAAGGAGAAGCTGAAATCCAATTTGGTTGAAGGATTGCTAACAGATGTGGACTCAACGGATGATGAGAGTCATCCGTCGGATAATCATAAGGATTATCCATCGAGTGACATAAATCCTCATCCGTCGGCTGTGAGCAAACCTGTGAGCAAAGCCAAACTTGCCAAGTTAAATGAGAAATGTGGATCAGTTTCCAAAAACTTTGTTTCAAGAGAATCAAGTCAAGTGAAGAAGGAGAAGAAAGTGAATGTTGGTCATCTCTCCATCAAGCAATTGAATGACGGATTAGAAAAGATATAGGTTAAAATAGAAATTAAAAAGAAAAACAATAGAAATGGGAAAGTAGGGATTAACAAATATAATAACTACACACCTGATAAATATGCTCCAAGAAAAATCTGTGTTAAGTGTGGTAGTGTTAATCATTTTTCTGTTAACTTCAAACTTGCCATGCCTGCTCCTATATCTGTACCCTCTCCTTTTCCTACCATTTATGCCATGCCTTCTATGCCTGTGAATGCTATGTCTGCTCAGAATATGAATGCACAATTTTTTAATATGCCATTTGCACCTAATCCTTATTATGCTGTATTTAGCATGCAAGAAATGCCATTTACCATGCCTTAATGGAATAACATGTTTGCAAACAGCATGCCTTTTCCTGTTAATCAAAATGTGCATGATAATTCTGTTTTAATGACTGGTTTCAAAGGTCCAACTCAAATGACTAAGGATGAATCAGAAATTCCCAAGTCAAATGAGATCAAATCTAAGAAACCAAAGAAGAAAGCTAAAAAGGTAGGACCCAAGGAAACTTGAGTACCAAAATCAACTTGATTTGGTTTTGATGTGTGCAGGGAAACAGAAAGAATCATGTGTGCAGGCACATGAGTAGAGATTCTACCCTGCTCACATAGTTCAAGGAGAGAGCTGGCCCAAGTATTACCTTTGGAGATGACAACAAAGGTTATACTGTGGGATATGGCTTGATTTCAAAAGACAATGTCATCATTGAGGAGGTTGCCCTAGTGGATGGTCTCAAGCATAATTTGTTGAGTATCAGCTAGCTTTGTGATAAGGGCAATTCAGTAACCTTCAAATCAGAAGCCTGTGTTGTGACAAATAAAAGAAGCAACAAAGTGGTTCTCACTAGTGTGAGAAGAGGAAATGTGTATCTAGCTGACTTTAACTCATCTAACGCAGAATCTGTCACTTGTCTTCTCAGTAAAGGAAGTCAAGACAAAAGTTGGCTATGACACAAGAAGCTATCCCATCTAAACTTCAAGACCATGAATGAGCTTGTCAAGAAAGAACTGGTTAGAGGAATTCCTCAAGTGGAGTTTTCTAAGTATGGACTGTGTGATGCTTGCCAAAAGGGAAATCAGATTAAAGCATCATTCAGAAAAAAACCTGATTCAACAATTGAAGAACCTTTGCAATTACTATACATGGATTTGTTTGGACCGGTCAATGTGTTATCCATCTCAAGGAAAAGATTTTGCCTAGTAATTGTAGATGATTTCTCAAAGTTCTCTTGGACATATTTCCTAAAGTCTAAAGATGAGGCTACTGAAATCATTATCAATCACATAAGGCAAGTCAACAATCATCCTGATTTAAAAGTAAGAAGAATCAGGAGTGATAATGGAACTGAGTTCAAGAATTCTGTGATAAGATCACTTTGTGAAGAGAATGGGATAATGCATGAGTTTTCTGCAGCAAGAACTCCACAACAAAATGGAGTAGTAGAAAGAAAGAACAGATCTCTTATTGAATTTGCAAGAACAATGCTTGAAGAATCAAAGTTACCAACATATTTCTTGGCTGAAGCTGTGAATACTGCCTGCTACACTCAAAAAATTTCTTTGATTAATCAAGCAAAGTGTATGACACCCTACCAATTGTTCAAAAATAAGAAGCCAACTCTAAATTTTCTTCATGTCTTTGGCTGTAAATGTTATATCTTGAGAAATCAAACTGATCATCATGGGAAATTTGATGCTAAAGCAGATGAAGGAAATTTTGTTGGATATGCCGTGGGAAAAGCATATAGAGTCTACAATCTGAGAACCAACATTGTTATGGAATCAATACATGTTGTGTTTGATGATAAAAAGATTAAAGGACTGCAAGATGAAGATTCTCATGAAAGCCTCAAGTTTGATAATGTGGAGATGGTTAGTGATGACAGTGATGATGAAAGTGATCAAGAAACATTGAATAAGGATAATGTAGAAAAATCTACTACAAATGAAGCACAAAATTCAACATCTGTCGAGTGCAAACCTTTGGGAGACAATCTGCTTTATCCGTCGGGAGACAATCAACCTCATTCGTTGGAACACAAAGTGCACCATCCGTCGGGTCATCAAAAGAAGCTGAAAGTCAGAACAGATCACTTACAGAAAATTCTCCTTTCTCAAATCAAAGATTCACAAACTCAGGGGGAGTTTCTAATAATCAAAACTCAGTCACACATCAAGACAACAATGAGGCCTCTTCATCTAGAGCTAATCTACCTCAACAAAGAAAATGGACAAAAGATCACCCCTTTGAGCTCATCATTGGTGATGTGTCTTCTAGAGTTCAAACAAGGAGAGCAACTCAAGAAGAATATCTATAAAGCAGCTTTCTATCTAAGGAAGAACCAAAGAAGGTAGAAGAAGCTTTGTTGGATCCTGATTGGATTTTAGCTATACAGAAGGAGCTAAACCAATTTGAAAGGAATAAAGTATGGAAGCTGGTACCCAAGCCTAAAGGAAAGAATCCAATTGACACCAAATGGGTATTCAGAAACAAGATGGATGAAAATGATATAGTAGTAAGGAACAAAGCTAGATTGGTTACTAAGGGCTATTGTCAACAAGAAGGAATAGATTTTGATGAAACATTTGCCCCTGTTGCAAGACTTGAAGCCATCAGAATCTTCTTAGCCTATGCAGCCCATGCCAATTTCAAAGTCTATCAAATGGATGTCAAAAGTGCTTTTCTGAATGGAGAATTGGAGGAGGAAGTCTATGTTAGTCAGCCTCGTGGTTGAAGATCCAAACCTCCCAAATCATATTTACTATCTTTTGAAAGCACTTTATGGACTGAAGCAAGCACCTAGAGCCTGGTATGACACTTTATTAAAGTTTCTTTTGGAAAATCACTTCACAAGAGGTACTGTTGATAAAACTTTATTCTTTAAAAATGTTAATGGCTCTAATATACTTGTTCAAATTTATGTAGATAATATTATATTTGGCTCTACAGTTGAAAAACTTTGCAAAAAGTTTGCCAAATTGATGCAAAGTAAGTATGAAATAAGCATGATGGGAGAACTAACTTACTTTCTTGGTTTGCAAGTTAGTGATGGAATATTCATTAGTCAAACTAAATACATTCATGATTTCTTAAAGAAGTTTGATCTAATGGATTGCACATCTTAAAAAACTCCCATGGCCACTGCAGCTAAACTTGAATTAAACAAATCTGTGGATATTTCAAGCTATAGGAGCATGGTTGGTTCACTTCTGTACTTAATAGCTACTAGGCCAGATATAATGTTTGCTACTTGTCTTTGTGCTAGATTTCAGGCTGATCCTAGAGAATCTCATTTAGTAGCTATTAATAGAATTTTCAGATATCTCAAGGGAACACCAAAACTTGGCATTTGGTACCCTAGAGATTCTGGTTTTGATCTAACTGGTTATTCAGATGCAGATTATGCAGGTTGTAAAATAGACAGAAAAAGTACAACATGAACCTGTCAATTTCTAGGGAACAAGCTTGTGTCCTGGTTCAGTAAAAAGCAAAATTCAGTTTCTACTTCTACAGCTGAAGATGAATATATTGATGCTGGCAGTTGCTGTGCACAGATTTTGCGGATGAAAAACCAGTTATTGGACTATGGTCTACAAGTGGATACACTACTAGAAAAAGTAGAATAGACATCGCCTCTTAGACATCGGTTGCTCTTGGCACCAATGTAAAAAGTTGTTTTTACATCGGTTTTTCCCAACTGATGTCTTTGTGTAAGATAGAGATCGATTTTTTTATCCTAAATGATGTAACAGTATATTTTTAATGAATGATCCAGCACGTCTTCCCTGTTTCCCCCCTTAGCCAAATAATTCATTCCCCCATTTCATTCTTTACCTTTAGCAAAATGTCAAAGTCAGTCATCTTTCCCCCCTCTAAACTTTAAACATAAGATTTAAATAAATTTAAATTAAGACACATTCACCTACTCTCATCTCTTAAAATATAAAAACATAAACTCAAATAAATCAAAAACTCTCTCCTTTCTCTATACTCGACTGAAGAACAATCCCATCTCTCTCTCTCTCTCTCTCTCTCTCTCGTTCAACTGCTCTCTCTCTCTCTCACTCTCTTTCCCTCTCTCTTTCTCTCTTTCTATCTCTCTTTCACTCTCTTTGCTCTCTATGTATGCTCTCTGGTCAAATTTTGAAAAGTTCGGAGGTTGTTCAGGATGGAAAGTAAGCTCAAGTTAGAGTTTAATGGTTTAGCAGTTGAGAACTTAAAGCTCAAAGTGAAGTTTAAAGCTCAAGTCAGAGGTCAAAGTTTGAATTGGGTAAGCTTAAACCCTAATTTTTAAATTGGAGATTTCAATTTCAACCCCTAATTTTTTAATTAGTTAATTTTAATTAGATTTAAATAGTTAATTTTTAACCATTATTTTTTGATAAGTTTGTCATAACTCATCATCCAGATTGGTTTAATAAAGAATGAGCTTGTTAGAGAGTTAAAAAATGTCTTTGTGATATTTTAGTTGTGGTTTAGTAGTGCTAATTTCTTGGAGAAATATGATTATGTGATGTGTACAATAATTTAGTTTGATGCTTCTATTTTATTAGTTTCTCCTTACAATTTTCAGCTATAGTTGTATCCTCCACCTCTCAAAATCTGCACCAATCATTATATAAACGTTATATTATTTCCTTCAAAAAAGGTTCTGAAGAATGGGGTTGAGGTGAAACTGCAGAGGAATGCATTGAGTGTTCTTGAGTACCCTACTGGGAATGAAGTGGATGAAGAATTTGACTTTGATAGCAGTAGCACTAACATTGGGGAAAGGGAAAATGATGTATGTAAGTAACTAATGACACTTACTACTTGATATATGGTATCCAGGGAATGCACTGTTGTGTACTATCCCTTGTGTTAAGTAAACAGAGATGTGATCTTCTGATTTTTTTTGGTTCTGTAGCTAAAGGGTGTTTTTGAGATTAAGTAGGTGATTTCGGAAAAAGCATTACCACACCAGTTTTTTATGAAGACTATGTTATGCTTGATTATAGGCTAGGTGATTTGTGGTAATGTATCTTGGCTAAAATGGTTTGTGGTTTTAAAGACGGTATATGATACTGGTATTTTGCTTATATACAAGAATTATGAGGTAGTGAGTGATGATTGACATGATGTAGGAATAAATTGCAGTTCAACTTTGAGTTTAAATCAATCCATTTTATGATGTTTGAGTTGGAGTTTCACCTTTGATTTTTAATTAGTTCATTGCAAGATGTTTGAATTGCAGTTTCAACTTTGACTTTAAATTAGTTCACTGTATGATCATTGAACTGCAGTTTCAATTTTGATTTTAAATTAATTAATTGTATGATCATTTCATCTTAAGTGTATTTTGCGGGTAAGTAGGTGATGAGAAAAGCGATACAATGCCAAATTTTGATGCTTCTATTTTATTAGTTTCTCCTTACAATTTTCAGCTATAGTTGTATCCTCCACCTCTCAAATCTGCACCAATCATTATATAAACGTTATATTATTTCCTTCAAAAAAGGTTCTGAAGAATGGGGTTGAGGTGAAACTGCAGAGGAATGCATTGAGTGTTCTTGAGCACCCCACTGGGAATGAAGTGGATGAAGAATTTGACTTTGATAGCAGCAGCAGCACTAACATTGGGGAAAGGGAAAATGATGTCTGTAAGTAACTAATGACACTTACTACTTGATATATGGTATCCAGGGAATGCACTGTTGTGTACTATCCCTTGTGTTAAGTAAACAGAGATGTGATCTTCTGATTTTTTTTTCGGTTCTGTAGCTAAAGGGTGTTTTTGAGATTAAGTAGGTGATTTCGGAAAAAGCATTACCACACCAGTTTTTTGTGAAGACTATGTTATGCTTGATTATAGGCTAGGTGATTTATGGTAATGTAACTTGGCTAAAATGGTTTGTGGTTTTAAAGACGGTGTATGATACTGGTATTTTGCTTATATACAAGAATTATGAGGTAGTGAGTGATAATTGACATGATGTAGGAATAAATTGCAGTTCAACTTTGAGTTTAAATCAATCCATTTTATGATGTTTGAGTTGGAGTTTCACCTTTGAGTTTTAATTAGTTCATTGCAAGATGTTTGAATTGTAGTTTCAACTTTGAGTTTAAATTAGTTCAGTGTATGATCATTAAACTGCAGTTTCAATTTTGATTTTAAATTAATTAATTGTATGATCATTGTAGCTTAAGTGTATTGTGTGGGTAAGTAGGTGACGAGAAAAGCGATACCATGCCAAATTTTGGCTGAAGAACTGTTTTAGGCTTGTTTTGGTAATTTATAATCATTTTGCTTGTGTGTAACTAAAGTATCTAAAGTTGTTTAGTGATGGATTGTGAGATGATGACTGATTAAGGGATGTTGAATATCATGTTACTTATTAATTTTTCTGGATTGTTGAAAATGATTTATTTAAGCAGGATTGGAGATCGAGAAAGAAGGTTCAGATAGTTCAGTATATTATGATAAAATGGACACTTGTGTATCTTATAGGATTAAGTACAGGGATGGTGGCTTTCTTTAATAATCTTGCAGTGGAAAATATAGCGGGGTTCAAGCTTCTACTTACTAGCAATCTTATGCTTGAAAATAGGTAACACTAATTTCAGCAAGTGCTCTACCAAACATGATTACTTAACTGTTGTTATCTTTATTACATATATATAAAAAAATGTGTATCATTTAGAACTTTGAAAACAATATCCAAATAAAACAGGGTTCTGTTTGAATCCATTTTGGGAACTATGAAGTGATGTTACTCCAATGCAGATATGTGATGGCTTTTGTAACGTTTGTTGGTGGGAATGTCGCTCCAGCAACCTGTGTTACAGTGCTCTGTGCTTACATTGCCCCTGCAGCAGCCAGGTCTGGAAAACCTGAGGTCAAAGCCTTTCTTAATGGTGTAGATGCACATTCCATTTTGGCTCTAAGTACTCTCTTTGTAAAATTATGTAAGAAAATTTAAGATCTTATCAAAAAATTATTTGTCAAAAAATTATTTGGTGTGTTTTTGCTCTGAGGTTCCTAAGGCTCCAACTTTGATATTTATAAAGATATCGCACTTCAAGTCACTAGCTACTAACTAACAATGATGACTTGTACATGGTATTGCAACATGATTTTTAACATGTGCATATTTAGATAGATAAAAATAGTAAAATGGCTTAAAACGCCCACAGGCGCCAGCCACTGGAAATCATTGATGCATTGCCAATAAAATAAAATGGTGTGCTGAAGTAGTGTAGCATTGGAGTTGCTGAGCAAATTTGTTTTGCTAAATTCTAAGTTTTTAGGTCTTGATTGGCGGCTATATGATTAACTAATTAAGTAAAAATTATGATAATTGATGGATGTAAAATATATCTCAGCACATGTATATCTCTTGTTACTTGGAGTGTTTAACCTGCTTGTTTGCCTTTTTGGTTTTCCTGAAGATCTGCATTAGTAAATACATCATGACCTTTGTAGCACACATTGTGTTTATCTTGATCTTGTTAAGGATGAGTTTAAAATGTCCAAGAACATCATCCAAAAAACATAAAATTAAGGAAAACAACAGTGGAATTAATATGAAAATATGGAGTATTTGCAAGGAAAATGTTTCAAATGATTTCTGTTCAGGACTCGGAGACTTTTCTAATTCTATGATTCTTTTAACAATGGAGCATATGTTATAGTACCTGCAAAATGAAGGAACATGAATTACTTGATGTTTCAAGTTTGATTATAAGCTAAATTTATTCAGGAATTTCTAGATGTGTACTAGGATTTTTTCTAGTAAGCTATTTTCAGCCTCTTCTCAAGTGCTTAAAAACATATTTTTAATTATTGAATTGCAAAAATCTAAAGCATTTCCCATGGGGGTTCTCTGGTAAGTTTTCTTAACCAGTGCTTTTCTAGTATCAGATGGAACTGGAAAAATCAGTCAAGCTGGAGTTGATCATTATAATGTATAATGATCAGTTGGAAAAATCAGTCAAGATGGAACTGCTACAGATATTTATAGAAAAATGTATAAGGTAAATATGGCTGAATACAGTTTTTTACTGCTGTGGTAAGTTCATTCTGCTTGACATAATATATAGTGCAAGGTTTTTGCTCTCATTCGTGACAGTCTTCTGCGTGTATCAAGATGCCTAAGGAGAGAAGAGATTGTGCCACATCACGGTCAAGAACATCCTCATTTCCATGTGGATCGAGTCCATATTTTGGAAACATTCCACGGCGAAGCCTCCGTAATTTAGTCGGAAAATGATATGGGTAATCAGTTGTCATTTATTACATAGATGTATGAATGGTATTATAGGAAAAACTATGGGAATTACAAGTTTTCGGTTTTTTTCATCGTTGTAGGACTTGATCGATTTGATTTGGTAATGATAATTGAAGTTTGATTTTAATAGTTTCTTCTTTTGACAAGTTTTTTGGCATCCATATTTTTAAAATGTGCACCATTTATTTTAATGAGAAATGATGTTATTTTAATATAATAATATCAGTTTTAGTAGTATATAATATCAGCTACAAAATAAAAAAATGATGTATGTCAAAGCTCAATACATCAGTTTTAGTTCAACATTGACATCAGTAATATCGATTAAAACCGATGTTAAATAATACAACAAAAAAATCTTAAAAAGGAAAACTGATGTTATTAAACTTTATAGACATCGGTTTATCACCAATAGATATCGGTTTGAAATAAAGAACTGATGTCAAAAGTTATGTTTATTTCGGTTTATCTTGAAAACCGTTGTTACTGGTATTAGTGACATCAATTTATTGGGTAAATGGAAATATTTTTCTTATCTCACATATGTTTAAATTGATAAAAATATCATATTATGATAATATATGAAGATTAGATATGCATTAGAAATTTAACATCTTTAAAAACTGATGTTATACGTCTTCTTTAACATCAGTTTAAAACCGATATTAAATGGGGGGGGTCTTTAACATCACCCACGAAGACATCAAATTTTTTTGTTCATAAACATCAGTTTTTAGCCGATGTCTATTCTACTTTTTCTAGTAGTGATAGGATTCCTATTTTCTGTGATAACACAAGTGCAATTGCCATTACTGAAAATCCAGTACAGCATTCAAGAACAAAGCACATAGATATCAAGTACCACTTCATAAGGGAACATGTAATGAATGGTACTGTGGAACTGCATTTTGTTCCAAGTGAAAAGCAGCTTGCAGACATATTTACCAAGCCACTTGATGAATCCACCTTTTCAAGGTTGGTAAGTGAGTTAGGTATGCTCAATTATTCTTGAATCATTTCAGATATTTTGCAAGTTGTTATGCAGCCAGAAAATTAATTGATTTTTCAGCCTTGGATGAAATTTGGCTAAGTCAAAATTTACATCCGGACGGATGCTCCTTATCCATCGAGTATGATCATCCGTCAGAATATTAATTATTGATAAAATCAATTACTTTTCTGGATTATTTTATAACTCGACGGATAACTGATTTATCCTCATCCGTCGAATTGTCTCGATCCTAGCCGTTAATTCTCTGAACCTTATCCATTGAGTATACTTACAGTTTGTAAGCATGACATGACGGATAAGTGACAGAATTTTTACAGTTTATTCATTTTTAAACGGCTATTTTGGGCAATTTTATTGGTCTTTTATTTCACTTTATTATTTTTTTTAGTTTATCTCTGATATAGTATAAAAACTAAATTCTTTTTCATTCTTTTCTTTTATCATTCTCAAGATTCAATTACTATAATTTCTTTCTTCTCAAAAGCAAATTCTCTCTCTGCAAACTTTTAAATCTTTAACAATGGCACTCGTAGTGAAATTCATGTCTCAAACTGGTTACATCTATGAGAAAAACAACTTCTCAGCTTTAGTAAACAAGAAGATTCAACAGTTTGGTGACTACCACAATATGATGGATTTTGTGAAAAACTGCAAACTCAACTATGCCATACTGGAATCACCCACCATTTACTGTGAGGTTGTAGAGGAGATGTGGACAACTGCAGTATACAACTCAACAGACAAAACCATCTCTTTCACTCTAAAAGGTAAGCAGTTTTGCATAAATAGTGATATTGTCAAAGCATGCTTTAGGATTCCTGATAATACTGTAACTGCTCCACACACAGACAGTGACATTGTTAACATGCTTAACTCTATGGGCTATGCACTCACTACCTCTAAGTTAAGTGAAATTAGAAGGTTGGATCTTAGGAAAGAATGGAGTTGTCTGTGTGATGTGGTAACTAAAGTTTTTTTCTGGTAAAATTAGCAATTTTAATTCTATCAATATATCCATGCTTAACATGCTTTACATGCTTGTTACTGATAAGTACTTTAATTTCAGTGACTTGGTTTGTTTGAGTTAGGCTTTATACTAGATTCTTTATGATGTTTGCTAACCATCTTATTGAGAATATTGAGATTGAGAACCCAACCAACAAGCTAAATTGTTGGGTTCAAGAAAGAAGGATTATTGCAGATTTAAATAGAGCAAATCATCACAAGGAGGTGCTCTTATTCTATTTTCCTGTAATGGAGAGACCTCAGGTAAGTGAGGTAATTTCTTCTGTCTCTACTCTTCCAACCTCACACATTTCTTTGCCTTCTACTGTAGATATGGTATCTATGCCAATGACCAAACAGATGCCTACCCAAGCTGCCAAAACAAAAAATTCCAAAATCCAAAACTAAGAAAGCCCCCTCTGATTTCTTCTAAAAAAATTAGTTGTAAAATTTACTAAACCTAAGAGGGGAATGTGAAGGAGGATAAGAAAGGTGAGGGACAGAGTGAAAATGAAAGAAGCCCTAAGAATGAGGTTAGAGAGGGTGAGTGTTTCCCAGCCTAGCCACACTGCGTTTCTCAACAAACTGCAGTGCTTAAAAAGGATTTAAGCTCATTACTAGTTGTATCCTCCCAAAAGGATGTGACTATTGAACAAAGCTATCATCCAAGAGCACAGGCCAAGAGGGTAAGGGACAAAAGGTCACCCCAAACTTATATCAGAAAGAAGAAATCAAAACCCTTGGGGATGCACAGGGCACACACTTAGTGCAAACTGGTGCTAAAGATCCAGTCACTGCACCTTCTCAAAGTCAAGTTAATGTGGCTCCAATAAATATGGAATCACAGCCAAGATCTCTCATAATTGAAGCTCCTGATACACTAAATTCTCCACACTCACTGGATGTTGACATGATCAATACATCACTTCCAAATTCTCCATCTTTAACTCTCTTAGAGAAGCCAAAAATCCAAGTAAGTGAGCATCATCTTTTAGATGATTTGTTAGCTCATTTACCATCCTTTCTGAGACTGTTGAGACATCTGTACCAAAATTTTCATCATCTGCACAGAGTCTACAATAGTCTCCACTCACAACTCTTCATTTCTACTATCCCGATGGATATTCATCATCCGTCGAGTAGTAATTGTATCCCGACGTATAAGCCTAACTGCAGTCATCCGTTGGATAGCCATACTACTAACCTGATGGATATTCATCATCTGTCGGGTGTCTCTGCACAACTTCAAATTTCTTCAATTCTTACTAGTGCAGACGACTTAGTAGTAGTGCAATCACTCTTAGGAACTGAGGGAAGGGAGTGATTTGAGTGCGAGTCTGGGTTGCTCCCAGGAAAAAGGAGAGGAAAAGAGTGAACTAATGCAGTCCATTCTTCAGGACTGGAAAAAGTGAGTGAGAGAAGTCCCACCTTAGGATGGTGAAGGTGAGGGTGTGAGGGGTGGGAAGCTAAGGGGAGCCCTTGATGCAAAAACAGAGAGATCATGAGAGAAAAGCAGGTACATGGTGATAAGGATGAAATTATTACAAGTTAGTCAATGAATGTCAATGACGCAGAAATGAAAGACTATTTCAGCAAGACTATCAAGCTGCTATAAACTTTATTTCCCTAGATCCTGAGACATTTACTCACCCTGCTACAGCTTACCAAACTCTAGCTGTACAGGGCAATGGGGAGGCTAAAAGGATGCTACAATTAGTGCACACTACACAATCTCTACAAAGAGCAAAAGATGCATCACTGCTATGCCTTCCAACACTGGCAGTGATTTTGAATTTGCTGAAGATTCATTTGGAAATGCTGGTAGGATGATGGGAAAGACAACATGAGCATAGGGGGAGATACAGACACTCCAACCTGGATGCTAACAAAAGATTGTTCCTACTCACATCTCCAATCAACTATATCAAGTTGATCCATGACACCCCAAGCAACAATTCAATATCTAATAATGCCAGCATAAAGAAGCTACTACAGCTCACCTTAAGCACTTCAACCACACAAAATCCAAGCTCTTCATCACAGTCAGAGTGTAGAGGAAATTAAATAAGAAATTTTTGAAGTAAAATAGATTTCATAGCAAGGTTGGATGCTAGAATGCCTGGAACTACCATGAACCGAAATAGCTCAGAAGCTAAGGAAGGAACTGATCTCAATAGGAAAAGTTGAGGCCATGGACTCAAGATTATTTGATATAGAGAAGTCAATGCCCAGATACTTACAATCCAAGAAACTCAAATTCTCTACTCCAACAGTGGTGGCTGCTCAACTCCCCTCCACTCAACAACTTGATGCTAACAAAATGGGGAGAAGAATCTCAAGTAAGGGGGAGAAAGGTGCAAGTGATGGGGAGGCTACAGCTAAACAATACAAGTCAGAAAAGTGATTGTGCCAACAATTGCTTTTACAAAGACACTAGCTCTGGACAACATTGATATCATAAATTTGGCAGCAGCAAAAACTAACATAGATGACAAACTGCTAAAATTGAGTATAGCAGCAGCTGAGAAGGAATTGAAAAAAAAGTGGAGAAAGATAGATGCAGAGATTCAACAAAAGTTTGGGGCCAATTCAAAAAACCAGATAAAGTCTTTAGTCTCACTCTCAGTCAAGAAAATCTCTGGGATGACATAATATGAACGATCTAGAAAATGGTCAAACTTCCTGCATCAAATCTACAAAAGCAGATTAAGCATGAACAGCCTAAAGAAACTAATCCAAAGTTTTCAGACAGAAGCCTATGGATACTGTGTATGAGTCAGTCCCTAGGTCCAGATGAGACGAAGCGTTAGCAAGTCATTGCATTTGACTACAGGATCCACCAGATTCATGCACTTAAAAAGAGAAGTGCAACAATCTACAGAAATGGTTAAAGAATATGTGTGGTGGCGGAGACAGCCCTCAGTTTGTTAGAAAGCCAAAGGGAAGAGAAAAAAAAAAAGAGAGGAAAGGCAAGAAAAGAATCAAGTTGTCTTAGATTCGAAGAAGCTCAAATAAAAGAAGGAGCAAGCTGCTATCTTATCCAAACTTCAAGATGTGAAGATACAAATGAGATCTCTACACAACATCTGTGATTGCTGAACCTCAAAATCAGAAAGTGCAAGATGAACCTCAACAGACAAAGAAACCAAGGTACAAGCAAGAATCAAAAAAATTGGACTTCAGGTGATGAGGAAAAGGAAGACTCTTTTAGGTCACACACACTGTAGAAGGGGGTTGAATACAGTGTTTAATACAATCAAATCGATTTCGAACACAAGTAACAGTAAACAGATATATTCAATATAATAAACTCTGTTACAATGAAACTGTTCTCTTCTCAGTGATGAACAAATATCACGAGAGCTGCTAGGTTACAATATATGATCTTCTCGAGAATGATCACATATAGTGTAAAACCTATGTCTGTGTTTATATACACAGTTACAAAGTAACTTCTAATTGATATGGAATATAATTCTGTCTCCTAAAATCATCAGATATCTTATACAAGTCTTCTTATCTCTAACTCTTCCATGCATATCTCTTTTGT